>NC_089220.1:176338263-176703888 GCF_963924675.1 Phocoena phocoena | reverse complement strand
CCAAACAAGTGATGTAGAGATAACAGATGCTGACCTGAGGATCCAAAACTGGACTCCAGTAGCTGATAGAGAATGCATTTATGAATGTAGCCTACCAGTACTTTATTAATGGTGAGGGAAATGCAGGACGTTTTTCCAAGAAAGGAACTTTCACCTCTTCAAGTAAAGATTTCAGTTTATTTGGCTTGGTTTATTTTGAGATCCTTGTTTCTGCTTGAATTTTTTTTTTTTTTTAAGGAGTTCAGACGTGTCTGCTAATGGTGAAGTGCGAATTTTAAAATTTAGGTATTTTGAGACAGTTCACAGGTTAAAAAAATCATTTGTGATTCAGAAAATTTTTCTTAACTTTTTGCTGTGAACACTTAAATGAGATTTTTCCTGTTCCCTAGGATCTTATTAATGTAACTTGTATATTTATTCACATATTCACCTTGTTAAAAGCCTCAGTGGTATAAGGGTAACTTCAGCTGTTCCTTTGCCCTCAAGTTCTTTGTGGTAGGTGGAAGGCCAAGAAAAAAAGTTAAACTCTTAACTGTTTTCAGACTTAAATGTGGCCAAAATTTACCAAAATAATCAGATTTCATGTCTAAAGAATGCATTGAGGGATAAACCAATTTCCCTGAGGCAATTAATCTCTATTTTTCCCTGCTATAAGATCTTAAAGTGCTTAATAGATAACGTGTTCGAAATAAATATACCCTATTGATTGTGCCTTCATAAACTTCTAAGGAAACTTGGTAGTCTCACATGGCTTTCTGTCTGATTTTCAACTAGCTTCTCAATATTTTGCTTTTACTTCAAAAAAAAAAAAAAATCCTGCATCTTCTGGTTCTCTTTTTTGCCTCCTAGGGTAGAAGTCAGCTATACTCAGTATGATGAGATATTGAGAAACATCGGTCTCCTCTGTATATAATTACTGGGTTGAGGAAATTAATAATGATCAGAAGATTGCATTGAGATGGAATATTTGGATGGTTATTGAATGGGAGGGGAATATAGTTCTCCATTAAATATAGTATAGTTTTGTGCTACTTACACAGATAATCTGTATATTTGTTTGTAAGTAACAGCAGATGCGTTTGGTTATTTAGCGTTACAAGTTCTTGGACAGAATTACTTAAACTATTAACGTTTTTAATTTTGTAGGTAAGTTTTCATAGTGTATGTGTAGTCAAGATGATCCTATTACCAACCACTCTTCTGTAGTGGATTTCATTTCAAATGTTAGCTCTTAGAAGGCAGTACTGTTTGCACTGTATTTTGCTTTATCTTTAAAATTTTGGTGACTGTGACTAAGTAGGATGTGGCACCTCATCTCCTTGTGGATAAGTATCCCAGGTTCTCTTAGTGATTCTGATCTGGTTAATCTATCATGTATCCCCAAATCCAGGAAGGAGGGCATTTTAAGTACTCTAGGAAACTTCTGTAAATGCTTTCATACATTTACAGTGAATCCTGCCTGGTAAATTCTTTTACAGGTGAAATAATCCCAAGAACATCTTGTTGCTCATTCATTCAGCAAACATTGGGCATCTGCTATGTGTCACCAGTTGTGTGGTATTCCTGGAAGTAATGCTAAGATGTGATCCTGGCCTTGAAGCTATTCTTAAAGGTGCTGACTCTGGAGAGCTGGTGGTGGTGGTCGAGCTGCTTGCTTTTTCTGTACTTTTTCTTTCTTCATTTTGATTTTAGTTTTCCTTCCTATGTGTAGTCCAGATATTTCTTGTTTGCTTTTAGTTTCCTTTTTATTTGCATCTGCTTGCTGATGGTTCTTTAGCTCCATTTGTAAAGAAACTTATTTTTCTGATCTAGTCACTTGCTCAGTTAAAACCCCACTTTCTGATTTGCTTTTTTAGCTGTTTGCTTTTCTTTCTCTGGAGCCTTTTAACTAATACTAACTTCATCCCTGACTGTATCGTCTCTCATATACCTGGCTACCATATTACTTTACACTAGATAGGAATAATAATGAATACCATAAAATCAAATCTACATTCTTGAGCTCAGAGTGCATCTTTGATGTTAATTCTGTGTTTTAAAGATGTGAAGTGGTTCTTCCCTCAGTTAATACTGATATATTTAGTCATTATACTTTGACTCCAGGTGTTTTTTTGTTTTTTTCTTGCTAATGAGTTTGAAACAGATTTTAAAGGGAATATGTAATTTTATTACAGGCATTTTTATTCCCTGAGATTTTTATCTTTAAATATGAATTCAGGGCTTCCCTGGTGGAGCAGTGGTTGAGAGTCCGCCTGCCGATGCAGGGGACACGGGTTCGTGCCCCGGTCCAGGAGGATCTCACGTGCCACGGAGCGGCTGGGCTGTGAGCCATGGCCGCTGAGCCTGCGTGTCCGGAGCCTGTGCTCCGCAGCAGGAGAGGCCACAACAGTGAGGCCCGCGTACTGCAAAAAAAAAAAAGAAAAAAAAAAAATATATACATATTTTAGATAAATGTCCACATAACAGTCAAAACCGTTATCCAAAGTGAAATGCAAGTGAGTTGGATTATCTGTGCACTCAGCATTTGTAAGTAACAACTTAATGTAAAAACAGGTTACTATATTTATTGAACTAATTTCAAATTGATATTTATTTTAGGATTTAAAAAAAAATCTAATAATTTTAATAAGTACCTAATTTAAGGATGTGTGTACCCCCTGCCAAATGGGGCTTTACTGGCATCTGTCCACATCACAGCATATTTTTTTTCAGTAATTCACTAAATTTCTTCCATGGTACCTTGGATTTCCTTGAAAAGTGCCAATTCAGAGTAATATATAAAATGACTTTAAGGTATATCATAAGTCAGAAAGCAGGGATTGAGGAGGATCGTCACTCTCAGAAATCTGCAGCTAAAAAGGATTTATTCCAGCTTTGTATGTGCAGTTAAAAGAATTGGAGGTTTTTATCCCGTAGGATTTATGAAAGGGAATGTAGATAATCTGTTGTAATTAAGGGAAATTTTGTGACATTACAACTTACCTAGAAGGTTGTTTAACTTGGTGGAATAAGTTATTTTTATATATTCCCTGATCTATCTGCAAAATATCTTTTGTTTAAAAATAACCAAAAACAAGAATCTTAAGGTACACTGGATTTGTTTTTATAGCTTAGACATGTTTTTAAAGGTGCAGGTTACATCCCCCCACTTTAGAAGTATGACAGTACAATACTGGTTGAACTTGTACTTCTGTGGAATTTTAAAACTCTTTCCATTTCATTAAAGTATGTTTTTCTTTAACGAAACTAGTCCTGAGGATAATTTTACCAAGTAACTTTAAGAATGTTGATAGTACAAATGAGTTGAGGAATGAAGGATGTCTTTACAAGGATTCTGTAAAGCTGTTCCACAGAACTTCAGCCTCTCGGGGGTTGTCCCATTTTTCTCATCATCCTTCTAAGAATTAACTGTCAGAAACATACTTGTTAGAAACATCTTTTTGGGGGAGATAGCTGCATTGGTTAATTGAAAAATATTCTTTATCGGCTCCCTGATTGGTGGGACTTAACAGTGATTTTGCATAGCTTTTGAGTTAGCATTCATATACCTTTGAGTACAAAGGAAAAATTGCCCGTAGTGGTTACATTTCTAAAGATGTTAAAGTTTTTAGCTGCATAATGAAAGCTTTTATTTTTTTGTCATTTAGCTATATCTGGAGAAATTTGGAAATGTATTTAATACAGTTGTCAAATGACAGTTACTGTAACATTTGAAGGAATTGTTCAGTAGGGAGTATTTGGGGATAATTGGTGTTTTTACAGTTTTTAAAGTATGATTTAGTAATGCTTTAGTATTTTCACATTAAATAATAGACTGATAATTGCACAGTATGGTCTTTTTTTTTTTTTTTTTTTTTGCGGTACACGGGCCTCTCACTGTTGTGGCCTCTCCCGTTGCGGAGCACAGGCTTCGGACGCGCAGGCTCAGGGGCCATGGCTCACGGGCCCAGCCGCTCCATGTCATGTGGGATCTTCCCGGACTGGGACATGAACCTGTGTCCCCTGCATCGGCAGGCGGACTCTCAACCACTGTGCCACCAGGGAAGCCCCACAGTATGGTCTTACGGTTATTCATATAACTTTACATTTGGAATAAAACGAAATATGCTGTACATTTGTAATGTTAGAAAGTACTATAAAAATGAACAGTCTCATTTGATCCTCATTGACCTTGGAAGGTAGATAGTACAGATAGTATCCCTGTATTACAGTTTATAGATGAGGGAAGATTTACTTTTATGAAAGGAACTCATAGTGACAGATTAGTCTAGAAATTAGTCCTCTCTACTCTGGTAACTTGTGTACACTGTTGGAGATGAAACATTCAGGCATATTTGAACTTTATTTGGTGGGTGTTTACTGTATTACAAATTAGTATAAAGATGACTTGTACCTTAATGCTCCGGATACATCTTAACAAATTATAGTAGGTGTGCATGTGTGTGTGTGGGGGGGGGGTTGTGGTTGTGTGGTGTGTGTGTGTAGTTTTAGACCAGATGATCATGTTAGTGTACTTTTAAAAATAAGTTTTAATGGGAAAGCTTGCCAATTTTACTAGGAAGAAGCCATTTTTCTCAAGTTAAGCCCTCGTATACAGAGGCTTGTTTTCAAAGCAACTTGGAAATTTCATACAGAATCTAAAATTTACTGATACTTGAATTAAGTGTTTTTCTGTCTAGTGAAAATAGATAAGTATTACCTATTTTTATTGGTCCAGTGTATATATAGTAAGGTAATAAACTAGGCAGATAGGTTTGCATTGGGTTTCCATAGGAAATAGGTATTCCATTTCAAGAGGAACAGAGTAAGGTTGGTGGATAAACAGTTTTAATATTTCAACTCTTCAGTATTCCTTAATTTTAGGAAATACATGCTCTAAACATTTGTGCGTGTGTTTGGACACATACCATGTCATTTGTCTTGTAGTCATCACATTTTAACCTATTTGTTATTCTTAAAAAGGTGGTTATTATGTATTTATGATACAATGGATTTCAATTTCACAATCAAAAATATTTTGGAATGGTTTACTTTGATCTTTTAAGGCAGTCTCAGTTGAACTGTTATAGTTGTGCAAGATGTATTTAAAGTTCTTGGTGTAGCATACTTAGGATTTCTGGTCCATAATTCACAGAAAATTTATATATTCTAGGTTGTCTTCCTGGTGAGGCTCTGTTTGTCTTACTCTGTTGTGCAGAATGGTTTTGATTTATGTAGGGAACCATTTTGTTGATGCTGGAAAGAGTGGAGCTAGCAGTGAGCTGGGGTATCTTGGTAGAGATTCTGTACCTGGGACCACATCTGTACCTGGACTCTGCTTCTGCGACCCTGTGCTCAGAGCTGGAGATACTGTTCGGCAGTCATTTCAAAACCAGTTATTTAGGGCTTGAAAATACATCTTATGAAGACGCTCCTTTTTATGATTTATATGATGCTTTGTAATCTCGAAAGCCCTTTTACATTGTTTTTCACCTGGTCCCATAACCCATTGAATTAGGCTGATCAGGATTATTCCTGTTTTACTGATGAACATGTAATCTAATTATTTAGCCTACTATTGTTGAAAGTAGAAAGCAAGTCTTTTTGCTACACATAAAACCTTATCTCTACCTTAAAGTTGTATTCCAGCTGTAACCACTTAGTACACATCTTCCTGGACTTACAGTGGGGTTACTTCTCGATAAACCCATCAAAAGTTGAAAATATCCTAAGTTGGAAATGCATTTAATACATGTAACCTACCTTAAATGTGCTCAGAACACTTACACGAGCACAATTATTTTGGGTAAAATCATCTAACAAAGCCTGCTTTACAGTCAAGTGTTGAACGTCGCGTGTAACTTACTGACTGCTGTACTGAGGGTGAAAAGCAGAACGGCTGTAAGTGTAGGGGTGGTTCGCCTTCTGGTCACGTGGTTGACTGGGAGCTCCGATCCTGAGGGCGTATCCTACCACATATCTCTCGCCTGGGAGAAGAGCAGAATTCAAAATTACAGGTATGGTTCCCATCGCCTGCCTGTTGGCTTCCACATCATTGTAAGGTCAACAAATCCTAAGTCGAACTGTGGTAAGTCTGGGACCGTCTGTACTTAAAGTAAACCTGTTGTTCCCTCCTCCTTTTGCCTGGACTCTGCAGGAGCCTCTTGAATGGTGTCCCACATCTTTTATGCTTCACACAGCACATAGCCAGAGTAGTCCAGTTAAAATGACAGCTTACATCGCTGTCATGCTCGAGACCCTCCCTTGACTGTGTCACTTACCGAGGCCTGTAATGAGCCCTGTGTAACCTGCTCTCTGGGTACTTCTGTGGCCTATTCCCCTTGTTGGTGCCGCTCCGTCCGCACTGGCCCTGCAGCAGGTTCTTGTCTCAAGAGTTCTGCACATTATGCGCCTCGTTTCTGGGATGTTCATCTTTCTGTATGTCCCCCGGTGCCGTCTCTCCAGTAGGGTGTCCGCCGAAGTGCCACCCTCTCCCAGAGGCCTTACCTGCCGTTGCAGTCACTCAGACAGCCGTCCTGTCATCGCCTGTCCTTCCCACTGCTTTGTTCCTTCTTTGTACTTAGGTGACCTGATGTTACCGCCTTCTTGTCATCGTGTTGCAGCACGTGTTCCTGGAAGTTGCCGTGCACAGTGCACCCCACGGTTTATGGGGGGGGACGTGGGTGGGGCACAGGACTCCAAGAACACTGTTGGCGGCATGTTAGGAAGAGGGGCGGCCTTGCGAAGATCTTGCACAACTTTGTTAAACGGTCAAGGAGTACACTAACGACGCAGTAGATGCGGCATTTTACCTTGACGAAGACCTGAAGTTAGTAGCTTGTGGAAGGGCTGCAGTTTGTGAGTTACTCTCAGGTGATGGAAGGAGGGTTATCTGAAATAACCCTTTGAAAATTGTCACCGACTGTGGATGGATGTGACCCGTAACTCGGACGCTGAGCTGGGGTAGCTGGCAGGTATTAGAGGCGTATGTCTCTGTGCCATGAATCCCTGCGTAGCTTGGTCCATCTGGGTGCAGCTCGTGTTTCTCCCGGGTGAAATTGCTTGTAGGTAAGTGGGGAAATCTGTGTCATGCTCAGGTAGTTTCCTGGTAAATCAATAGTGCTCAAACAAATTTGCATTTTTCGCCACGTGTTACAGCAGGACTGACAGTTTTGCTTGTCCTCTGGAATATACTCCACCAGAACAGGGAGTAAATTTGTTGATTTTATCCCCTTGTATCCCTGTTGCCTAGAACAGTGCCTAACACCTTGGCAGGTTTTAGTAAATGGGTAGATGAAAGACTATTGGGATTGTCAGGATTGAAAGGGAAATGAAACTGGTTTTCTGGAATAGTGTTTCCCAGACGTGCGTGTGTGTGCTGAACATCTGGGGATCTTGCTAAAATGCATTTTCTAGCTCAGCAGTTCTGGGGTAGGGCCCAAGGGTCTGCCTTTTTAACAAGATCCCAGATGTTGCCATGTTGTTGGCTGCACGTGAGTGACAAGGTGTTAGAGCAGCACTGCCCAGCAGAAGCAAAGTGAGCCACAAAGGCAAGTTTTCTGGTGGGGCCGTTGAAGTAGAAGTGAGCTTTAGTGTATTTTGTATAACCTGGCGTATCCAAAATATTCTCACTTTGGCATGCACTGGATGTTTTAAAAACTATTAAGATTTTTTTTATAATCCTTTTTTTGTGCAAAGTCTTTGAACTCTGGTATTTTATGCTTATAGCATATTTCAGTTGGGACTGGCCACATTTCCTGTGCCTACTTGCCACATGTGGTTAGTGGCTCCTGAATTGGACAGCACGGTTCTGGAGAATATGATCACCCTGTTGACCTATTTAGCTTAACACGTTTTCCTATTTTTCTAAAGAAATTTTTTATCCGCTTGATTTCTGAAACAGCATCTTTATGCCAGACAGCGTTGGAGTTAATGGGCCCTTGAACTGTACAATGCTGCTTGTACTACAATTTTTGTTTGTTAGTATGAATTTATTATAGAAAAACTAGAAAATACAGAGAAGGGGGAAAATGAAATCGCCTCAGATCCTGTTGGTAGTTTTCATAGGACTCATTCTTGTGCCATAACATATGAGAAGGATCCTATACATAGCCTTTGCAGTTCTTATTAAAAATGGTTTCATATTATGGGGTTATTTGGCTCGTCTTCAGTATATTTTCACGGTGGATTCAGTAGACATTTGGTGTCAGCAGTATCAGTCTGAGAGGACTGACCACACATACTTTTAGTTAGTGCTTAGAGAATGTGAATACTTCTCTCTTACCCTTAACCAATGGGTGGAGCCATCTTTCAGTTAGATTTGTGTTTTAGTCCAGTTGCTGATAATGTGTAGCTGGGTGACTTCAGGCATGTCACTTGCTCTGTGTTTTTGTGTCCACTCCCTAGGATTGCAGTGGGGTTGAATGAAAATGACAAACCTTGGAACACTTGTGAAGCATCTAGCCAAGTGCTCAGACTGTGACATAGTACATTATGATGTTTGTTCTTATTCCTGTGACTGAGGAGGAGTTGGTGTCAGACCAGCAGCCCCAGTCTCAAGCTACTGCTTCTTTCTTCCTTAGGAAGGACCATCCTGGGTATTTCACTTGCCAGGTGAGGGGTCTGATGGGTGAGAGTTACGTACGTGAAGGGGCTACAGGGCCATGCTAGCTTGTTACCTGCTCATCCAGAGCTCTGCAGTTGAGAGATGTTTAGGATTGTTGGAAGGGTAGACCAAAACACACATTTAGGGTAATTACCCCGAATTTGGCTGTCTATTCAAATCACCTAGGAAGCTTTTAGAGCTACAAGTTCCTGACTCCATCTGAATTATCATCAATCAGAGCATTGGGGGGCAGGTGGGGAGGGGAGACTAGAAAACTGAATTTTTAAATAAACACTGGTTTAATTTAGATACATGCAGACTGTAGACCTAGGGAGAGTACGCACAAGAGGAGGAACGCTGAGATGGACATGAAGGAATGTGAATTTTCTCGTTAGGAGTCTAGAAGTCAGAGTGGTTGTTTGCCAGATCATACTGTGTGCTTTCTTGAGTTTCAGAGAACTTTGTTCTCTGTCACCTTCTTTTCTGATGCACAGATAATAGTATAATTTGTATACAGTTACGCATTAAATAGCTCAGTTAGCGTCCTGTGGCATCTAATGTGATGGCCATTGCTCCGGAGTAGAACTAATGCTGGGCAGTGGAGGAGTTTTTAACCAGTATTAGCAGCTGGCCGGGCCAGCAGGATATGTTTGGGTTGTATCTGAAGCTGCCGCTCTTACTTAGATCAAGTGTTCCTGGCACACACACCCCCGTGCAGTCAGGCTTTCCTGAGACAGCCCGGTGCTAAGCTTCATTTGGTTTCTGTTTCTCTGGAACACGGAGCCTTGACCCGAGTTGGCGTGCTCAGGCCGACCTCAGGTGCTAGCAGACCGTCTTCCTGCAGTTGGTCCTGAGGAGTAGAGCGGGCCGTCGAATGATGTGGGGTTAGGGTGCCAGCCAGCCCCCTCCCCCGTAGCCGTTCTATGTATGACTTTATAGTCGAGCGTCCTTACCCGCCGTTCTGCGCTTCAGATTCAACTAACTTCAGCTCGTGTAGTGCTGTGAAATGTGTATATTGGGGAAGAAATCTGCCTGTAGGTGGACCAATGCGATTCAAACCTGTGTTGGTCAAGGGTCAACTGTAATTGCATTTTGAAGGAAACTTAGGATGAGCGTGTTTGATGTATTTAGATAGTGCTAGTCTTTTGGTTTAATCTCTGATTACTTCTGAATTGTATGACAGTGTGCCCGAAGAGCATGGCATCGTGTTGGCATCTTCTGAAGGGCTTTGACCTGTACTATACCCATAGAGCTAGTCCTTTGTGGTAGCTAAAAAGCAATACGAGTAAAAGATGTTATTTTGGAATATTTTGGCTCAGATGAGAAGATCATGGTAAATATTTCTGCATTTAATAATGCATTTGTGAAGAATAAGTTTCCAGACTCTTCCAACTTCATGAAAGTATGTGCTGGTGGTTTATGAAAATATTCATTGAAGCCCTGGGGAAAACATGGGAGTTGGAACACAGTAAGATAGGCTGTTAGAAGTGGTGTTGTCTACTGTCCCACAGCCTTTTCTGTGACGATGTGTCCTGCTGCCTGTTGGTTCCTTATCAGGGTTTTAAAGTATTCGTATTTAATACTCTATGCGTAGAGATGAGTCTCGTTTATCATGGGACATTTAAGTTATAAAGAATATTGTTAAGGGTTAAGTCACAAGGCTGTACTGTCTAAAGCTGTAGACCAACCTCAGTTTTGTATTTTTGTGTAATTATGGTAGTTCCTTTGTAATGTAACTTATATGTCAGTGTTGATTATTTTGCAAAAGTCGACCCAAGGCACTTGGGCCCTCCAGATTTCCTTGTCAGTTTGATTTGGGCTAGATTTATTTATTATTACCTTGACAAGGAGTTGGGTGAGTCCCTGATGCTGACTCTCATAATTTAGGGGTGTTCTTGATTCTTGGGAAGAACAGGTTTTAAAATGTAGCACTCATTTTAGTATTTAAATGTCAAACTTATTTTTAGTGCAGAGATAGGGAATTACTGTTTAGTGTATGTATCAGTTGATTTTCGCGTTCACTAAGTAAGGTCTCCTTAGAGCAGAACTACCGGTGGGCTTCGTGCTCGCTGTTGAGCTGGACTTTTGTCAGCACCATGTCGTGATTAGCCCAGGGGATGACACACTCTTCAGGACTTCCCCTTGGGTCCTTGCACATGGGCATGCTGTACAGTTAGGCTTTCAGGTCGTCCTTTTGTGTGCTGATGCGGGGCACGTTAGCCAGCCTTTGATTATATAAAGCCGTGTATCGTTAGCGCTGCTTGTTGTGCTGTAGATTTGAGGTGGTGAGGGTTTGGATTCAGATGGTGGAAGTAGAATTTAAAGAGGATTGCAGTTGATATGCGTATTTTGAGGGAAAAACCGATTTCTGGTGTCAAGTCTAGATAGATAGGTTTGGACATGTATTTGTCATTGGGTGACCCCTTTATTGCTCTTACAATCTTGTTTGGGAACCGTATCAAAATTTCACTAATAGAGAAACTTCTGGTTCCTACTTTGATAATGTAGAACGGATTGACATGTAAAATTTCTGAACTTTGCTGCTTTGTTCATATTACATAGATTTTAATGTAGAGTTATAGAGTGATTTCATTTTGATTCAGGCCTAAAGGTGATTTCAGTTTTGATTTTCCTTTTTTTTTTTTGTAAGTCCAGGAGTATTTAGAAGTGTGCCTTCAAATTTCTAAATGTTGTAAATTGGTATTTTAAAAATTATTATTTGGCTTTTAGTTATTCTCATTTTATTGGCCTTTTGGAATTAAGATTTTTTTCTCGTTATCTCAGAATACTTTAATATACAGCAGATATTTTTGAGGTGTTTGAAAATAATGTATTTTTCTCTTCGATACAAAGAACTGTTTAGATCAAGTTCTTTAATTCTGTCATACATTACTGTGTAATAGAAATCCTTTTATTCTTAATGTTTACTTGCTCTGTTTTCTGACAGGTGAGAAAGTTTTCCAGTATGATAGTTGATTTCACTTCTTATTTTTTAAAAGCATTTTTTCCTTTATGTGTTCTACTTTTATGTTTACATAAAGATTCATAACTATTATTTTTTAATGGGTGGTAATCTGAGGCTTTGCTATGCCCAAACATGTCTTCATTTTGTTTCTGTACATGGAGAATGATCTTTTGGCTAGATTAAAATCATTTTTCCTTGAATCTTTTAAAATTTTATTTAATTTTTTTGAAGCTACTTCTAAATTGATTACTATTCGTAGTTGCAAATGAGAAGTCCACATCAAACCTAATTCTTTTTTATAGGTAGCTTAACCCACTATGATGCGTATGTCTCACTTTCCTCTACTCTCCCACCCCCAGCTTGAGAGTCTTTAGGATTTCTCCTTCACCAGTCTCTCCTTAAGTGTGGTCCTTTTTTTTTTTTTTTTTTGGTACTTCTGCTTAGGGCTGTTTTAGCCCGAGGATAACCCTTAGAAAGGGTCATTCCCTCTCTCCTCCTCCTGCCACCCTCCCCCCCCCCTTTTTTTTTTGGCGGTATGCGGGCCTCTCACTGTTGTGGCCTCTCCCATTGCGGCTCTGGACGCGCAGGCTCAGCGGCCATGGCTCACGGGCCCAGTCGCTCCGCGGCATGTGGGATCTTCCCGGACCGGGGCACGAACCCGTGTCCGCTGCATCGGCAGGCAGACTCTCAACCACTGCGCCACCAGGGAAGCCCTCCCCCTCTTTTTTAAAAATTGTTTCTGACTCTTCTCCTTTTGGGGTTTGTGTTAGATGTGTTTTGGTTCTGTTCTTATCTCTTGCTTAGTAAAAAGGTGTTTGGATACTTTTTGAATGAGTATACCTTGTACTCTGGGGAGAAGAATCCCATGGCAGGTTCTCCTGGTGCCAGAATTATGGTGAAAGCTGTGTTCATTTTGTCCACCTGTTGAAAGTTTTATTTTGGATGATTTAATTTTTAAATAACTTATTGTAATTTGATGACTGATTCAGTAGAAATACTCGAGATTTTGTATTCTAGTTTTTCCCATGTCAAATATGTGTCCTCAGAAAGTTTTCTGTCTGGGTTTGGTTTATCTCTTCCATGTTACTGGTTTCCTCATACGTTTGCTGTTTGAAGTCCGTTCATATTTGGGAAAGAGAGTAGGTTAGTTAGCCACTGTCCAAAAGAACGTTTGTGTAGTTGAAAATGTTCAGTATCTGAGCTCTCTAGTATGGTAGCCACTAGCCACGTGTGCCTATTGAATACTTGAAATGTGGCTAATGCAACTAAGAAGTTTTAGTGTTTTAAAATTTAAATTTAGGGCTTCCCTGGTGGCGCAGTGGTTGAGAGTCCGCCTGCCGATGCAGGGGATGCGGGTTCGTGCCCCGGTCCAGGAGGATCCCACATGCCGCGGAGCGGCTGGGCCCGTGAGCCATGGCCGCTGAACCTGCGCGTCCGGAGCCTGTGCTCCACAACGGGAGAGTCCACAACAGTGAGAGGCCCGCGTACCGCAAAAACAAACAAAAACACCATAGCTAGAAAATTTGAAGAATTGAAAATCTTCTGAGTCACCGTGGCCAAGAGTCCAAACTTTCTCAGCCCCCCCCCTCCTTTCTCTCTACTACAGTCACGTAGAAACTACTTGCCCGGTCCTAGAACATCAGATACTTTTGTCCCCCTTGTATGTGTCTTTCACAACCAAAACTGTCCTCTCACTACTCCTACCCCACCTTGTTTTTCTTGGCAAACCTCTTAATCCTTCAGGATCCCAGTTCTTTTATTGTATGAAGCCTTCCTTGAACCTATTCCTCTTAGAGTTCCTGTCCAGTGAATTGTAATTGTTCACATATGTGGTTTGCCTACTCTAAGCTCCTAGAAGGCAGAGGCTGTGTTTTAATTTTAATTGTATCAGGGCCTGGCATATAAATGTAGGTGCTCAGTACTGTTAAACTTAATGCCATTTTACATATCTAGTACATGTGAGAAATGGGTGAGTGGTAGTAAACCTCAGAGAGTTTGTTTTCATGTGCATTTACTATTCTAGAATTCTTAGGTTGGATTGAAGTTGCTTTTTTACTGTTTGTGAAGGAAGCAAGCAGTTTATTCACATTTTCAGGAAACTATCTAAATAAACTTTTTTTAAAAATTGTGTATAGTAATTGGTATCTTAATTCCAACACATTATTACCAGTTCTTTTTTTTTTGCGGTACACGGGCCTCTCACTCTTGTGGCCTTTCCCGTTGCGGAGCACAGGCTCTGGATGTGCCGGCTCCAGTGGCCATGGCTCACGGGCCCAGCCGCTCCGCGGCATGTGGGATCTTCCTGGACCGGGGCACGAACCCGCATCCCCTGCATCGGCAGGCAGATTCTCAACCACTGCGCCACCAGGGAAGCCCTACCAGTTCTTTTAAGTCACCTTGATAGTTAGACTGCTATCAGTTGCCATATGATAAACTATAATATACTATATTTAATTTGAATAATGACATTTAAAACTTCACAGACTCTTTACTAATTTTTTTACTGTTCCTTTTGTAAATTGTTTCTCAAATCCTTATAAGTTCATGCACTACCCCCTATTTAAGGAGATCTTACAGTTGGACTTTCTATGATATATTTAGGCAGGACAGTAAGGTGAGTTTTTGTTGTTTTGTAGGGCTTTTTTCTTTTTTTTTCTTTTTTTTTTTGGTTGTTGGTCTTTTTTTCCCCAAATTTCCTTATATTTGAATATTCAATAAGGTTTTTCAAGCTTACTGAAATTAAGAATTTCCCAGAAATTCTCACATGTGGTGCTCCATTTCTTTCACCCTTGAGAATTACTGCTCTAATTATTTTTAATTAGTGATTCATTGTGTTGTGATTTTATTCCTAAAAGTGACTAAAATGTTAACTGAAGATCATTTTTCATTAGCAAAAAAAAGAATACAACTATAACGTGGCATACTTTGGCTCTTGACAGTAAAATTTTTACAGTAAAATTACGACTTTTAAAAGTAAACTCATTAAAAAAAAAAAAAAGAGCTACTTAGGGCTTCCCTGGTGGCGCAGTGGTTGAGAGTCCGCCTTCTGATGCAGGGGACATGGGTTCGTGCCCCGGTCCGGGAGGATCCCACATGCCGCGGAGCAGCTGGGCCCGTGAGCCACGGCCGCTGAGCCTGTGCGTCCGGAGCCTGTGCTCCGCAACGGAAGAGGCCACAGCAGTGAGAGGCCCGTGTACCGCAAAAAAAAAAAAAGTAAACTCATTTAAAGAACATAGACTATTTCAGTCCAGCAGTAGCTCAGTTGAAATCTTTTGGGGTTGAATTCACATCTTGTTGAAAATCAAGAGCCATAGTAACAGATCGATCTTAATTTCTCTTAAGTCCCATTTTGTTTTTGATCTGAAACAATATTAACCAAACAATATTAGCCAACTTTTCTCCTACCTTAGTTACCAGTATTTTCACTGAATTATTAGTTATTTTTAATAGTCAAACACATCTTCAGTGATTAAAGAATTGGCCTCAGATATTTGAGTGAATATACTCTAGGCTCTCAATGGAGGAGTACTGAAGTGCGTGTAAGAGTTTTCATCATTGGAGACTCCTTAAGGTGAATGCTTTAAAGTTTCCTATCTACTTTTCTGTATGTGTGTATTCTAATGTTATCTTTTTAAAGATCATCACATAATTTATCACCTTTCCAATTTTTCTCTCAATGTTTATTCTTAAGGATATGTGTGGTTTTTAAAAAGCTGTCTTCTGGCTTAAAAGCACTAATTTATTTTTGTGATGTTGGAATAGTGTATCATCATGCTTTCTCCTCTGTCAGGTGGAGAAAATCAGGCTTGTTGGTCAGAGTGGTGCCTAAGTTGGGTTTGTTAGCCGTCTCTTCTTGGACATACTAGATATTCCCTCTCTGTAACCTTTCAGTATCACTAAGACCGCTGTCAGTGGAGGAAGGCCAGGAAGCATATGGGGACCTTCTGTGTTGTGTTCTGCAGTGTTATTTCAGAAGACGCTTATTGGGTGGCATTTGGGTTTTTAATACACATGTCAAAGCATCGTGTTAAAGAACTACTACCAAGTAAAATTTGAAACCTAAAAAAAAGAAAATGTTGAATCATAGAAGCCAGAGCTCTCTGAATAGTGACTGGATTCTAGTTGTAAGAAGTTCCTTTTTTGTGTTTGGATATACGTATCTTTTAGGATGGCATGCTGTTAAGAGAGAGAGAGCATTGTTAGCTTGGTGCTTTCAGCTATTTGCTGTGTGTCTGTCTACCATTGCATGGTAACCAAAATTCTGTCCCTGCCAGAAGTGTAGTATGTATGGCTTCTTTTGTTTGTGTGGGGACCTTTGGAATATTTCTCTCCAGTGTTCATGTAGTATTTTCATCACTGTATATAGAGAAGGATAGAACAGCATGGTAGTTTCCTCTGCCTTCATTAAGTTTAAGTTGAGAAATAAGGATGCGACTTTTCAAGACTATTATAAACAGAAGCCCTAAAGTTTTCACTGAATGGTATATACTTTAAAAATCATTTTTGTCTATGTAAAAAAGTGATTTAGTTTGTGACCTTGTCAATACAGTTTCCAGTTTAAGTCTTAAGTTGCCCACTAAATATAGTATTCATTTTTTTTTTGCTTTGTCGGGAAGTAATCATTTTGACTCAAGATGCCGAGTATTAAATATTTTAAACTTACTCTGTTGGTCAAATACCATTTCCTGGTGGATTTACTTTTAAAAAGGGAAGAAATACTAATTTCATATTTCAGAAATTCTTGTGTATTCTATATTCTTTGTATTTTTTGTTCTATGTATTCTAGTGTAGGTTCTTTTGAACATATAGCCGTTTCTGGTTTTTACTTAACAGATGAGATACTTACAAAATTATAAAACAAAGGTGTCATGAAATTATATAGAGCGCCATTTAAGGTTAAGGAAAGAGTCATTACTGGTCTTTTAAGTTTAAAGTATGTAGGTAGAGTGTACATGTTAATACCTAAATTTGGCGATTTGTGTTTGGTGAAAATGAATTTTTCAAAATGAAAATAATCTAGCATGGGTAAGTATGTTTTTGTAATGCTGTGTTAGGTTAACTGTGTAATGGAATAAGCATTGAGGTGTGGGTGCAATATCCTGGTTGTCCATTTAACTGCATCTTGGTTTCCTTTCCTTTGCTTCGCTCTTGACTTTCTTAATGCTGTTATCCTCCCTTTCTTACTCATTTTTTTCTAGCTGGGGTCGTGATCCCCTCTTGCCTAAATCAGAGCAGTGGTCTACTGTCCCCTCCTCTCCGCAGTTCATTATCCACACTGCAGCCAGAATCGCCTTCTAAGAAAAGCACATTTGCTCATTCTTTATGAAAAAATCTTTTGTCTCCCCAGTGCCCTCTAGGTAAAGCACAAATGTTTCAGTGAACACCTTGCTGCATCTCTCTGTGTCTAGCCCTCCTGTAGTTCTCTGAAGCTAATTGAGATCTGTCACACATGGGTAACTTACACGTGCTGTTTCTTTCTAGAATACTGTCTCTCCTCCACTCCCCCTTGCCTCAATTCCTTCCTGTTTTTCAGGCTTCAATTTAGAGGTCACTTCTCTAACCTCCCCATCTCCAGTCTAGGTTAGTAAACACATCTGTTATCCCAGGAAGCACTTTATTTATGATGGTTATATTGTAGTGTCCAACACTGAGCTGCTCATTTTCCCCCCTCAAACCTGCTTTTCCCAGTCGTCCGCATTTTGATAAGCAGAAGCTGTAGCCTCTCAGTTGCTCAGACCAATAATCTTGAGCCTCCTAACCGGTTTTTCTGCTTTCCCCTTCTGACTCCAGTTTATTCTCAGGGCAGCAGATCCTCTCGAATGTCCTTGGCAATGGCCCGCAGCTCCCGTGTGTGATTTGTGACTGCAGCATTGTTACCTCTCTGACATTCTGTCTCTAGATCCTCCTCTCAACTTGCTGAGCTCACAGCACTGACTTCCTTGACTCTCCTCGAGCGTGTTAGGTACCTTCCTGCCTCACGGTCTGTCTGCCTTCCTACTGGGTGTCTCGGATAGCTTCACTCAACCACTTAGCTAGTTTGAAAATGATATCTAAAAATGTGCCATTCAGAATAATTGCTAAGGAGTAATAACATTGAGTGAATTGAAATGGCATAGTCGAAAGGATGACAGTGACATCTGTGGTTCTCTCCCAGGGCAGCAGCAGACTGTTCAAATGCTTGATTTCTCAGGAATCTTCTCCCCTCAGAGGACTAAATATCTAATCTTAGACTAAATCCAGTGCATTTATTTAGGTCTACAGAGGATTTTTTGAACAAAAAGTGAACATATACTATGAAATATACTGCCAGTAATTTCAAGTCTTATCAGTTTTTCTGTGTTCTTCAGAATATACTTCAGTATGTTTCAGAGAAATTTATGTTTATCATATTTTAGAGAAGCGTTTTTGTTTTTGTTTTTTATTCTCTTCCATGGTCAGAAACATGTACCATTGTTTTTCAGAGTGTGGTCCAGGGACCATTTGCCCCAGAATCACTTGGGGTGTTTAAAATGCCACTCAGTTCCACCTGAGTCAGAACCTCTGGGTGCTGAGACCCGAATGTCAGCAAATTTAACCTGCAGGTTGGTGCACATAAATGTTGGACAGCCACTGCTCTGTGCTGTGTGAATGATGGAGCCCCATGGTGAATCCCACGGCATGCTAGTGGCAGAAGTCTGGGAGAAGCCTTAACTTGAAATCTTTGAACACTTAAAAATATTTTAATTTAAATATATTTAAAACTTTAAAGAACTATAAATTGAAACTCTGATACTAAGCGAACATGAGCCCTTTAAGTCTGCGGAAGTATCTTTCATTTTCTCCTGGAAGCAAGTGTGACAAACTTTGGGGCTGAATAGGATCCAGTCGGAGTCGTCAGCACTCACACGCCTTCTAATTCTTAATGACATTTTGTCTCTAGTGTCTCACACTAGAGAACTTTGGAATAACCTGTGATTCAAACAGTGTGTTTGAGTCATATGTACAGTGTGTAAAGATTTTTACAAACCTCTGCTTTCTAGGCAAATGTCTCTTCTATCTTAGTGCTTTGGTTGCATCAGAAAATTTCGGGTATTTGTTACAGTACTTGTGGGCTGTTTGACACTAGCACTCAGCTTCGGCCTGGATGTGAGTGGGTTATTTCGGGTTGTAGAAGACTGTGTGTTTCCTGCATGCCAGCAGTAGATTCCTTGAATGAAAACTTTGCATTTTTGTCATTAAATGTGTAACAGTTTTAAGATGGAGATTGTCCTAAACATATGAGACTGGTAATTGCATAAGTCAAGATTATTTAACTTGAAACAGTCTATTTCTAATAAAAACAGGTGGTTATCTATACCCTGAGGTGTTCAGAAATTAACTTGAGTACCCCTGTTATCAGTTAATAAACTGTTGGGTAGCGGTCCTCAACCTTTGTGGCACAGGGACTGGTTTCACGGAAGACAGTTTTTCCACGGGGCAAGGGAGTGGGGTGATGGGGGGGCAGATGAGGCTGCGCTCCCTCACCAGCCGCCCACCTCCTGCTGTGCGGCCCGGTTCCTAACAGCAGCCCACAGACCGGTACCGGTCCATGGCCTGGGGGTTGGGGACCCCGCTCTGAGGCGTAATTTAATGCATTTTCAGTGCCGGTAAAAATCACATGGAGGCAATGTAACAAGAGTATATATTAATGTTATGCATCATCATTACCTATATTAAGGGTATGAGATCGAGCAAGCTCAGGTCTTTAGAGATGAAACTTTACTTCTGTGAAGTTATTTTTCCTGCTGCCGCTTACTTTGTTCTCCAGTGTTGCACACAACAAACTACCTTGATAAATATTTATTTATTGGCTGTGTCGGATCTTAGTTGCGGCACGTGGGATCTTCATTGCTGCACACGGGGTCTTCAGTTGTGGCATGCATGTGGGATCTAGTTCCCTGACCAGGGTTCAAACCTGGGCCCCCTGCATTGGGAGTGCAGAGCCTTAGCCACTGGACCACCAGGGAAGTCCCTATAAATATAAATTGTAAGAAGTTTTATGTGAGTGAACCAGCCTAGGTAAGTTCACAGTTTTCCATTTTTCTTGGCTCACGTTACTGCACTTTACTGTGTCAAGGACTGCAGTTGCTGATAAATAGTGAGGGCAAGTAAACGAGCTTGCTTAGAATCAGTAAAGTCTGGTGCGCTCAGGGAGTCCAGGGAATCCCACGGAGGGGCTGTCCTGGGGAATAAAGACACTCTTCAAAGAGTAGAATGTAATTTTCATACACTGTAGGCTTTTTAGTTGATATAATAGGCAGGCACCTAGAAGTCAAAGGTTGATTACAAGTGAAAGGTGAGAAGATAACAGAAAACTGTAGAGTGAAGAATGTGTAGTAGTACAAATCCACCAAGGTGAATTTATTGATATAACAGGTGGAATGTGTAAGGTAGAAGACCATTGGGGGAGCATGGTGTTTCCCTGGACACTGGTAGAGTACACATAAATTATACGAGCGCCTCCTGTGTGCCGGGCACTGTGCATGTTGCAGGTAGCTAAATCTGCCCTCAGGAAGCTCACGCTCTCTTGGGAGAGAGAGATAATGAACTGATAGTGTATGAGTTAGAGAAAAGCGCTGCCTCGCAGAAAAATAGAGCTGAATAAGAGGAAATAAGATAATCTTGGGAAGTTGGGGCTGCTCGAAGGAAATGTTGGAAGTAGGGGAGGTGGGCATATGAATATAGGATGAAGGAAGTACATTCTGGAAGGGTAAGTGTCAAGGCCTCGTGGTGAGAGCATGTTTGATGTGTTGGAGAAACGAGAACGCCAGCGGATGAGAGTGGGAGGTGGCAGGAGATGGGGATGGAGGGGGCATGTCGGCTTGTGCCTTGAATAAGGTGAAGAGCCATTGGAGGACGTGGAGTCGCGTAGTCCGTGTGAATGAGAGAAGCGGGATCACTTGGAGTGCAAAGTAGAGGGTGGCCTTAGGTTGGGCATTAACAGTCCATTGGTAGTGAGTAGGGGTGTATGTATACATACTACTCTAATGTATACAGATTATTATTTACCATTTACTTAATTATAGCTGGAGAGAGCACTGTGGTACCATTTTTTAAGTTAAACATGGGAAGGATTAGTTTCATATAATTGTCCTCATTTTGATATTTGTTATTCCCATGAATTTGACTGTTTTGCTTTGATTTTAATTTAATTTTTATTTATTTTGAATAAATAAAATTTAATTTTTTTGAATTTTTATGTATTTTTATACAGCAGGTTATTAGTCATCTATTTTATACATATTAGTGTCTACATGTCAATCCCAATTGCCCAATTTATCATCCCCCACCACACCCCCCTGCACCCTGCTTTCCCCCCGCTGGTGTCCATACGTTTGTTCTCTACATCTTTGTCTCTGTTTCTGCCTTGTAAACCGGTTCATCTGTACCATTTTTCTAGATTCCACATATATGTGTTAATATACGATATTTGCTTTTCTCTTTCTGACTTCACTCTGTATGAGAGTCTTTAGGTCCATCCATGTCTGTTCAAATGACCCAGTTTCGTTCCTTTTATGGCTGAGTGATATTCCATTGTAGATATGTGCCACATCTTCTGTATCCATTCCTCTGTGGATGGACATTTAGGTTGCTTCTATGTTCTGGCTATTGTAAATAGAGCTGCAATGAACATTGGGGTGCATGTGCTTTTTTGAACTATGGTTTTCTCTGGGTGTATGCCCAGGAATGGGATTGCTGGGTCATATGGTAGTTCTTAAAGTCACCTTTGTAGATTTTCCTTTGACAGAAACTACCAGAGAAGTTCACTTTTAACTGGTGTTTTGAAAAAGAATAGTTTAAAACAGTTTACATTAGGGTATGTGGATGTGTGTGTGTTTCAATGGGCTTTGACCCTAAGGGGGGGAACAGGGATCATAGAACTTTTAAAGGTTTTTCATTAGGCGGGATGGTGGGTGAGATATTATGGTTTCAGTGGAGTAAGGGTAGGCGTTAAGGGTGAGAGGGTAGGAGGGCAGAAAACAGGGAGCTGGGAACTGACTGCGATACATGATACGCTGCAGACATTTCAGATGAGTTCTGTTTTCTCATAGGTTTTCTAAATGTTTTTTCCCCCAATTCCTTAAGGGCAGTGACATTAATTGAAAATCTGATGCAAATAGAGTGATCTGACCATTTCCAGCGTGCTTTTTGCCTGGTACATGTTCTCCTTGAACACAGTAGTTGCTGAATGATGGTGATGTAATGAGCAGATAGTTATGGTTAATAATTGTTTCTGAATTTGAATATAATTTAAGAATATACTTTTAGGAGGTCAGAAAGGTGAGAAAAATAAAATTAACAGCATTTGGGCATTTCATTCTATCCCTTATTTGAAGTGGTTAAACTAATTCAGTATCGGCTCTCCTGTACCAGCTGTCACTTATGTAGATAGAGGAGCATTGGCGGCAGTGCGAAGAAAATACTGTAAAAGGAGCACCAGGGCCAGGGGTCTGTTTGTCTTCCATGCAGTAACTCTGTAGCCTGGGGCTCATTGTTTAAAACTTCTTTTTTGAATTGTAACACAGGCATTTTTACTATCCTCTCAAAGATTTGCTTGAGGATTAAATAGAATAATATGCTTGAAATCTGTAACAATTCCTACAAAAAATGGTAATCAAAACATGTTACTTTTTTGTTTTTCTGTTTTATGATACTGTTTAGGCACAAAGAGCCATATTCTTTCAGCATTACTCTTTTCAAGTAATCCGATTCTTCTGCCCTATGTAGGATGTTTAGTAATGCCTAATATTTCTGACGTTCCTTCATTTTGGCTTATAGCCAAACCATAGTGATTGTGCTCTAGGAGATAGGACAAGTGAGATATTGGAGTTGAAGGAAGGGCAAAGGTTAAATGTGACACTTCTTCTTTTATTGAAAGTGTTTCTTAAAGTGCTGTATTTTATAGCACTAAACAGGTTTGGGAATTTTTCAGACCTATGGCAATTTAATGATAACAACACAAGACTTGTTTTGTTTTGCAGTATGTGGGCCTCTCGCTGTTGTGGCCTCTCCTGCTGCAGAGCACAGGCTCCGGACGCGCAGGCTCAGTGGCCATGGCTCACAGGCCCAGCCGCTCCGCGGCATGTGGGATCTTCCCAGACCGGGGCACGAACCCGTTTCCCCTGCATCGGCAGGCGGACTCTCAATCACTGTGCCACCGGGGAAGCCCCAAGACTTGTATTTTTAAGGAGAATTATAGTAAAACATTATTTGAATAGAGATTTTCTTTCTGAAATGGCATCAAGTCTAGAAGTGTTTAAAAAGAAAAAACTTGACAGAAAAATTAAGGAACAAGAACAGTGGGAAAGTGGTGTGTGGAGTTCATTGACATGATTGGCTGAAACTGGGACTTCTCTAGAAGGCGAGTGATATATCTGGAGGATGTTTTGATGCGCGTGGATTCCATGGCAGTGAAATGAGAGAAAAGCCATGGAGGTTAGATGAGCGAACGGGAGTGATTAACCACGCGTCGGTGGAGGTTAGGGAGTCCATTGGGGAGAGTGCAGAGCAGTGATGGAAGAGCACCTCCAGCAAGAATGACTCTTGGGCTTCCCTGGTGGCGCCGTGGTTGAGAGTCCGCCTGCCGATGCAGGGGACACGGGTTCGTGCCCCCGTCCGGGAAGATCCCACGTGCTGTGGAGCGGCTGGGCCCGTGAGCCATGGCCGCTAGGCCTGCGCGTCTGGAGCCTGTGCTCCGCAATGGGAGAGGCCGCAACAGTGAGAGGCCCACGTACTGCAAAAACAAAAAAACAAAAACAAAAAAAAACACACAAGAATGACTCTTATTCCGGGCGGTGAGAGCAGAACCACAGCACCTGTACTTGTTAGCAGGCAGGAGAATAGGAGCCTTCACACTTGGGTTTGCACCCCAGCTGTTTGGGTTTGGCTGTGGCTACTAAAAAAAACCAAAACTTTGCATAACTATAATGTACTGTGACAGCCGGGAAACGGATGTTGACACCATCACTAACTGTTCCGATTTTACCAGTTTTCCATGCTCTGTGTGTGTGTGTGTGTGCATATTCCATGCAGTTGTATCACATGAGTAGATTAATGTGACTCCCGCCCAGGTCTGGATATAGAACAGTTCAGCACGGTTTCTTGTGCTATTCTTTTTGTAGCCACAGTTACCTCCTTCCTTCCATGCTTCCCTAAGCCCCAGCAACCACTAGTGTGTTCTCAATCTGTATAGTTTTGTCGTTTCAAGAATGTTATATAAATGGAATCACAGCAGGTAACTCCTTGGGATTGAGTTCTTTTTCACTCGGCATGGTTCCCTTTGAGAACCAAGGGACTGTGTGTCAATGGCGTGTTTCTCTTTTATTACTGAGTAGTGTTCTGTGGTATAATGTACTTCAGTTTGTTTAACCACTCACTGTTGAAGGACATTTAGGTTGTTGCCAGTTTTTGGCTATTACCGATATAGCTGTGCATTCACGTACAGATTTTTGTGTGAAATAACTTTTCGTTTCTCTGTTACGAATGCCGGAGTATAATTGCTGCTTAACTCTTCAGTCATAGTTGCAAGTAGGAAAATCTTCACTCATTGTCATCAGTTATCAAAATGTTACTGTTGCCAGAATTTAATTTTCATCTGTTGTCATCTCTCTAATCACATTCTTCTGTAAGTCATTACACAAATAGCTGAATTTTTTTTTAAAGGAAAGGTGCTAATTTAATGTTTAATATTTGTATCTAACACGGAGTGATAGTAAATGTACCAGATTTGCTTTTCATTTTGCTCAGGTCATACTATAGGCAACTCTTCTGGATAACCTGTACTTTGATATTTGGTCAGTGTGTTCTGTGAAACAAATATACTTTGTTCACATTTAATTTGTTTATATTGTGTTTATTTATACTTAAGTATGTATTTAAGGTAATTTATTTTTAACTCATCAAACTCTTGAGCTGTTACATATTTTCACAGAAGTCAGTTTTGCTGTCACTGTTTTTAAGACATTTAAAAACTGTTCAAGAAGCAGTGACACAATCTAGACTCTGACATTTATAGCAAAGTGCCATCATGACTGTGCTGCTGTTGTCAAAAACCTTAGAATAAAATACAGTCAACAGTAAGATTACTGGATGTTATTTAATCTGCCTTTGAAGATTCAGGAGACCTGGAGAGGTCGCAGTACATTTGATCCTTGAACAGCACAGGGGTTGAGTGTGACTTAAGAGGTGTCCCTCCGTAGCCTCGGTTCCTCCACGTCCTTGGGCTCAACCGACCACAAACCCTGTAGGACCGTAGTATTTACTGCTGAAAAATATCCCAGCGTAAGTGGACCTTTGCAGTTCAAACCCGCCTTGTTCAAGGGTCAACTGTATATGTTGTAACTGCGGCAGACCTGTAGCTCCTCAGCCTGGCTGTCAGAGTCACCCAAGAAGTTCAAACAAACCTAAAAATCCTCAAATTATTAAAAGTGGTGAAGGGGGGCTTCTCTGGTGGCGCAGTGGTTTAGAGTCCGCCTGCCGATGCAGGGGACGTGGGTTCGTGCCCCGGTCCGGGAGGATCCCGCGTGCCGCGGAGCGGCTGGGCCCGTGGGCCATGGCCGCTGGGCCTGCGTGTCCGGGGCCTGTGCTCCACGGCGGAAGAGGCCACAACAGTGAGCGGCCTGCGTACTGCAAAAAAAAGAAAAAAAAGTGGTGAAGGGGACGAGGAATTTTAACTGTTTAAAAAGCACCTCAGTTTCTTTCAATACGTAGTTTGGGGAGCTATGCTAAGCTTCAGGGAGGAATGGCTTTGGTTCTATTCTCTTAGTGTCTTGTACTGTCTTTGGCATATAGTAAATATTTAGTAAATGAAACATTTGTTAAATGAGTGCTCTGTGTGTGTGTGTGTGTGTAATGTCATTGACGGCTTTTATAAAATTGTAACAAAGGAAAAGTTTAAAGAGTATATTTTGACAGTGATTTGCTGTATAATGTCAGTCGTTTGGCACAAGGCAGGTATCAGAATAAGCGCTTGGTAATGATGCGTGGCTGTTGAACCCAGGTGTTAAGGAGATGCGTTTAGCTTCATTCAGTGCATGCTGTCTGTCCTGAAAGCACAGCTTCTCCATTGGCGAATGGCTGGTTTGATTTTTCTTAGGATTATCTACTAACCCCATCACATCCCAAATTACGAGTACTTTAAGTTTTGAGTTCTTGAATATTTGAGAATGTCCTCTTTCTGTTCTTACTCACGAATGACATCCTAGTTGGAAAAATAATTCTCTGGGTCACATCCATTTTTTTTCTCTTAGCGGAAGACATTACTTCCTTGTCTTTTGGCGTTTAGTGTTTTCTGTGGAGAGGTCTGCGGTGAACCCTTGGTTTCATAAATGACGTGCTTCTGCTGCCTGGATGCTTTAAGAATTCTGTCTTTATGCTTACAATTCAGCAGCTTCACCAGAATGTGAGGATATGTGTCAGTTTTTATTGGTTCTTTGTTACTTTTCCCTGCTACGTGGTGAGCCCCTTCAGTCTCCAGATGGAGATCTTCCTTTATTTCAGGGAAGCTTTCTTTTCTCTTGGGTGCCCTCCCTGTTTTCTCTCCTCCTTTTCAGGACCTCCAGTTCTACATATGTTGGCTTCATCCTTCATATCTGGCATCTTACCTCTAAATGCTGTCATCTCTGTCCTTCTGTCCCATGTATTTTGTGATATTTCTCAGGTCTATGTTCCTTGTGGTTGACATTGCTTGCAGCAGTATTGAGTCTTTCATTATTCTAAGGTGGTTTTTGTTTCTTGGATTTCATCTTTTCACTGAGTTCCTCCTCTTATTTATTCCACACCCCTCCTTTGTATCCTTTTATCTCTTGCTTTGTTTCGTAGAATTCATGTTCTCTTTATTTCTTGAGATAAAAGAAAATTTGTTTTAAGAAGTTACTGGTTTCCTGAGATTTCTTTTGAAGTATTCTTCTGTTTAGGTTATTACATACTGCCACTTTGGTCTCTGCACAGGCTCTGTGTGGAATGGTTTCTGTGTACTTGAGTGAAGTCATTCTGTTGGGTTTTAAATATATATAGGTAAAGTGTGATTAGATTCTCTTTGTTTCTTACTCTCCTGGACTCTGTCTTAATTGGAGCCTTAGAAGTTGGTGGTTCCTAAAATGAGTCCAGATAAAGGGAAGGACGTGAGGGAGGTGTCTTTTAGGAGGAGAGTGATCATGTGGGAAAGTAGCAGTTCATACTGTTTTCTCCGAACTTCTGCTGCCTTTTTTAATAAATAAATAAATAAATAAATAATTTTATTGGTTGATGGATTTGATTTTTGGCTGTGTTGGGTCTTCGTTGCCATGCGCGGGCTTTCTCTAGTTGTGGCGAGCGGGGGCTACTCTTCGTTGCGGTGCGTGGGCTTCTCATTGTGGTGGCTTCTCTTGTTGTGGAGCACAGGCTCTAGGCATGTGGGCTTCAGTAGTTGTGGCACGCGAGCTCAGTAGTTGTGGCACGTGGGCTCAGTAGTTGTGGCACATGGGCTCAGTAGTTGTGGCATGCGAGCTCTAGAGTGCATGCTCAGTAGTTGTGGCGCACGGGCTTAGTTGCTCTGCGGCCTGTGGGATCTTCCCGGACCAGGGCTCAGTGGATTCTTAACCACTGCACCACCAGGGAAGCCCTGAACTTCCACTGTCTTTAATTCCCTTTCCAAGAGTCAACGTCTGTGGATCCAGGCAGGGTTTTAGAGTGGCAGGGCTCTCCTCTGATTCAGGTAGTTCTCTACTCAGTTGGGCCGAGTGACCCTCTCTCCCCCCTCTTCTGTCTGCCATTTAAGTAGAAAAATACACATGTAAAGTAGTGTGATTCTGTCTTTGGGTATTAGATGTATGTGCAGAAAAAAAGCCTGTGAGGATACAGTTATCCTTCCTCATGTTTTTCCGTAGCTTCCAATTATAATATTAATACCTGTTCTTTATTTTAGAAAATCAAATAGTAGTTACTGCAACTAAAAAAACAGTAAAAGACTCAATCGCGGGTGTGGTTCTTGGTATTAAAAAGGTATTGCCTGGTGATAAGATGATCATTATGTAAAGATCATTCCTCATTAGACACTTTTTCATATTAAGGAGACATCCAGCTATTTCTACAGTTAGTTGTTTAATGCTTTGAAATTTATCAAATGCTCTTCATTATCTGTTGACAGCATATTTTAAGAAGTTAACATTCAATGTGTATATTCATGCAAGACTTTGAATATTCAGCTGTTGCTCTGCTGTTGCTCTGCAATTCTTTTTAATGTTTGCCAGGATTTTCCAGTTGGTTAATTTTATGATTGAGTCTGATTCTGGAACAGATTATATACTTTTTCCTTGAAAGTTTGAAACAGCTCCTCAATAAATCTATATAATCTAAGTCTGGCTAGAGCTGTGATTGGACAGGGAGGGTGGTGAGGAACCGGAAGATTGGGACTGAAGGGAGAGCAAAGAGATAATGAAATAATATTCTTTGTGCAAAGCGTGTTGTCATCAAATCAGTATGTAGGTTAAACATTATCGGCAAATGTCATCTATCTGTTGCAGCTTCACTTCCCCCTTATTCTGAGCTTCTGTTTTTATTTTTAAAATACTTCATAGTGTTTTGCATATGCCACTTAAATGTTTATAAAACTGGTTTAGGTGGTATGGCAGTGTGGACTTTCCCCTTTAACAGACACCATTTCACAGTTGGAGCGCACCTAGGTACAGTGTCCAGTGTTCGTTCACCAGTACCTTATCCCAAACTGCAGGCCTGTCTTGATCCAAAGCAGGATGACTACCCAGCAAAAACAGATGGAGTAAATGCTGTTTGTTTGCATATGTCTCTATTAAGGGACACACAAGAGCAGTATTCAAAGTGTCTTATCTGTAAGAGGAAACGTACTGTTTTCCTTGCGGTGACTCTGCTGGAATATGCTGCCTTTTCTCTTTCATATACCTTAAAATTTTGGGAAAAGCGCTTTTCCAGTTTATATTATGTTGTACAGGTAATAGAATGGAGGGTACGTTTTTTTATTTTTAAAGCCTAAGGCTCTGTTTCAGTGATCTTTTCTTAGTTTATTTTTTTGGCTGCATTGAGTCTTCGCTGCTGTGCTTTCTCTAGTTGCGGTGAGCGGGGGCTACTCCTCGTTGCGGGGCGCGGGCTTCTCGTTGCGGTGGCTCCTCTTGTTGCGGAACATGGGCTCTAGGCGCGTGGGCTTCAGTAGTTGTGGCTCATGGGCTCAGTAGTTGTGGCTCGTGGGCTCTAGAGCGCAGGCTCAGTAGCTGTGGCACACGGGCTTAGCTGCTCCGTGGCATGTGGGATCTTCCCAGACCAGGGCTCGAACTGGTGTCCCCGGCATTGGCAGGCGGGTTCTTAACCACTGTGCCACCAGGGAAGTCGAGAGTAATTTTCAATTTCAGTGGATGTTTCAGGTCATGAGTGTCTTGTTAGAACTCTCTGCTGTGTCATGTTATTTATATTTAACAGGTGAAGTTTATATACCTGCTTAGGATACATAGAACTTGTTACTACTACCTAGCCTTTCCACAGCTAATCTCTGGAGATTAGCTATGTCATTTCTTTTTTCTTTTTTTTTTTTTTTTTTTTTTTTTTTGCGGTACGTGGGCCCCTTACTGTTGTGGCCTCTCCTGTTGCAGAGCACAGGCTCCGGACGCACAGGCTCAGCGGCCATGGCTCACGGGCCCAGCCGCTCCGCGGCATGTGGGATCTTCCCGGACCGGGACACGAACCCGTGTCCCCTGCATCGGCAGGCGGACTCTCATCCCCTGCGCCACCAGGGAAGCCCTGTCATTTCTTTTTAAATGATACTGTATGGAGCCCAGAGGTTCCAAGAATGTGACTGGGCTAATTATTGTCCTTAATCCCCCACTACCACCATTGCGGGAAGAGCGGCTCCTGTTGTGGTATTGGGCTTCCATTCATGTGTCTATTTTAGAGTCTGTTGAGAAACTCAAGCACGGTTGTAACTACATGCAGGGTTTATAGCGTGGCATGACAGGCAAGGCTCCCTGTGCTCAGGGAGCTTCCCTCCTAGGGGAAGAGACATGATCTAAGGTAGATGAACAGGATGATCTCATCCTGAGATGTGTGCTGTAAAGGAAATGAATTATGATGTGAAAATGGTAATGTCAGGAGAGAGGGAGGCAGGTGTAGGAGGTGGCCAGGGAAGGGCTTTTTTAGGGTCAGCTTGTGGATTGATACCTGAAGGATGAGCAGCCAGCCATGTAAGCAAGAAATTTTGTGGCTTGAAGTTGGGGGGAGAATATTAGATAACCATTTCTCTAGAAAGAATCCTCTTAAACCTCTTCTTTCGTCTTTTACGTTACCCTTAGAGATGCCTGCTTTTAATCTGCTTTTTTCATGATGCATCCAGTACTGTTCAGAAGCACCAAAAAAAAAAAAGAACCTCAAAAGCAAAAAATAGGTTTTTAATTATTTATTTTGACAGTCCTTTGTCCAGAAGATAGAAATCTGTTTGTTTTCTTTTTTTTTTTTTTTTCCCTTAGTTTGATTTCCAAGGCCCTTGATGTCTTTAGCTTAAGTTAGCTTTACTCCCTTTTATCTCATTTGGGAACCGCATGTTCCTGTCGAACTAGTTTTACTCATTGCCCTCTGAACCCTTGCCATTCTGGGTTTACCTCTTTTTATGCCAGTTGCTCCTATTGTTTTCCGTGACTGAAGTTTATTCACCATTTCATTGTACCCAGTTACATCTCTTGGATCTGTATAGTTTCTCACTATCTTAGTGTAACTGAGAGTTTTAAGTGTATGAGACATTTAGGACATGGCACATACTTGAAGATTCCTTGGGTCATTTTTCATCCTTTCATAGATGGAGTGAGGGGTTACCATGACCATGAGGCTTCCAAGGTTGAACTCTGCCACTTCTTGCTCAGTTGATTAGTCAGGAGGTGAAAATACTTGGAGAGAGACCTTGAGGCATGCCAGCACCTGCGCCTCTTTCTCTGTCTCTAAAGGCATGAGCTTGGGAGGATGCTTAGTTTTTCAGTTGCAGTTTCCTACTCTCCCTTTTTAGAATCTTACGATAATTTCATAAATTAACTAAAAGTGCTCGTTGTTTTCCATACTAACTTATGTTTTTCTCTCAAAGGAATGCATTCTGTCCTTAGGCTAGCTAGTCAGCTAATTAAAAAACAAGAAAACATAGGGAGCAATGTGAGATGTAGTCTTAATTACACTGCATAAAAATAGCTATTAAGGACAGTTGTGTGCTGTGATGGGGGCTTGTTTTTAGATTGAGGGATCAGGGAGGGCTTTTCTAAGGATTTGGCATTTAAGATGAAACCTAAGGATGACCTGAAGAAATAGGCAGACAAAGAGTGGGAGGTAAGCAGTGAGGGGGTAGAATGTATGAAGGATCTAGGGTAGGAAAGAACTGGGCATATATTCAAAGAACTGAAAGAGGCCAGTGTAGCCAAAGTGTAGTGAATGGCTTCCTTCTGTACTCATTAAAATTCAAAACACATGTCATGATCTGAGATACATGTTTAAAAGATTACTTTGACTATTCTGTAGAGAGTGTTTTGAAATGGAGATAAGAATGATAGTGGGAGAGCAGTTAGAATATTATGGTGAGCCCAGCGAATTTCTGCTGGAGTCAGTAAAGAGGAGGAGATCACTAGTCCAGGATTAAGTCTGCATAGCCCTGTGTGCTCACTGCCTGTGTGCTGTGTGTGTTAGCAAACCAAGTGCCTGAGATCGCTGAAGAGTTGAGAGTCATGTGTTGATAATATTTTTAGGCAAGTAGAAGTGTAAGGTGCTGAATCTTAAGGGCATAGGCAGTTTGAAGGCTGTAGACTTTTATTGTTACTTTGTTAATGCAGCCCTCATGAAGAGCTAACAGAAAGGAGGATAAAAACTCTTACTCTAAAATCTTCATTAATCCCATAGTGAAAAGTCAGATGGCAGAGGTCAAAAGAGGTTGTTAACGTTGCTAAGTATGGCATTTCAGATTTAGTTGTGACTTTTTTGCAGCCCTGCACACTGTAAACCAGTACCTTATTTGACAAGTGGAGGTAACTGTAGAAGTTCGATGACCTCTTCAGTTTTTAGTAAAGTAGAGGCAAAATCTTGACTGAAGCCCAGGTTGCCTGATTGCGGCCTGATTGAGTACCCTTCACTAAATGAGTGGTTCTCAACTTGGTTAGACCCAACCTCCCCATCCTGTAAAAAAGCAAAATATTTTTAACGTTATTTTTAAAAATTGAGATATAATTCACATACCATGCAATTAATCCCTGCCACCCCTCCCCCCCACCAGAAAAAACCTCCTGTACCTGTTAGCGGACATTCTCCATTTTCTCCCCCTCCCTGCCCACGCCTAGACCACTCATCTACTTTATGCCTTGATAGATTGTCCTGTTATGGACATTTCATAGAAATGGATTCTACGCGGTCTTCTGTGATTGGCTTTTTTCACCTAGCATGGTGTTTTTGAGGTTTGTTCATGTTGTATCATGTACTTAATTCCCTCCCCCCTCCCCCAGGTTAAAGTTTATTCACTAACAATAATTCTCAGAGCCTTTAAAGCACATTTAAGTTTTCCGTAAGACAGTATCATATACAGCTTTTTCCAGGTTCACGTGACCATGCAAGATTGTTTATTGAAGACATCTCATAGGATTAGAATTTGAGAAATGATGACGGACTTCTGTATAAGCTAGACAAGTAAAAGTCACATGTAAGGGGTGGTAGCCTTTTTTTTGGTAACATTTTTATTGGTGTGTAATTCGCATCCCGTGCAGTTTGCCCATGTACAGTGAGCTGTACGGGAGTTCAGTTGTGCAGCCGTCACCACAGCCAGTTGTAGAATGTTCTTGTCGTCCAAACAGAAACCCTGTGGCTCTTACTGTTCCCCGTCTCCCCTGTGCCCGCGGCCCTAGGCAACCATTCATCTCCCTTCTGTCTCTGTAGTTGGCCTATTTTTTTTTTTTTTTGCGGTACGCGGGCCTCTCACTCTTGTGGCCTCTCCCGTTGCGGAGCACAGGCTCTGGACGCGCAGGTGACTTGTTGTAGTCTTGTTACTGGCTTATTTCACTTAGCATACTATTTTCAAGGTTCATCATGTTATAACATGTAGCAGTACTTGTTCCTTTTTGTTGAATAATACTCCATAGTATAGATATACCATGTTTTACTCATTTGTTAATCATCTGTGGGACATTTGGTTTGTTTCCGTGTCTTGGCTGTTCCGAATAGTGTGCAATGAACATGTGTGGACACATGCTTTCATTTCTGTGAGACGTGTACCTAGAGGTAGAGTTGCTGGGTCATATGATAACTCCGTGTATAACCTTTTCAGGAACTGCCAGACTGTTTTCCAAAGCAGCTGAGTGCTTAGATTCACAGCAGCAGTGTGTAGGAGGGTTCCAGTTTCTCTACATCCTCATCAACACTTGTTAAGCCTGTCTGTTTTTTTTTTTCTTTCTTTTTTTTTGGTGGGATGCGGGCCTCTCACTGCTGTGGCCTCTCCCGTTGCGGAGCACAGGCTCCGGACGCGCAGGCTCAGCGGCCATGGCTCACGGGCCCAGCCGCTCCGCGGCATGTGGGATTCTCCCGGACCGGGGCACGAACCCGCGTCCCCTGCATCGGCAGGCGGACTCTCAACCACTGCGTCACCAGGGAAGCCCAAGTCTGTCTTTTTGATGGTAGCTATCCTGATGGATGTGAAGTTGTATCTCATTGCATGTTTAATTTGCATTTCCCCAACGGCTAATGTTGTTGAGCATTTTTTCATGTACCTTTTGGCCATTTGTACGTCTTTGGGGAAATTTGGGATGTTTCACTCTTTTTTTTTTTGGCTGCACCATGTGGCATGCGGAACTCCCCTGACCAGGGATCGAACCTGCGCCCCCTGCATGTGGAAGCGTGAGGTCTTACCCACTGGACCACCAAGAAAGCCTGTTTCACTCTTCTGAAGTCTGGTTTTTCTTTTTTATTGAGTTGTGAGAGTTCCTACTGGTAGAACCAGATAAAAGCCCTTTGCATAAGATTTGCAAATGTGTTCTCCCATTCTGTGGATTGTCTTCTCATTGACACAGAGTTTGAAGCACAGAGTTGTTAATTTTGACAAAGTCTAATTTGTTTTTCTTTTCGCTTGTTTTTTTGGCAGTCTTTTACACCTGTATTTTAGGAGTTTTACAGTTTTTGCTCTTACATTAATTTCTGTGATTCATTTTGAATATTTGTGTATGATGTGAGGAAGGGAGCCAACTCAGTGTTCTTTGTTGCATGTGCACCTTCTCAAGTATTCTGTAAATGTCCCGTTTCTAGCCTGTAGACAAGCATGAATAATACATGCTACCTGCACATGTAAGAGTAGGAAAGATACGGGCAGCTTCAAAGGAAATAATGTTAAATGTAATTTTCACAAAGTAGTTTGTATCACCTTGCTGAAAATATTTAGCATGTTCATTTGGAATAAACATACAGGATAGCAGTACTATTTTTTAAAATAAATTTATTTATTTTATTTATCTTTGGCTGCGTTGGGTCTTCGTTGCTGCGCGCAGGCTTTCTCTAGCTGCGGTGAGCGGGGGCTACTCCTCATTGCAGTGCGCTGGCTTCTCATTGCGGTGGCTTCTCTTGTTGTGGAGCATGGGCTCTAGGCAGGTGGGCTCAGTAGTTGTGGCGCACGGGCTTAGTTGCTCCACGGCATGTGGGATCTTCCTGGACCACGGCTCGAACCTGTGGCCCCTGCGTTGGCAGGTGGATTCTTAACCACTGTGCCACCAGGGAAGCCCAGCAGTACTATTTTTAAAATAGTCTTTATTAATGAAAGTCATTGAGAGCTGTTATCTTTCATTTATCTCTACTAGTTTAATTATTTTTGGTCCTAACGCTCTTAACAAGGGTGTCTTCTTGATACCGTTTCTTTGTAATAAATACAAGTGCAGGTGTATTGTATGGCATTGTTGGTGATGAAATTTTTCTGAGTGGTGAACATTTTGGTAAAAGTTCAAAACAAAACTAAGTATAATACAATTTGTGCAACAGTTACATTCCTGCAAAATTCAGCCGGTTGTATTAAGCAGAATCAGGCTCTGGGCTCAGCTGATTAGAAACTGATTTTTCAGATATGCAGCAGTTCTCTGAGAAATGTCCTGTGCACAGTAGTCATCCCTGGCCGCCTCTCACTAAGTGTCAGTGGGCATCTTCGTCTAGAGCAGTGCTGTCCAGCAAGCCACGCATGCAATTTTAAATTTTCTAGTAGCCAATGTCTGGAATTAATTTTACTAATACACTATTTAACCCAATATATTATGTAATATAAAAGTATTAATGTGCTATTTTACACTTTTTTTGTACTAAGTCTCTGAATCCAGTGTGTATTTTACACATAATGGCAAATCTCAGTTTAGAGGAGCTGCGTGTCATGTGCTCACGAGCTGTGTGTAGGCCAGTGGCTGTCATTTGGATGGTGCAGATCTGTAGGGAGTAACTCACCTACAGGGGACTGTCAGGTTGCCAGCCCATTGTTGACACGTCATCTTATGTGTTTCCCCTCTCCCCAGGAGAAAGTCTGGTTAGCTACAACTTTTGCTTTTCACCACCAGTTAGCTCATATACAGTTGGTGAATGGCATCAGTATAAACTGAAGTTGTGTGTTGGTTCATACATGAATTTTTTTTTCTAGGCAGTGCAAATCAAGATAGTAGGAGTTAAGGTTATAACCTTCAAATAGAAAGAAAAAGCCCTCAACTAGCTGTACAGGCAGGACCCCTAAAGAACATTTCAAGTCTGTTCCCCTCGTCTTGCATGGCTCCCCCTCTGTGGCAAGTTGCACTTTTCTTCTCTGTCTATTTGGATTGTAGCCTCAATGCTCAGAATTTCATTTCCATGTTCTCAACCCCAGCAATTTAGTATCCCCTGAAGCAGTCTGCAACCATGCTGAGCTGCTTGCCTGTGCCGTTCAGGTTTTTGTTAGTGCTCTGCTTAGTGCTCTGGTAAAGTTGCGTAGTTTCGAGTGATTTGCTTCTACCCTGTTTTTCCCATAAAACTTTAAGTGTGCAGTTTTGCAGAGTTTAAGGTTTTTCAGGAAAACATTTATTACGTTATGGCGGAAATACCCATTACAGATACATGACATCCTTTGTGAAATCCCTTTATTTTTAAATATTTGTGGTCTCTGGTTTGAAGTGATGAGAGGAGGACACTTGGAATAAAGTGCATACGGACCACCAAAACCATTTTGACAGAGGGAGTGCCTATTTATAATTCAGGTCTTGAGGTCCCGTCTCGTATAGTGTGAATCACAATCTCTGTGAAATTCAACTTTGAATTTGACGTTTTTTAATAGACTGAAGTTCGAGGTCCACTACTGAACCTTAGTCATGCCTGCTACCTGCTTGTGTTAGTTTGAATAGCAGTTTGGGGTGGTGGATGTACTTGAAATCTTTCATTATCATTATAGGTGTACCTTACGTGTTCTTTCCAGTTTCTTGGAGAAGGCATTAAGACTTAATTTCTGAGTCTGAGGATGTAGTAGGGAATTCTAGTGGTTGTCTTGTTCTGAATAAGGACACAGATGCCATAGTATTTTGCCCCTGGGTACAGTGGCAACTAGTTTCACCTTTAAAGAAGCTGCTTGCGTTTCCCAGCCTTGTTTGTTTGTATAGACTTCCCACTTGCCCCTAATATCCAAGTTCCCTTTTTCTAAACGTGAGGGCAGTCTAATTGCTTAACACCCATTTCTTGCTGAGTTAGGTGAGTTTTGCTACATTTTTGGGGTCCATTTCCCATAGTACTCTCTTAGGACTCCATCTTTCTCAGACTCTAGGTTATATCCTTCTCACCCTTAAGATCTACCTTCTGAAGTTTAGAGGGTGACAAGTAGGAGGGATTATTCTGCCTTTTTTTTTTTTTTTTTTGCGTTACGCGGGCCTCTCAATGCTGTGGCCTCTCCCGCCGCGGAGCACAGGCTCCGGACGCGCAGGCCCAGCGGCCATGGCTCACGGGCCCAGCCGCTCCGCGGCATGTGGGATCTTCCCGGACCGGGGCACGAACCCGCGTCCCCTGCATTGGCAGGCGGACTCTCAACCACTGCGCCACCAGGGAAGCCCTATTCTGCCTTTTAAATAGTGAAAATTCTGTCAGGGAAGAAGGCAGCATCTTACATTGTTATGTTAACTATCTGTCTCAGATGAATATTGTCCAGTCCAGGAGTCAACAGACTTTTTCTATTTTTATTTTACTTTTTATGTTTTTGTTAGTTTCTGCTTTATAACAAAGTGAATCAGTTATACATATACATATGTTCCCGTATCTCTTCCCTCTTGTGTCTCCCTCCCTCCCACCCTCCCTATCCCACCCCTCCAGGTGGTCACAAAGCACCGAGCTGATCTCCCTGTGCTATGCGGCTGCTTCCCACTAGCTATCTACCTTACATTTGGTAGTGTATATATGTCCATGCCACTCTCTCACTTTGTCCCAGCTTACCCTTCCCCCTCCCCATATCCTCAAATCCATTCTCTAGTAGGTCTGTGTCTTTATTCCTGTCTTACCCCTAGGTTCTTCATGACATTTTTTTTCTTAAATTCCATATATATGTGTTAGCATACGGTATTTGTCTTTCTCTTTCTGACCTACTTCACTCTATATGACAGACTCTGGGTCTATCCACCTCATTACAAATAGCTCAATTTCGTTTCTTTTTATGGCTGAGTAATATTCCATTGTATATATGTGCCACATCTTCTTTATCCATTCATCCGATGATGGGAACTTAGGTTGTTTCCATCTCCGGGCTATTGTAAATAGAGCTGCAATGAACATTTTGGTACATGACTCTTTTTGAATTGTGGTTTTCTCTGAGTATATGCCCAGTAGTGGGATTGCTGGGTCATATGGTAGTTCTATTTGTAGTTTTTTAAGGAGCCTCCATACTGTTCTCCACAGTGGCTGTACCAATTCACATTCCCACCAGCAGTGCAAGAGGGTTCCCTTTTCTCCACACCCTCTCCAGCACTTATTTTTTTCTAGATTTTTTGATGATGGCTATTCTGACTGGTGTGAGATGATATGTCATTATAGTTTTGATTTTCATGTCTCTGATGATTAGTGAAGTGAGCATTCTTTCACGTGAGCAATCTCTTTCTTAAAGGGCTGGATAGTAAAAATTCTAGTCTTCCAGTCCACATAGTCATTGCCACAGTGAAAAGAGCAAAAGTAGCCGTAGACAGTACTTAAGTGGTATGGCTGCACCACACACCCAGCAGGTTGGATCCTTGTGTTCTCGTGTGATACTAGCATCCAGTCATGTTGCCACATCTCCTTTTCATGTCTGCCTTGGGTTGGAGCTCGGGACAGGAGAACTTTGCCCACTCCTGTAGGTCGATCAAGTTGCAAGGATAAACATAAACCGCCCCCCCCACCCCGCCTTTTGCCCCCTCCCAAAAGCAAGACCCCAAGTAATTCTCAGTAGTATCCCTTTCTTAGAAGTCTTGAAAACTTGTTTCATCAGTCTTAACTTTAATTTTTTAAGGTTGGTTTAAATGTGTATTGCTTAAAACCAATTTTATTCCACTTAGCCACAATTTCTACTTTACTCAAGGAGATAATTTCTTTTTCTTTAAAGTAGCAAGCCTTTTTCTTGGTAATGTAAAGAAAGCATAATTTTTTTTAGGGCACCAGACATAGAAACAGTTTTTGCTTCCATTACTTTGTTGGGCCAAACAGCATCTATGAGATGATCTCTCACCAGCATATATGTATGTAAATCTCTGGATTTAGCATTGAAAATCTGAGTTCAGGTTTTATGCATGGCTCTGCTTTTCTTTGGATATGTTACCATCCTCAAATCACTTATTCTTTCTCTCAGCTTTAGACTCTACGTTATACTACTACTACTACTACTACTTAAAAAAAAAAAAAAAAACCCTTCTGTTCTTATCCTGAAACATACAAATCCATCCATCATGGGATAGGACATAACAGTTTATGTGAGTTTTTAAGATAAAATAGGAGTTTTCAAAGAAGCACTGTTTTGTAGCACTTTAAGGTACGGCTGTAGAAAATCATAACCGTAATCATTGCTCTGACCTTGTTTTCCTGCTTGCATGTTACTTCATGTTGGAAAGAACTACATGGAGAAATTAAAAGCCTCAGTGCTTTTAATGCCTCCCTTCCCCCCGCCCCAGTGCTTTGGAAGATAATATAAACTGTAGCTTTTTCAATGGAGAGTTACGTTTGTTCAGCTTATCCTGGTCCCGATCCTCAGAGGCAGAGCTGCTCTGCTGGCAGTTCTAAGTGCATCCTTGTGGCGCTGGTCCAAAGCTCTGTTGCCGGCTTCATCATGCTTCCTGTAACACCTTTCACTTCGTTTGGTTCCTTAGGAATGTGAGTTTATTCCTAGTCTTGCAGTAAAATATCTGTATCTCACTCTTGCCCCTCACTTCTTTTTTCTTTTTTTTTCCTTTTGTTTTGGCCACACCTCGTGGCTTCTGGGATCTCAGTTCCACGACCAGGGATAGAACCCGCGCCTTCAGCAGTGAAGGCACCGAGTCCTAACGACTGGACCGCCAGGGAAGGAAGTCCTCCTCACTTCTTTCTTAAGTTAACAGTTGTTAGTTCTGCGAAGTGTTCTAGATAAATCTGTTTCGTAGAATGTGGAGTCTAGTCCCCATTCAGAAAGCTCCCGTTTCTGAAAATGACTTTCCTCTTAACAGCTGATGCCGTTTTTCTCTTGATTATAAAGTCTTATGCTAGTGTGCCTTGATGCTTACGGTTTCTAATTGTTACGTCATGCCCTCTGAAAGCACTGAGAGTAGACCTGAAAACTATCCGATAACATCTCTCAGGCTGGTGGAAGACACGTCATTTCTTCAGAGGTTAAGAGCTTAATTAATTGGGTGCTTGTCAATTTTTTGAATTTTCATGGATATGAAGACTAACACTAAAGTGAATTCCTGTATCTTAACCTCATGAGAGATCAATAGATTTCATTTCTAATCAATCTTAGGCTTATAGAGTGCTCTCCCTATCATGTCTTCTAAGAAATCTTTTGTGTGGCACTTTAATCTCATAGACTTACATCTTGCTCAAGAACGTATGCAAATAAATGTCAGGGCATCTAACTCAGGCTTCTCAGTGAACTGCTCTGGGGATCATTTCAGTCAGTAATATCGGCCTTTTCTTCAACATTGCCAACATATTTATGGAAATTTCCGTGGAAATCTCAACTCGTAGTGTATATGGTGTTCTAGTAGTCCATATTACTGTTTCTTTTTTATTTGCATGCAGCTGTAGAGCTTGATTTAAAAAAAAAAAATTCATGAGTTACACCTGAAAAGTGCAGATTTTGCCATAGAGCAGAGATTTTCTTTAAAGTCTAATTTGGAGTATTGATTTTTCTTTGTAACTGAATGTGATGGGGTCCTCATACCACCCCCCAGGTTTGGTGATCCTCTTAAGAGGAGTCATAGGACCTTGATTAACATGGCTATGACTTACGAACCATGAAAGAATACAAAATGTAGTCGGCAAAGGGAAAAGGCATCTGGGGCAAAACCTGGAAGACACCAGGCGCAAAAAGCTTCTAAGAATCTTGCCCCAGTGGAGTCACACAAGCAGACGCTTCATTCCTCCAGCAGTGAATTGTGACAACACTGGTGAAATGTTGTCCACCAGGAAAGCTTATTAGAGATTTAGTACCCAAGGTTTTTATTGGATTTGGGTTCTTAGGTAGGCATCTCTGCCTCGTTTTCACCAGAAGTCTGGGTTCCCAGTAGGAAAGCAGGTGTTCAGCATAAAGCATATCGTCTGCACGACGGCTGAGCCGCAGTCAGCCACCCTTGGCAGTTACTGTTGTGGCAGCTCTTCCTCCTGAAGAGTCACTGTGCCAGCCAGGGACCAACTCTGCAAGCAGGCTTTTCTGAGGACCGCAGTCTCAGCTTCCGTGCTAACCTTCCCGTATGCGTGAGCTTATTCTTGACTGATTTCTTCTTTCAGTCGTGTTCATTCTTACAGTGTTTATTGAAGAATTCATTGACTACTGTAGTAAAAACAAGTTTAGGGTGTTTTACATAAATACATACCATCCAGCAAGATAAATTTAAAAGTAAGTAGATGATGAAGAAACTGTCAGGCATCTCAAGCAGTGGTCTTGCTGGGAAATTTCCTCTCTTGTATCAGCTACAATTTGCTGGGCACTTAACCCCCTTTTGTCTTTAGTCATATCACTCGCGTTTTTGGATGTGAATCTGCTTCTGGTTTCCCCAGTAAATTGGGTCCCATCCAAGATGAAATCCTGGTCATTGCCTTTGCTCTTGCCGTGCCGTGACTTCATTCTGAGCTCACAGTGCTTGTTCATTCTATTCTGTGTGCATCCCCTAACTTCCGTCTTTTTAAAAAAAATTTATTTAATTTATTTATTTTTGGCTGTGTTGGATCTTTGTCACTGCGCGCGGGCTTTCTCTAGTTGGCGGAGAGCGGGGGCTACTCTCTGTTGCCGTGCGTGGGCTTCTCATTGCGGAGCACGGGCTCTAGGTGCATAAGCTTCGGTAGCTGCGGCACGCGGGCTCAGTAGTTGTGGCACATGGGCTTAGTTGCTCCGCAGCATGTGGGATCCTCCCGGAGCAGGGATCGAACCCGTGTCCCCTGCATTGGCAGGTGGATTCTTAACCACGGCGCCACCAGGGAAGTCCCCATCTTTTTAATGGAAGAGACTTCTTGATCCACTTCTAAATTCCTTTTCCTCCTCATTTCTTTTTTTTAAGTTACAGTTGTTAGTTTTGCTAAGTGTTCTAGATAAATCTGTTTCATAGAATGTAAAATCTAGTCCCTATTAAAAAAGCCCCTGGCAGAAGACCTAAATAGACATTTCTCCAAAGAAGATATACATATTGCCCACAAACATATGAAAGAATGCTCAGCATCACTAATCATTAGAGAAATGCAAGTCAAAACTACAGTGAGAGGTATCACCTCACACCTGTCAGAAGGGCCATCATCAAAAAGTCTACGAACAGTAATTGCTGGAGAGGGTGTGGAGAAAAGGGAACCCTCGCACTGTTGGTGGGAATGTAAACTAACTGATACAGCCACTGTGGAGAACAGTATGGAGGTTCCTTAAGAAACTAAAAATAGAACTACCATGTGACCCAGCAATCCCACTACTGGCCATATACCCTGAGAAAACCATAATTCAAAAAGAGTCATGTACCACAATGTTCATTGCAGCTCTATTTACACTAGCCAGGACATGGAAGCAACCTAAGTGTCCATCGACAGATGAATGGATAAGGAAGATGTGGCACATATATACAGTGGAATATTACTCAGCCATGAAAAGAAACAAAATTGAGTTATTTGTAGTGAGGTGGATGGACCTACAGTCTTGTCATGCAGAGTGAAGTAAGTCAGAAAGAGAAAAACAAATACTGTATGCTAACACATATATATGGAATCTTAAAAAAAAAAAAAAAACATGGTTCTGAAGGACCTAGGGGCAGGACAGGAATAAAGATGCAGACGTAGAGAATGGACTTGAGGACACAGGGAGCGGGAAGGGTAAGCTGGGACGAAGTGAGAGAGTGGCATGGACATACATACACTACCAAATGTAAAATAGATAGCCAGTGGGAAGCAGCCACATAGCACAGCGAGATTAGCTCGGTGCTTTGTGACCACCTAGAGGGGTGGGATAGGGAGGGTGGGAGGGAGGGAGACGCAAGAGGGAAGAGATATGGGAACATATGTATATGTATAACTGATTCACTTTGTTATAAAGCAGAAACTAACACACCATTGTAGAGCAATTATACTCCCATAAAGATGTTAAAACAAACAAAAAAAAACCCTGTTTCTGAAAATTGGAATCCATGATCTCAAACCCTGCTGCTGCTTTATCAACTAAATTTACTGAGTATTCTAAACCCTTTGTTGTCATTTCAAACAACCTTCACAGCATCTTCACGAGGAGTAGATTCCCTCTCAAGAAACCACCTTCTTTGCTTATCCGTGAGAAGCAGTTCCTCATCCATTCAGGTTTTATCATGAGATTGCAGTAATTCAGTCACATCTTCAGCTCCACTTCTAGTTCTCTTGCTGTTTCCACCACGTCTGAAGTTCCTTCCTCCACCGAAGTCTTGAACCCCTCAAAGTCATCCGTGAGGGTCGGAATCAGCTTCTTCCAAACTCCTGTGAATGTTGATATTTTGACCTCTTACCGTGAATCATGAATGTTCTTAATGGCATCTAGAATGGTGAATCCTTTCCAGAGGGTTTTCAATTCACTTTACCTAGATCAGTCAGAGGACTCACTGTCTGTGGCAACTATAGCCTTATGAAATATATTTCTCAAAAAAGAACAGGAAGTTGAAGTGAGCCTTGATCCACGGGCTGCAGAATAGATGTTGTGTTAACAGGCATGGAAACAACACGAATCTTGTCCATCTCCATCAGAGTTCTTGGGTGACCAGGTGCCTTGTCAGTGAGCTGTAATATTTTGAAAGGAATCTTTTTTTCTTAGCAGTAGGTCTCAGCAGTGGGCTGAACATATTCAGTAAACCATGTTATAAACTGATGGGCTGTCATCCAGGCTTTGCTGTTCCATTTACAGAGCACAGGCAGAGTAGATAGATTTAGCATAGAGTTCTTAAGGGCCCTGGGATTTTCACATGGTAGATGAGCATTGGCTTCAACTTCAAGTCACCAGCTGCCTTAGCGCCTGAGAGAGTCAGCCTGTCCTTTGAAGCTTTGATGCCAGCCATTGACTTCTCTCTATGAAACAGAAGGCTCTTGCAGTCTACATTGGAAATCTGTTGAATGTAGGTACCTTCATGAATGATCTTAGCTAGATCTCCTGGGTGACTTGCTGCAGCTTCTACATCAGCACTTGTGGCTTCACCTTGCACTTTGACGTTATGGAGACCGTTTCTTTCCTTCAGCCTCATGAGCCAACCTCTGCTAGCTTCAGACTTTTCTCTGCAGCTTCCTCACCTCTCTCAGCCTTTGTAGAATTGAGGAGAGTTGGGGCCTTGCTCTGGACTAGGCTTTGGCCTAGGGGAATGTTGTGGCTGGTTTGATCTTCTGTCCAGCTCACTAAAACTTTCTCCACATGAGCAGTTAAGGCTGTTGCTCTTTCTTCCATGTGTTCACTGGAGCAGCACTTCTTATTCTCCTTCTAGAACTTTTCTCTCGCATTCACAGCTTGGCTAACTGTTTGGTGCAAGAGGCCCAGCTTGCTTCCCGTCTTGGCTTTCGAACAGCCTTCCTCACTGAGCTTCACCGTGTCTGGCTTTTCACTCAGAGAGAGAGACGTGTGACTCTTTCTGTCACTGAGCACTGAGAGGCCATTGCAGGGTTATTAACTGGCCTCATTTCAGCATTGCTGTGCTTCAGGGAAGAGCATGGCCCGAGGCGGGGCAGTGGAGGTGGTTGGTGGTGCTTCAGAACAGTTACAGTAGCAACTCAAAGGTCACTCACCACGGATTGCTGTAACAAATAGAGTAACACGAACAAGTTTGAAATACCGCGAGAATTACCAAACTGCGACACAGAGACGCGGGGTGAGCCAGTGCTGTTGGAAAAACGGCGCTGATAGATGTAAGGTTGCCGCAGACCTTCGATTTGTAAGAAACCCAGTAACTGAAGCGCAATAAAGCAAAGCCCAGTAAAACAGAGGTAGGCCTGTAGTTGTTCCTGTTGATTGAAATGGTTAATTCTCATTCCTTTCTTCTCATAACAGCTCTGGTTCTGACTGCTAATTAACTTCCAGGACCACTGGACCATCTAAAGTGCTCTTCCCACTTGCAGTTTTTGTTCATTGTCTTGTAGCCTCCATACCACTTGCTAGCTCATTTTTGGGTGTGGGGAGTTGAATTATGTTACCTTGATGCTGAAAAATAAATACATGGAATGAAATTGAAGGACTAACAATTAGATTTTTGTAGTGGACCTTTTTGTATCGTTAATCAAGTGTGGGTATTTATATCTTGGTTTTTCTTAAGACAGTAGAAACCATCATCCCCGATGGTCTCTGAGACGTGTAGATTATTCATAAAACTCATGAATTACTTTTAAGCAGTTTTTAGGAAGAGTTGGTCCTGTAGTGAGGAGATATGATGCCATCTTCATCATCTTGAAAGCAGGCACCTTTCCTGGAACTTAACTTTGTGAAAACTTCGTACTGTTTTAGTTGAAATTTGGCAAAACTTAAAAGAGCAAGTGTGGAAACTGTTTAAGAAGTTGAAAAATAATTGCAAAAACGTACTGGATAACTGTGACTTCTAGTTCTCTGTCAGTTGAATTTTTTTGCCTTTTTCTCTATGTACGTTGTGTCTTTATTCGAACTTTTATTTTATAAAAAGCTACAAGTTGCTAGAAATGATAAAAATGAGGTTTTGCAATGATGAGTTAGTGATATACAGTGATCTGTATTATGATAGAAACCAGTGCAAACATCAAATATGACTTATAATTCACTTTGCTTTTTATTTTTTAAGGGACCAGTTACTCTCCCCAAGAAAATTCACACAACCACAGTGCTCTTCATAGTTCAAATTCACATTCTTCTAATCCAAGCAGTAATCCAAGCAAAACTTCAGATGCAGTAAGTATATAAACATGCCCAATTTTGTGTTTTTGGAATATATTGCAAAAAAAATTGTTTTTAAATCAAAGTTGATCTTTTCTTAATGCACTTGAACTAATGAGCTGGCCTTATTATTCGAACTGAGCGTGGTCCAAATATGCCATCGTGGTGTTGTTTCACCAAGAAATAATATTGTTTGCATTCCTCTGTGGAGCAGAATTTACCGTTGTGATATTTGAGATACACAGAACTCTAGGTTGTGAAACTTGTGGCTTAACTTGAGCTGCTGCTTTTCATAATCTATAAACTTCTGTTAAAAAAAATTCTATAAATTTATTGAGTGTCTACTTGTATTACATACTCTACAAGACACTAGTGACATAGAGGTCCCTCTCCTGAAAGGCATGAAACCCAGTGAGGAATTGTAGGTATTTCTAAAAATGAAGTAATTGTTAATGAAGTTAACTATTACGCAGGTTGAACTTTTTAGAGTCAAGGTTCAAACAAAAGTTTTAATACATTCATTCAAAAATAAGGTTTCAATTTCCCAGGCATACGCTAGGTTGTTGATGTATAGAACTGAGAAAATGTAGCCCATCTTAAAGGATCTTTTGGACCTATGGTGGAGACTGAAAAGTAAACCATTAAAATGATGCATGTTAATGTTGCTGGGGAGCCCTCAAGAGGGGAGCTGCAGCCTGGATGAGGAAGGTGTGCTGGCCAACAGACTGACTTTAACCCACGCAGTGGAAGAGGTTGGAATTTGTGTAGCGTGAAAAGGAACAGCACCTACAAAGACGTAGAAGTATGAAATAACACCACATGTTTGCAGAACACGGATTTCGATGGTGTGGAAGAATGGCAGGGGCTCAGGTTACAGAGAGAAATGGGGCCGGATTACAAAGCATTCTCTGCCTTTCCAGGGAATATGAACTATATGTAAAGGCAGTGGAGAGCTACTAAAGGGTATAATCAGTGAAGTACCATGTTTGCAATTTTAAAAACGTGATAGGAAAATACATTATAGGAAGGAAGAACAACTAGAAGGCTGTAGAAGTGTAGGTTGAATCCAGCAGACATTGCCTTTGTTACTCAAGTGATCATCATACCTTAATCGGTATTGAAAACCCTTGGGTTTTTTTATTATTTGTCTCTTGTTGAATCAGTGTAGATAGTACATTTCCATAGAAAATCGAGACATGAGCGATGTTCATAAAAATTTTAGAGTAGTTTTTAGGGTCCAATTAGGAAAACAGGACTCATACCGGTTATTTTAGCATAGAGAATTTCAAATACAGGAAAGGAAAAGGAACATATAGTGATTACCCCTGATGGCTGGGAGCAAAAGGAGGAGGTTGGGGTTATCAGAACCCAGTTGCTCAGAGGAAGAGCCTTGCACAGTTGGTGATGGTACCTCTGCGAGGTACGACGAAGCTGGTTCTGATTCTGGGTTGAGAGCTGGAAAATGGAACCCGCTGCAGTGCAAGGCTTCTTCCTCCTGCCTTTCAGCCCTCCTCTAATGCCTGGTATTGGCAGAATCTAAGAGGAAGCCAGCTGGCTAAACAGAATGTAATTGGCGTTATCCCAGCCTTAGCATCACAGAATAGAGAAAGGGTGGTATCGAGACTGAGACGACAGCTTGATGAACCTTCACAGGTGCTATCATCACACTGCTTATGCTGAATCACTTTCACTAAGACATATACTCAGCATTTTGCAATGCGTATCTCTATTTTTGTGAAAAATGGCCCCATTAAATTAACAGGCTAGCACTAACCTAACGTTTCCTTTATTACTGACAATTTAGATTTGGTATTTGCTATTAGGACAGAGGCGGGCCATGTGGACATTGTTTTGGTGGAGAAAATTCCTTATTCAGGGAAAACCGTTTCTGATTATTTTGATTTTCAAGAAATGGATTGACATAATGAAATCAGAAAGAAGAAATAATGGGCATCAGATAAGTTTGAAAGATCCAAATTCTAAAGGGTGTCAGGGGACTGCGCTGTGTGAGTGGAAACTGAAGACGGATTAAATGTCATGTGTTTTCAGAATCAGGGTTCCCCTTTCTGTAGATTTCAACTCTGGGTATATAATTAACCTCAAGTAGTGGTCTTTTTCACCATAATGTACCCAGGGGGAATGACATTTTTGCAAACTATAATTTAATGTTACCTGAGAGCCTGGGTTTTGAACATCTCTGAAGGTTACTTGTAAACTGACTTTGTCCTAAAATCACTTCCAATGGAAGGTTTTTGAGTAGTAAAGTAAAACATAAGGTCACCTTTCATTAATACTTTCATAATGAAAGAAGAGATGAACGGAAGAATATCAGGTAACCCAGGTCAGCACATTATTTTAACCCAGGTTAAAGTACGGAATAGCTTTTTTTTAAAGTGGGTTTTTATTTTGTGCTTTCTGAGCTTTAAATATGTCTTTGAAAATCAGTAGCAGTATTATTTGGAGTTATGCACACAGATATGTGTTTGTATGGGTGATTTATATTTATCAAGTTAACTGTTGGAAGTCGAGTTGCAATTACCTGGTTTTTTAGTATGAAGATATTCACAGGTAGACCTCGTTGAATTTAAACATGTAGCCTGTTGAACGCCTCCTGCTTCCTAATGCAAATCATGGTAGGATTTACAGACATCATGTAGGCCGCCTTAGATTATGTTATGCATATTCCTGATTTTTTTTAAAGAGATCTCTTTATTCGGAAAATCTGTTTATTTAGGAAGAGAAATTTATTTCCCTTTAAAGACATTATAATTGGAATCTTCCCTTAAGTATCGTTTACCAATTTTGATTTGCTGGAGGTGCTTTAAATTCAGTCCTAGGTTACTTTGCATTTATACTCCAGCTCTCCCCTTGTTATGAATTAAATATCTTCTGTTACCAATTAAATATCTTCCGGAGGTTTTAAGTTGGAGGTTCTTCTTCAGATCTATTCTCTGTAACCAGTCTTGACTGAAGATATTCTACTTAACCATAGAACTCTTAGGACTCCATGAAATTCTTTGTTACAGTGAGTGCCATCTTTGATGTTATTTAATGAACTATTCTTTGTTAACAGTGCATAATTAAATTCCGAGATTAACACTTTATTTTCCATAGTTTAACTTTGAGAAGAAGTGGTGGAACTCTGTATTTTGGAGAGAGTAAATAGGGAGATGCTTTTTTATTTAAGAAGAGAAAAGCAGTGTTGATATAAGTTCTAAAAGTCATTTTGAACTGAAGAGTAGACGGGTGCTACGGGAACTATTGAGTGCCATTCTTAGAGAGCAGCCATTCATGCTTCGTAGTCTCAGGGCCTCTATATTCATGAAAATTGAGAGCTTCTGTTTATGTGGACTCCGTCATGAGTAACCATATTAAAAATTAAAATTGATAAATTTGAAAGATAATTTAAAAATTGTAAAGCTATTACATGTCAACACATGTAATATATTTTTTTGAAAAATAACTTTCTATTTCTTTGAAAAATAGACGTTGAGCATCTCTTTAAATGCCTGAGTAGGGAGAAGAAACATAGGATTTCATAGTTGTTCTACCTTCAGTCTTTTGTGATATCAGATCTCCCATAAAGCCTCTGAGAAAACTCCCCTGTGTTCTTGTGATAGAATGAGGAGGAAAAAGACAAAATTATCTGAGTATTACTTATGAAACTATTTATGAAAATAGTTGTGATTTTGTGAATGATCTCGGGGTCCCTCAAGGGTTCCTGGGCAGCACTTGGCAACTACAGCAAGCCTAATTTAGAAAACTTGAAATGTTCGCAAAACTTTTGTTTAATTCTTAATTTTAGATACCTTTTTTTAATCAAGGAACTTGAGAATCTAATATATAACATGATGACTATAGTTGGTGACACTGTATTGTGTAACGGAAATTTGCTAAGAGAGTAGAGCGTCAGTGTTCTAACCAAAAGAAGTGCCTGTGAGTGAGGTGACGAGACAGACGTGATCATTAACTAGACGAGCAGACCCTTTCCCAGTGAACGTGGGTGTCAGATCGTCACTGTGTGCGCTTTAAATGTCTTACAATTTTATTTGTCGGTTATACCTTAGTAAGGCTGAAAAAAATACAACGGGGGGGGGGGGCAGGGAATTTAACACCTCCTGTTGCATATCAGCATTTAAAAACATCACCCTGTTACTTAAAGGTTTTTTCCTTAACCTTTTTTTGAGGATAGAAGTAGGGTGGAGAAGATGAGCTTAAGTTACTAGTACGTGATTGCAGTGCTATACCTGGAGCACATTCTGTTAAGTAAGACATTAACTCGTACTAACCTAGGGTTTGGTGAACCCATGCTCTTCAAGGTTCTGGTCTGTGAACTTTGAACCGTCCTGGAGGTTGTGCCAGAGTGCAAGTTAACTGCCATCAAACACACTGCCTAGCTGAGCGGTGGCAGTGTCTGTCCCGGAAGCGGGCCTTTGGCTCGGGAAGCAGTGTGTCGGCGTGCGCTGTGCCGCGGGCTCCTCTTCTCTCCAGACGGGCCACAGCCGGCACAGGCACCGCTGTGAGGGGCGCGGGCTTAGACCCTCTGCTCCACTCTGGTGGCCTCTGTTCCCCTGCCTCAAATCTCCTTCTGCCTCTCCAGACCAAACTAGTAACCCCACGTGGCCACTTGCCCAAACCAAATCTTGCAGATACCTCCGTAGAGGGGCTCAGCCGGCGTATACCAATGTAGGTGTAGGGAGTGGTAGGTGGTGGAAAAGAGCCTTTGAATTCCGCCTTCTGTGGTTGGGTTTCCTGCAGCCTGGCAAAGCCTCCTGGGAGCTAGAGGGCTTGAGAGTTCACTCTCCACTGGTCTTTAGAGGTTTGGAAGCACAGGGCTGATTTCCAGCAGCTTCATGATTTTGAGACACCAGCCTGAGAGCATAATCTGCATCGTTTCTTCAACTGTCCTCAGAATTCTTACGACATTTCCAAAATTGGTATTGACTTAGTGGAAATAATAGATGTCCAGAAACCTGAGTTTTGCTCCTTTCTTCTGCCACTGATTACTTTTGTGACCTGTGGACAGCGTGTAAGTTCTTTCAGCTTGTTCCTATGTGGTAGATTAAAGAAAGCTGGGTAGGCAGTACATAAGAGTCCCTTTCCTTAAGCTTTAAAATAGTGTTCCTCTGCTCTGTGGTGAGCCCAGAAGAAGGTTGGGCTGCCAGAGTATAACCTTATTTCATTTTAGCCTCAAAGCTCCTTTGAAAACAGTTAAATTCGTGGACAAGTGTACTTGGGCCTCTACCAGATTTCCTGGGGCTGCTGCAGGCACTTAAACATTACTTTTGTTGAGATTGATTCCGTGAGAACTGGGCCTTTCAGATATTTCTTACTTCATTGTAATTTTACAGGGCCTGTGAAATTGCTAGCAAGAGACTGTATCTGAGAACTTTCGGAAGACAGACCAGTTTTAGTTATGGGAAAATGAGCGACGCTGCCGACCCTATATACTGTGTGAGACAAGGTTTAGTTGATACTTGACCCATCTCATGGTTTTGAAGTTGAAACAAATCCGTAGCTTTTAATTAGCTTTGTGTTTACATTAAAGATTTTGTGTGTGTGCTTTTTTCCCACTGAGTAACAGTGAATACAGGCAGGCTGTCTCTGTCACACTATTCGTGATTACTTTTGTGCCTTAGAGTGTTTAGAACTGATGTACTCTCATGCCATCAGATCAGTCAGTTGAGAGTGGCTTCTCCATGTGACTAGATTTCAGCAATTAAAACTGTGGTAATGGGGGGCTTTGTAATGCTTTTCTGAAGTCACTATGATGTTAGTTTCGTGTCATTCTTCCTGTGCCTACTGAACCTGCTAGTCTGTTTAATTTGATATTTTACAGAGTTTTCCATTGTTCCCCTTGAAGGTTTTCATAGACTAGGGTCTCCTAAGATATGTATGCAGATAATTACATCTTAGACATCTTAGATCAGGGACTTTCATCTCAAGTCTTTTTCCATATGTATGCCTTGAAAACCATTGACACTCTTGATATTTCATACCAAGTGATTAAATTGTATTAACGTGTTCTAATTTTCTAAAATGTGTTTTTAAGCCTTATGATTCTGCCGATGACTGGTCTGAGCATATTAGCTCTTCTGGGAAAAAATACTACTACAACTGTCGAACAGAAGTTTCACAGTGGGAGAAACCAAAGGAGTGGCTTGAAAGGTATTTGCTCATTTAAGTGAACCGTATCTCTCACTGTTGATCCCGCCGGCGAGCGTCTTGGTGCTAATCGTTCTGAGCTTAGGCTTCTTAGTGTGACGCTCGTCACTCCTTGACTGCAGTGGCTGGCCCATCGTCTGTGTTTTCCATAATTTCTCTTTACCTTAAAAAGCAAAACCAAAAAAACTAGGACAGACGAGCAGCTGTCCACAAGGGCCTTGTGAACAGTCAGTGTATTTATGTAATTTAAAAATTTATATTAATCTGTTATCTATCATACATCTTCCCTATAATTTGTATTAGAAAACTTTATCATTCTTGTAGGACAATAATATGTTTCCTTCATATATGTAGAATTTTCATTACAGAGATTTGGTTGTAGGGTTAATGGCATGTGAGTAGTTGGTATAATATTGCCATCAGTGAGAAGCATTAATGTTGTTTGCTGTGTCCCGTGTCCACACCAGTTGAGGGAGAAGCATTAATGTTGTTTGCTGTGTCCCGTGTCCACACCAGTTGAGTGAGAAGCATTAATGTTGTTTGCTGTGTCCCACGTCCACACCAGTTGAGTGAGAAGCATTAATGTTGTCTGCTGTGTCCCGTGTCCACACCAGTTGAGTGAGAAGCATTAACGTTGTGTGCTATGTCCCGTGTCCACACCAGTTGAGGGAGAAGCATTAACGTTGTCTGCTATGTCCCGTGTCCACGCCAGTTGAGTGAGAAGCATTAATGTTGTCTGCTATGTCCCGTGTCCACACCAGTTGAGGGAGAAGCATTAATGTTGTCTGCTGTGTCCCGTGTCCACACCAGTTGAGGGAGAAGCATTAATGTTGTCTGCTGTGTCCCGTGTCCACACCAGTTGAATGATATTACTGCCTTGTTCTTTTATGTTCCACGTACAGTTTCATTGAGCATTTGACCAGAAGTGTTAAATGTAGATTCATTGTATGTCTTGTAATTTTTGTGGGTGTATCTTTTATTTTTAGAGAGCAGAGACAAAAAGAAGCAAACAAGATGGCAGTTAATAGCTTCCCAAAAGATAGGGATTACAGAAGAGAGGTGATGCAAGCAACAGCCACTAGTGGGTTTGCCAGTGGAAGTAAGTATTAATTTCTTTCTCTGAACCAATAGAATGTTTGATTCATTCCTGTAGTTTGTTTACTTTACAGATTTATGTGCATAGCCGTTTATATAGGTAAACTAAAAGAAATAGAAACATAAAAGGTTTTCTGTGTTGGGTCTGTCCTCGTAACGTGCATCATTTTGTTCTTGAAACGGTGCACGTGGAGGTGTCCATCACTCCCCCGTGATGGCTCTAATGCCGTTGAGTTGGTGAAGAAGTAAGATTTCATGCTGTGGATTGACAAGAGACCCCACCCCCATTTACACTGGTCACTGAGAGACCCGCTGGGTTTCAGTCCAGTAACTGAACGATAGCTGCACACAGAGAGTGACGTGAAGTGACTGTCTTCGTCTGTGTCATCAGCGAGAAGCTTGTTCATCCTTGTATATGGAAATGGGTTTCACCACGATTGTAGATCTGTGTGCCGTCTCCATACTATGGGCACCTTCAGGTTCTTTTGAGGTCAGATTTTGTCCGAGTTGGACAATATGGGTAACATACATTTATTTTTAAGTTCAAATAAAATTTGAATTTGAAGATTTCACTAAATATATTCTATTCCCAGTGGCTTGTCTTGCCCAGAATAAAATTTAAATGCCACATAGAATTCTTAGGCTCTTCATCAAATTTTGAAGTTTTGAGAATTTTTAGATGTGTTTTGGGAATTCTTAGACTTAAGCGTTTGCGTTCTCCTTCTGTAACTCAAGACAAAAAGTAGGGTTATATTTGGTCCCAGTGGGGGATATTGAATGTTTGATGGGAGAAATTACTTAAGATGAAACAAATAATATAGTTCTGTAGGGCTGAATGTTTAAAGTATGTTCCCTGGAACATTTAACTTTTTATATTAGTGAAATTGTGCTTAATTCTTAGAAAATAACAATGGTTTAAAGCACTGAAGTTAGGGAATTTAAGAATATTGTATATTGAGACAGAAGACCTGGGTTGTAATCCCATTTCACTTAATATCTCCAGTAACTGACTTTCCGGCAAATAACTAAAAATGAGAGGTTTTCCTTTTTTCCAGGCTAAAAAAAATATAGTGCCCAGCTTGTGGTCCTCCTGAACAAATTGTGGGCGTCCAGGAAGACTCGCTAGATGAGTGTAAAAATAACGTTTTTTAGTTACTGGGCCAGGCCTCTCCACGTAGTGGCTGATGGTTCCCAGAGAAGAAAAGATCACAGCCTAGTATGTTTGTTCTTTCCAAAATTACCTAGTCACTTGTCCTCTCCTGGGGTAATTAGAGGTCTGATAGAAAAGTTGGTGGAAGTGAAAATAATACTTTTGGCTGCTTAATAAAGATCTTTAAGGAAATAAAATCCGAATTGTGGTTTCAAATTATCTGTGTGCATCTTTTTCTTTCAAAAGGGAAACAGTTTTTTCTTCTTTAAGATTTCAGAAGTTAGGCATGTTTGTTATTAAAAGTAGAGAGAGGGAAAGTATTTTAATCTCATGACTCAGGAACGCTTGGAGACATACACTTTTTTCTAGCTGCATGTGAAAGTATATAAAAACTACATATGCATGTATTTTACACCAAAAATAGGATTGTATGTTACTGTTCTTAACCTGTTTCTTCTGTTCAATAATGTTTCAAGGATATGGAACTTCTCTGGCGATCCAGTGGTTAAGACTCTTGTGCTTCTACTGCACGGAGCGCGGGTTCGATCCCTGGTTGAGGAACTAAGATCCCGCGTGCCGCGCGGCGCGGCCAAAAAAAAATTAAGGAGAAAATGTTTTCCAAGGATTTGTTTCCTTTTGCCATTTTATAGTTCAACGTATGTTAACTGCATGGTGTTCCGGTTTTGGACGTGCCCCCCTTCATAAATAATCCTCTCTCCGTGGATACCCGCGTGGTTTTCAGCTTCTTCCTGCAGTAAACGATGCTGTTGTTCATATTTCTGCCCACTTCCCTGATTACTTCCTTAGCTCAATTCCTGGAAGTGCAGATGAGGAGTCGGTGGGTCTTCGTGCTGAAATGGACTCCCTTATCACACTTCTTGAGTTTTAAGTAGTGTTTGAGAAAGGGCTGCGTCTGTATTGCTGCTTTTTCAGTTGCTCAGCTGACTGTACTTGGCGTGATGGTAATAATGGTCCTAGGCACTGAAGTGCTTGACTTTGTCTATCCAAGAAATGCTGGCAGTGTCCCATATGTCTGGTACGTTGGTGTTCATGTAGGGTAGGGCCTAAAGCTCTGTTGTCCCCAGCAGCCAGCTAAAGAGGTGTGCGTGTGGTGGAGGGGACCGGGAGGGTTGGGAACATTTCCTACGTAAAGAGGTAAAGGTAGGAAAAAAGATGCTTCAAGAGCGTTTTTGTGTTTCGGGAGTTTTGGCAATGTAGCAAATAATACCCACAGTTTGACAGTGAAGTTGTAGGGGTGAAATTTTAAATTTGGTATTACTGCTGCTGTAATTGTACTGGTGTAGTTGTATTGTTGATTACTTTTATCACCTTTAATCGGTGCCTCACAGACTGATTGCTCTGTGGTTAGAGAAACTTTAACTTGGGTTCTTCAGCAGTGGCACGGATGGCGCTTGGGGTCAGGGAATGCGTATGGATTCTGTCCTGTGTTGTAGGATGTAGAGCGTTACACCTGGCCTCTCCGTGCCAGCCCCAGTAGCACACCTCTCCTCGCCCAGTGGTGGCACCGAGAAGTGTCTGCAGATGTTTGCTGAGTGTTCTTGTCGTGGGGCTGTGCGGATGGATGGAGTCTCTGGTGAACGGCGTCGCGTCTCGAGCCGTAAGCAGGAGAAAGCTGTTGGCGCCATAGCGCCCTCGTGTGCTGTAATGCTCTGCAGTGTCTCTGCTGCAGGTGTGCGTTGACAACTTGAAAACTGCTTTGCGGTTTAAGCCTACTTCCTTCTTTGTGCTGTCATGCTCTCTAGACTTGGAGGAACCATGAACTGGAAAAAACGACGCAGTATTCAACAGGGAGGGCATCCTTTGGTAATATCATTACATATCATGTGCTTGAATCTTAAGGTGTTTTTCTCCTTGGAAGTTGCTTTAATCCTTCAGTTACTGACGAGACTTGTAATTTAGGCTGGAGGTTTTTTTGACAGATACAAATTTTGTTGCCGTGATTGTTGAAATTTTCCTTCTTTTGTACTCTTTTTGCGGAAGCAGAAGTACTTTTGAGTTTAAAATATTTTTGTGGCTTTAAATTGGAAGAGGATCTGTTCTTAACATGACTGATAATACCAAGTATATTTTTCTGACTTTGCTGCAGATGTAGGGCTCCTGTTGTCAGATAGCATTATCTATAACTTGATTTTATAACTAACTCTGGTATTTGTTAGCATCATTAAAAATATGAATTGATTTAGTTACCGAATGCAGAGTTCTTTATAAAATTCAGCCATCCCAAAATGAGGTCATCTAAGCCCTAGTACCAGCTACTTTAGAGCCCACTAATCAACCACTTCAGTATTCAGAAAAATCAGGCTAACAACAAAGTAGTATTCCTTTGTAGTTGAACCACTGTGGATAATTCAGTCAATTATTAGAACCAAGGTCCGTATTTTAAAAGAATGGACCGTTTACCTTTTCTATTTTAAAAATATTTTTTGTTATTTGAGTAAAAAATGTTATACCTCTCCATACATTTTGATCTTTTAAAACATCAATGTTTTGATGTTTTAAACAAAACAGCTCATGTTTTGTTTGAGCTTATGGTGTGGCTCTAAAGAGTCCCCAAACTAGCAGCCCGCTTGAAATCTCAGCGTAGATGAAGCACTTACAGTTGAGCTAAAATTCCTCTTTCAGTATTTGAATATCCATATGCTCGTGGTAAAACTGCAGACGCTAACTGGGCTCGCAGTTTTATAGAAAGATGTTAAATACAGGTATGTTGCTAAATTAGCTGATGTTAAAGACAGGATTCTAACGTAATCTTTTTTCTTCCCCTTCCGTCATTTCCAACATCTCTTTTTCCGAACTCTGAACTAAAGTGGAAGACAAGCATTCCAGTGATGCCAGTAGTTTGCTCCCACAGAATATTTTGTCTCAGACAAGCAGACACAATGACAGAGACTACAGACTGCCAAGAGCAGAGACTCACAGTAGTTCTACGCCAGTACAGCACCCCATCAAACCAGTGGTTCATCCAACTGCTGCCCCAAGCACTGTTCCTTCTAGTCCATTTACGCTACAGTCTGATCACCAGCCAAAGAAATCATTTGATGCTAATGGAGCATCTACTTTATCAAAACTGCCTACACCCACATCTTCTGTCCCTGCACAGAAAACAGAGAGAAAAGGTATGCCATTATTACTAGATGCTGCACGTTGAACTATAGTTTCTTGAGTTTCTGATTATATTACATTATTTCCGTTAGCTAAATAAGACGCTTAATTATGAATTCTTTTAAAAAGTCTTCTAGAATGTTACTGCATAGATTTAGATCTAGAGTTAGCCATATTTAGCTTTTTTCTTTTTCTTTTTAATTATGAAGCCTCAGAACTGTTTTTTGCCTTTGACACTTTGAAGTCAAGTGCTTAATTTATAACAGTTAGTAATGGATAAAATAACTTTTCACAGCTAAATGACTGTCCCATCATACTTGTATAAAGTAATTTTTGGTTTTTGTGATAATTGTCTTCATGATGTAGTTTAGAAATTGTCTCAATTTTCTATTAAAATTTAATATGAATAGAGACATTTAAAAACTTGTCATTTCCGCACACATGCAACTATTGGTTTCAGTTTGTGAATTAGAAAACTGAGTTGTGGGCCATAAGATAAGGAGTCTTAATGTCTGAATTATGAGTTAAGTCTGAAGAGTAGAAGTTGAACTTTGCAACCCAAATTGTGTTTATCTGACTCGGTGCTAGTAACCGTAGAAGGTTCAGAAAAACTGTGGCAACCACCACTTGGGGGGCGATGCATAATGGAAGAAGCAGGGTGATGGGATAAGCCTATTTCATAGACCAGCCGCAGTCCCAGACTTAACCCAGTTTTAAGGAACTAAGGAAATTTGAAAAGCATTAAGTAAATAAATCACCTTGGGTAGACCCCTTAGCAGATGAATTAGCACATTAGCATCAGTAAATGTTGAGGAATTTTTATGTCCTTTGGGTTTAGAAGATGCTATGTGGACCTAATGAGTCTTTAAGCTTCTACTCTGTTGTCAGACTCATTATTTCACACTGATTTGATGTGTTGACAAAGGATTTAAGGAATTGGGTTTCTTTTGCTTCTAGTTTGCTCTCCTTTTATGTACGTAGTTTGAATTTCCCCCGTGGCAGTTGTTACACATTACGAAACATACTTTCATCATAGAGTGCATCATACATAAACAGGTTACTCCAAATGTTGTCAGATTCCCCAAAGATGGCTTGTACCAAAATTCATATGTACAAGTCATATTTGCCCTGATGCAGAATTAAATTTACAAGAGAATTCCTGAGAGAGAATCTGAATTAACGCATTAATTGTTAGTGTGGTAATACTTTCTAAAGGGTGTTTGGGTTTTTCAGTTTTGCCGCTTTTAGTTTGGTTACAGAAAAAGTTTATTTAAAAAACATTTCTCAGTTTGAAAAAACGACCTTTGGCCTTCAAAAAGGTCTTTGGTCTTTCTCCCACTTTACCTGTTGTTAGCTCTCACCTCCTCTTTGGAGAGTTTTTCTTCCCTGACTTCTGGGACGCTGCGCTCCTCAGCTTCCTGCCCTCTCCTCTTCTTGCTCCTGAAATAGCATCAGAGCTCAGTCTTCACTGTGGTTTGTTCTTTTTTTTTTTTTTTTTTTGCGGTACACAGACCTCTCACTGCTGTGGCCTCTCCCGTTGCGGAGCACAGGCTCCGGACACGCAGGCTCAGCGGCCATGGCTCACGGGCCCAGCCGCTCCGCAGCATGTGGGATCTTCCCGGACCGGGGCGCGAACCCGCATCCCCTGCATCGGCAGGCGGACTCCCAACCACTGCGCCACCAGGGAAGCCCTTGTTCTTTTTTCCTGCCCAACATGTCCTCTTTTGCTGGGTAGCAATTCTCGTGACTACCTTGTCTACATAAGTGACTCCCAAATCTTTATTTCTAACTCACACACGTCTGCTTCCTTCTCCAAGCAGTTGGTATTTGTTAACATCTCCCCAGAATATAGTGTGTCCCAAATGCCTCCCTTTTCCCACAGTTTCTAGGTTCTCAGTGACAACACTATCCTCCCAACCATTCCATGTTCTTCAACATTCATTCATCCATCAGCAAGTCTTGGATTCTTCCTCCTGTGTCTTATTGGTGTGTATTGTTTCTCTCTCTTGTTATTGCCAGTGCCATTATTGAGCCTCAGGTCATTGCTCTTGAAGTAACCTTCTGATAACTGCTGTGCTTCCTTCTACCCACTCTGTCCACTTCCAGTGACATCATTATAAAATTTAGATTGGATTGTGTTATTTCCTTGCTTAAAATTTTCTAATGGTTTTATCCAAAGGGAAAGTCCATACTTCTCAGTAAGATGATAGCAAGTCCTTGACAGTCTGGTTGCAGCCTGTCTTACTAGCTTGATCTCCAGTATTTCACTCTTAAACATTCCCTGTATAATTCATCTGCTGCAAACTTGTACAGTTTTTTAGATCGTGTTACGCTCTTTCATGTTTTGATCCTTTGCTGAAAAGGACGTATTCTTCCCTCCATTTCCATTCTGTTGGACTCAGTTCCTTCTCTAAGGGCCAGCGGTGGTGTCCTTGGGTTCTCAGTGTCAGTTAACCTCTCAAACACTTTGTTATTCTGTTACTGCACTCACCACTTTATGATTTTAGTTCCTTCAATTAGACTATCCTGTGTAGGGTCAGACGTTATGATTTATTGCATTTTGTACTTTTTTCACTCCCTAACCTCTCCCTCGAAGCTTCAAGCACCATTCCTGACAAACTTAACGTAATTAAAGATTAACTGTGTACCAGGTTTGGTGCTAAATGTTTTGTACATATTTTAGGTTATTCCTTAAAACAGCATTGTGAGGGAAAGAATTGTCTTCTTAGATATGAAGAGCCTGCACATGGCTGAAGTTGAAACATATGGTGTAAGACGTGCTTCTCCAAAGTCCACGTTCTTTCCATAAAACTGTGCGTAATGAAAGACATCACCAGTCTATATTAGTTTGGACTCCAGTAATTCAAAACTCCTCACAAATCTTAGGTGATTCATGTTTAAATTCTACAAAGTGTGTTTGCTGATCACAAACTTACTTTAAACTTACAGGAAGAAACTTGATTACCTTGGAATTGCCTAGGTGTGGTGTATAGGGAAAATAGTACAGTCTTACTAAGTATTTCCCCTTGCATGTGAATTGAAGACAGTACTGTTTCCTTAAATAAATTGTACAACAATTTGGATCTTTTCAGATTGTTTTCCAGTTAGTCTAAGTTTGTGAAAGGTCCATTAATTTGCAGTATATTTTTTTCCTCAGTGGAGACATCCATGTTATTTAAGTTAAGCTTCCTATTGACTGTTCTCATCAACATGGTGATTTCCTTGTTTGGATTTTCCTTAACAAATAATTTATATTCAGAGGTTGATGGTTCAAATAAGATAGGTCTCTTGATCTTAAGTGCTACTAGTATAGCTAAGCTGTATTTAAGGATGACAGCAATAGAACGCTCGGAACTTTGTCCTAGCCACTGCTGTATCCTTAGTACTTGACAGGTAATAGGCAGTCAGTTCAGTATTTGTGGTATATGGATAAATAACTGAAAGAATGGTAATGCATGTGTTCAGAGTTGGGGAAGCACCTACATTGGTCATGGTTTAAAAAACGTATTTGGAGCAAAAGAAGAGTGTTACATGTGTTGTGCGTCTAATTAAAGAAATAGATTTGGATCTGTTTAATGCCGGTGTGTCTTTCGATAAAAGGAACTGTGCTTGCTTGAGGGACAGAAGTGTGGAGGAGCTGTGAAGCTCTTCAGTTCTGCAGAGAATAATCCTAGTGTTAGGTAGGGTGAAACAAGGGCATCAGGTACCTCCTTTTAGGTTTATATCTGTTTCTTATGGTAACATTTGAACATCTCTTGGCAAGACTCCTTTATTGGACAGCCATATAACAAAGTACAGAGAAACTCTGATGTGCTTAAAAAAAAAAAAAAAAAGTCTAAAACCGAATTTTATAGGCTTGCAACCCATTGACCATTCTAAACTGGTCCTGACCCCAGCCTCTTGCAGATTTGTGAAATGACAAAATAGGCAGGAGACGTGGGTCCTTGTTTTTTTTTTTTTTTTTTTTTTTTGCGGTACGCGGGCCTCTCTCTGTTGTGGCCTCTCCCGCTGCGGAGCACAGGCTCCAGACGCGCAGGCTCAGCGGCCATGGCTTACGGGCCCAGCCGCTCCGCAGCATGTGGGACCCTCCCGGACCGGGGCACGAACCCGCGTCCCCTGCATCGGCAGGCGGACTCCCAACCACTGCGCCACCAGGGAAGCCCGGGTCCTTGTTTTTTAATTTCGCCAAATAAGTGCCAGGGTCAGAAGAGTTTAATGACTTTTAAGTTCCTTATTTAATAATTTAGAGTTACGGTTTATTAACAGAGATAAGTTTGAAAAGTAAACAGAGCAGCCACAGAAGGAGACCTATTCAGTGACCTCAAGGCAGCTCTCAGAAAGTTAGCCTGTCTACAGGGTCACATAGTTACATGCTGTTCTGTAGTCCGAATCTAATGGAAGGGGATTAGTCGTTCTTTAATGTGAGATGTGAGTTAGTCACTTGGAATAAACTTCCTTTTTGTGTTTTGATGATATTTGTAGACTGGGTGAAGTTAAAATGAACCTGAAGACTTTTCCCAGTGTGTTAACAGCAGTAATCTTTTATAGCCCACATAGGAGGTTGTAGCTGGCTGTAAGTGGGACACATTTAGCCCTTCCTTGCTTTGCTTTAAACTACTTTTCAAACTACTTTTAGGATTTCTAAATGTTCATGTAAAATTAGACCAATTGGCCATAGAAGTACTTAAGTATTTGTTGAATAACTGAGGACGTTAACGGGGTGGGGGGGGTTGGTGTTAGTCTGATTTAGTCAGTAAGTTTCACTAAAATTGCATTATGTAATAAAGATGGCATTTTGAGCAGTGGGGCAGGGGAATACCTGTGATGAAAGAATGTTAGAAAATACTGTTTTTAACTTGAGGGGCAAGGAAGACCTTTTAAATGAGGGCCCAAAACACATTTGCCTTAAAAAGTTGGTAAATTTGGCTACATAAGACATTTAAAACTTCTCTGTGAGAGAGATACAATAAACAAAGGTTGAAAAAAAAAATACAAAGTTGGGAGACAATATTTGCAACAAATATGAATAATAGTACATTAAGGCTACATTAAGAATTCATCAAAGCAGTATGAAAACCAACAATCCAATGGAAAGATGAGCAAAGTATCTGAACAGGCATTACAGGAGAGGAAGTTTAAATGGCCAGTCTTGCTCTACAACAGTTAGAAAAATTAGCTCAGAATGGAACAAGGACCTTAACTTAGGAGCTAAAAAGTATAAAACTGTAAGAAAGCTAGGGAAAACCTTTATGACACAGGATTGGGTAGTGATTTCTTGGATATGACACCAAAAGCATTGGCAACAGAAGAAAAAAATAGATACATTGGACCTCATCAAAATGAAAAACTTTTGTGCGTCAAAGGACACTCTAGAGTGAAAAGGCTGAACCCATGGAATGGGAGGAAATATTTATAAGTCATGTCTGATAAGGGATTAATAGCCAGAATATATGAATACAAAGTACTGGAACTCAACAGTAAAATGAAACAGCTCAGTCCAAAAATGGGCAACGGAGTTGATGCGACATTTTTCCAAAGAACATAGTCTAATGGCCAGTAAGCACATAAAAAGGTGTTCGGCATCATTGGTCAACAGGGACAGAAAATCAAACCACAGTGAGATATCACTTCACACCCATTAGGATGACTACTGTATATATATTAAAAAAAAACAATAGAAGGCAACAAGTGTTTTTGAGGCCGTGGAGATTGAAACCCTTGTGTATTGCTGGTTGGAACGTAAAATAACACAGCTGCTATGGAATACAGTTGGAAAGTTCCTCAAAAAGTGAGACATAAAATTACCATAGGATCCAGTGATTCCATGCCTAAGTATGTAATCAAAAGAATTGAAAACCAAGGAATCAAACGGGTATTTATACACAAGTGTTCGCAGTAGTACTATTCACAACAGCCAAATGGTGGAAACAACCCTAGTGTCCACCAGCAGATAAAGGGTAAACAAAATGTGATATATATGTGTGTGTGTGTGTGTGTGTGTATATACACACACATGCAGTATTACTCAGCCTTAGAAAGGAGTGAAATTACCATAAACGCTGCAACGTGGATGAACTGTGAAAACCTTATGCTAAGTGACACAAAAGGACAAGTATTGTGTGATTCCGCTTCTGGGGTACCTCGAATGGGCAAGTTCATAGAGAGACAAACCAGAATAGTGCTCAACTTTGGTCTTGTGAGATGGGGAGCTATGGTTTAATTGGGTAGAAAGTTTCTGTTTGGAAAGATGAAAAAGTTCTGGAGGTGAATTGTGGTGATGGTTGCATGACAGTGTGAATGTACTTAATGCTAATGAATTGTAAACCCAGAAATGGTTAAAATGGTAAATTGTATGTTGTATATTTTACCAGCATAAAAGAATTCAAGAGAAAGATTACCAATACAATATTGGAAATTAAAATGAGATTTTTCACTCTTAAAGTTGGTGACAATTAACAGTTGAATGTAGGGAAACAAAACTGGTCGGAGTAGAGAAGATGGTTATTATGGAGGTCACTTAAGTAAAATCTGTTAAAAGTTTTAAAATAGGCTTATCCTTTGTATGTATAGCATAAAGATTTTCTCGGTTGAAAGAGCAAGTTGCAAAAACATAATTGTTATAAGACATCAATTAACGCCATACTTATTTTTATGTACATTTTAAATGCATAGAAAAGTTCTGGACAGACACATTTAAAATTATGAATTATAGAGTAAAAAATAAATTAAAATGAAAGTCACAGATTATATACCCGGTGTTGTCACCTAGTTATTTTGCGGTTTTTTCTACTACACTTGTATACTTTGTTTTCCCTTATGATTCCTCCGTGTTGTAACACCATTACTACACAATGGAACAAGCAGGCTGCCCTTGTTGCATCAGTAGTTTGAGCTTTACAGCCATATCCTGTTTAGCATTATGACGGCAACTGTCAGAACATTGTGGGAAATTAATGTTTAGAAATGCAGTCAGTACCTTTTACTCTTTACGTGCAGTATCTCGTTAGACCTTCCTGCAGATTGAGGAGGAGTTATTTAGCATACCAGAAAAACGTAGGTCAGAAAATTTTGACTTTGGTCTGTGTTGTCTTGGGTATTTTGAAAGGGTGCCTATAATTAGAAGAGGTGAGTGGTTATTACTTTAAGCCTTAAAAAGTTAGGTTATAGTACATTTCTCTGTGAAGTCTAGTCTTTGGTAGGTTACTCCCCCTACTGGTAAAAATTGGAAGTATAAATGAATAATTCATAATTACAAGCATAAAGGGAGAGAAAAAAGGTTTTATCAAAGTTTATATACACAATTTAAATTAAAACCAAAGAGTAACATTTATTTCACGGCTTATGATAAGAATTGGTTAGAGATCTACAAATGATAGGAAAACATCAGGTAGGAAAGTGACCTTAAAGCTCATTTTAAGTTTAAAATACCATAGGACAACATCACCACATATCCTTAAAAAAATCATAGGCACGTGCGTGCACACACACACACACACACACGCACACACACAAAATAAAAAAATAAACATGGTAGAGCTAAAATTGGATACCGTTGTTTTGCCAAAAGCTGAAAAAATAGGCTTAAAGCAACCTAGGTTTCTTTAATGCTTGGAAAAGTTTGCATTTAAAGAATGAGACTAGAGGCTGATGTTAAAAAGCAGAAGAGCCTTTTGAAATGGCTTTGTAATGTAAAACACTACATGAATTTTCTTAAGTTCATTATTTGTCTTTATTTTCAAAGATCCAGATTTTTAATTTTAGTTTGATACAAAACTGTGTAAACATGAAGTATGTTAACCTAACATTGTAACAGATTCCGGATTAAAAAGACAAATAGAAATGTTAATTAAAATTAAATATCTGTAGAAAAAGCACACTTAATGACTGTGTATTTGTTCTGAATAGTTGCTTGTTGCCTTTGAGTGTTTAAAAAAAGAAGAAGGGGGTTGAGGATTTTATGATTATTAAAATAAATCTAAATAAGTTGTTTGTCTCTAAGACTATGTGGTATTACTTAGCTTTATGAAAAAATAGCATAAAGTGAGCTGTTCATTGCCTGCTCAATGAATTATTTTTGGAGACCTGAGGCTTTTCCTCCCCATTGTAAGTTTTGAACCTAGAGCTTAAGAAGAGCAGCACAGACACAGGCACCTGAGCCTTTCCTGCCTAATCAGGCGTCCAGTCAACAAGTACACGCTGATGCCATCTTGGTGCCAGATCCCATTTTGCACCAGAGCTTCAGAGGTAAATACAACAAAATTCTTCTCCTGAAAGAGTTCATTTTCTGATAGAAGAGAGAGAGATCATAAGCTATATAATAGGAGATGCTGGGTAACGTCTGTGGTAGGGCGCTCTGAACACAGAGGAGTGGCACCCAACCAATAGCTTTCGTTTACACACACACACATATATATATATTTTTTTTTTTTTTTTTTTTTTTTTCGGTACGCAGGCCTCTCACTGTTGTGGCTTCTCGAGACCGTTGCAGAGCACAGGCTCAGCAGCCATGTCTTACAGGCCCAGCCGCTCCGCGGCATGTGGGATCTTCCCAGACCGGGGCACGAACCCACGTCCCCTGCATCGGCAGGCGGACTCAAGCACTGCGCCACCAGGGAAACGCCTTTCGTTTATATTTTCATGATGAAATCAAGACTGCCTTTCAGGGTAGCATTTTATATTTTTATCACAATTATTTTTCTCAATTATACTTCTAGATGGAGGCAAGTAGTATTAAAAATGTTTAAGATGTAACATACTTCCAGAGGGCATTTGTATGGGTGTGTCCTTTAGGAAGAAGGGGGTGAGTGGAGCTGTTTTTAAAAATAAATAACTGGTGTGCAAATAGCCTGCTGAAGACCTACCTGGAAAAGCAGTTTAGCTTTGCTGTCTTTGATCTTGCCCTTTCTCCACTAGTTCTTTGTGTTTGTGCTAGATTTAAAAAATTTTTGGTTTTGTTTCCTTTTGTTTTTTAAAGTTAAAAGGAATCTGGGAAGTTCTCTCTTTTTTCATAACCAACAAGGTGTGCCAGAATCACCCATAGAACTGAAAGTTCACCATATGCTCGGACACCTCAGCCCCGCCCCATTCGTTAGAGCTGGGGTGGAGCCCTGGTATCTGTTTTTTGTTTTTAAACTTGGATAAGTCCTATCAAAGTCAGACCTTTTAAAAAGAGAAATTCTGGCCTTCAGAGATGTTGCTTGCTCAAGGTTCCCGTAAGTATTGAGTAGTAGTAACTGGTTTCCATACTGTTCATTGATAATCTCTCACAAAACTGCAAACGAAATTCCTCCTCAGGATACACATACGTATTTACATTGTTACCTTCTTTCTTTGTGGTGATATGTATCTTCTGTTTTGGAGTGTTTTCCTTTTCCTGGATTGAATGGCAACGCTGAAGAATTTTCAAGCCTTTGTTAATTTTTCAAATCTGTGGATAGATTTAGCAGCATTGAAACAAATTTGGAAACAACTTACACCTTCTCCAACTCCTATCATTAAAGGCAGAGGAAAACCATAGTAAACGTAACAGAAGGGTCATTTCAGAGGGTTATATAAGTACTAATTTAATTGTTCATGCGGGAAGTAAAAACACAGAACTTGTTTCATTCTAAACATCATTAAGATGCCCCTAAACTGTTTATTCCTTAAGCTGAACCTTAAGGTATATGATCTGGAGAGAACTGCTGCTATAGTCTATAATTGCCTCATAAAATGTAATAACTGACACAAGGAAGTAATAAACTTTTCACAAGGAAGATCTTATTTCCTTCGTTTCTTTTCTTTTTTTTTTTTTTGGCGGTACCCGGGCCTCTCACTGTTGTGGCCTCTCCCGTTGCGGAGCACAGGCTCCGGACGCGCAGGCTCAGCGGCCATGGCTCACGGGCCCAGCCGCTCTGCGGCATGTGGGATCTTCCCGGACCGGGGCACGAACCCGTGTCCCCCGCATCGGCAGGCGGGCTCGCAACCACTGCGCCACCAGGGAAGCCCACCTTCAAGTTTCTTTATACTTGTTTATGATTCCAGAACAGCAAAGCTGAACACGGTAGGCAATCTGCTAGACTTAGAGACCCTCCTTTAAAATGTGTGCCTTTTAAAATGAAAATATCTGCCTTACAAAAATGAATATGTCTTAGACCTTCTGAGTGGATCATGCGAGATCAACACATCCGTGAAATCTACTGAAAGCAGCTATTGTCCCTATAGGTGTTTTGACCATTACAGTAGTGTAAAAAGGCCATAGAGGAGGGTTTTTTTTTTTTTTTTTTGGCAGTAAACTTGCTATTCAGTAGTGATTCCTGGCTTCTTTGGGGCCATGATGATTAATGAATGTTTAGTTCCTAGAATTGGGAGTGAAGATTTATACTTATTAGGTAGCAGTGTAATATTGAAATGTAGTGTTCCTGAAACTTCTATACGTCCTAGTAGCAGTCTTAATTCAGTTATATAACGTATATATGAGCTTGAAAATCTCCAAGAAATGGGTATATATGGGAAATGCAAGAGCCTTTCAGCCAAGATTTTAAGAGACTGTATGAATATCTTGAATACTCTAGTCTTAATGTCGTTACCCATGGGACCTTGGTTTCTAATTCTTTCCTCCATTACAGTGACTGTATTAGTAAAATTTCATGGTATAAAAATACCAGTTTATGTTCTTTTTCCTGTTGGTGGACGTGTTTTGTTTCTAGTTTTGTGCTAAAATAAAAAGAGAAGCATAACACTGTTATGAGAATTGTTGAATATTTCTCCAAATTGATGTACATTAGAGTTTCTCTAAGGGTGTATGCCTAAGGGGAATTACTGGGTCGTGAAGTGCATGTAGCTCCAATTTTTCTAGATAATGTCAAGTTGTTTTCCAGTGTGGTTACATGAGTTTAGTCTCCACCTGAGATGTTAGGTGTTTCCATTACTACTTGAGAACATTCGGTATTGTTAGACTTTGGACGTTTTTGTCAGTCTGATGAACGTAAAAGAATATTCTGTTGCTTTTTAATTTGCGTTTTTCTGTTTATCAATGAAGTTGAGCATCCTTTGTGTTTTTTAAGCCATTCATGATTCTTCTGTGAATTATCTTCTGTTCACCTTTCTGTTGTTTAGTCTGTCTGTTTTGATGTACAGGAGTTCCTTAAAGTAGTTTGGTCACCAGTACTTTGGGTGTAATTGTTTTGCTCTTTGTTATTTTCTGCATCCTCACATCAAAGTTATTTTCCTGTGTTTTCATCTCCTAGTTCTAAAGACTTAAATATATATACAGAAGTCTAACCTGCCTTAAATTGGTTTTGTTTTAAATGTTAAAGTTTTTATGTCTGGCAAGGCATGTTAGTAGCTGTGTTCTTTTGTTTTGTTTTGTTTTTGCGGTACGCGGGCCTCTCACTGCTGTGGCCTCTCCCGTTGTGGAGCACAGGCTCCAGACGCGCAGGCTCAGCGGCCATGGCTCACGGGCCCAGCCGCTCCGTAGCATGTGGGATCTTCCCAGACCGGGGCACGAACCCACATCCCCTCGTTGGCAGGTGGACTCTCAACCACTGCGCCACCAGGGAAGCCTGCTGTGTTCTTTCTTCAAAGAATTTTGTGGCTCTTACTAGCCCATACGTCTTCAAAATAAGTTCTAGAATTGGCTTGTCAAATGCTACCAAAATTGCTGTTGGGCTTTTAATTTCAGTTACGTTGAATCTATGTAAGTAATTTGCAAGGATGGCTTTCGAAGGATAATTTTTTATGCATGTTTAATACTTTTTAAACACTGAGGTTGGGGTCTTGTGGGAGTTTCTTGCTTTTAAAAGCATCTTTTTTAGTGCTAATAATCATTAAGTGATACAAATAGAGGTAGTTCATTACTTTATATTTTTAAATCCGAAAGATTTAAAAGTATGTAATTCTAAAACTCAGTTGTAAGGACAAAAGTTCAAAGTAGGAGTCTCCTCTTAGGCATCACATCCTTAGTCCATTCTGGGGTTGCTCACCACCGTGACTATCCTGATTGATATTGAGGCTGTTGTCATGTTTAAGTAGACTGTTTTTGTGCTCATAAGCATTTTCACCTTATTTTATGATGCATAGAAATTAAGTCTTGGAGAACTGTATTGTCCCTTTATATCCTAATGGAAGCTTATTTGAAAATGTAGTTAATACAGGACAATACCCTGGAGATATTGTGGGTTCAGTTCCAGACCACCACAGTGAAGCAGGTCTCACAATAAAACAAGTCAAACAATTTTTTTGGTTTCCCAATGTAATATAAAAGTTGTATTTACACTATACTGTAGTCTGTTAAGTGTGCCATAGCATTATATCTAAACAACAAAGTATACCTTAATTTAAAAAGAATGCTGTTGGAAAAATGGCACGGAGAGACTTGCCCAATACAGGGTTGCTGCAGAACCTTCAGTTTGTTGGCCGGGGCGGGGGGGAAGAAAAAGGCAGCAACTGCAAAATGCAGTAAAGGCAAAATGCAGTGCAAGAAGGTGCGCTTGTGCATGTGTTTGAGACAGCACTACTAATGGAGTGTGGCACTGTGAGACTCAGACGTGGGCATGCTAGAGTCACCGCCTTGCCGGGTTTTGTGACTTCAAGCAAGTTATGTAATCCTTTTCAGTTTTCTCATCTATGAAATCAGGATATGAAATGTCTGCCTCATATCTAGTCAGCCAGATGTTTACTGAGCCCCCTCTGTGCTACCTTGTAAATATTAAATGAGCTTACTTGAGTGAGGTGCCTGCCACGTGGGTGTTGCTTGTTTGATGTTGGTTCCAGTTTCCTCTATCGAAGTCATGTTTTTCAGCTTTATTATCTCCTTTTTATTTAGAATCCACATCAGGAGACAAATCGGTGTCACACTCTTGCACAACTCCTTCCACGTCTTCTGCCTCTGGACTGAACCCCACGCCTGCCCCTCCAGCCTCTGCTTCGGCAATGCCTGTCTCTCCTGTCCCACAGTCACCAATACCTCCATTACTGCAGGACCCAAATCTGCTCAGACAGTTGCTTCCTGCTTTGCAAGCCACGCTGCAACTCAATAATTCTAATGTGGACATATCCAAGATAAATGAAGGTAAATTCTCATCGTGATAATTTCTACAAAGTTCAGCTGCATTGTGCAAAATTATGTAATTAGTAAAATCCCCAGGATAGGAATGGTATTTGTTTTGTTTTGAAATTCACATTTGAACTTCATGCTTTGGAGTTTATATCCCCCATAGCTTAAGGTCTTTGTTACTATAATTGAATTAGCAATACTTGGATTTTCTGTGTAATTTTTCAAGACTTGCTGCGTACCTGGTAGTTACTGGAGATAACTGTTCCATCAGCTTAATATATATGGTGAATGTTTTTTTTCTTTTTAAGTGAAAACAGAAAAAAGAATATTTGCTAAAACTGATATGGAAACACCTGGTTTCTAACATAGTTCAAGCAATCTCATGTACGTCGGTAAATGATTATTTGGAATATTTAAAATATGCTAATATTTTATGCTAAGAATAGGAATTCAGGTAGTTCTTAAACTACTTGAACACTTTTGAGAAGGGAAGTAATGGATAACATTATGCTATTTTTCCTAGTTAATTGCATTGTTAATTCCAACTTTGCTTCTCAGTGTACCACTGAAGTATTTGGGCAGCCACCTCAAAGAAGTCTGAATAAAAGTGGATGTAGTTTTTAATCCGTAAACCATTCAGATTGAAACATTAAGCCTTATGAACATTATAAAATTTTCTGTGTGTGTACACTTCCACATAAGTGGTTAAGTTCTTCCTTTACCCTAAAAATGGAGCTATCTTAGGCTAGTTGGTCATTAATCTTCCATTCTTACTCTCTTCAGCATTTCCGTATTTGTTGTTTGATAGGTAAACATTTTACTGGGCAAAGTGGGACTTTTAAACATTTTGAAGAAATGATAGCCTAGGCAAATGTCAATAATAAAAGGTCTTATGCTTCAGAAATACATGGTATTGCAAAGTACTCAGCCTTTAACATCCATTTTGAAAGCTTGTTATGGGTGGGTGTTGATGTAGGGTTTGAGTGCTCAGCTGGTGTAATGGTGCAATCGCATGAAATAACTGCTGTTTACCTAGTTAATTCCAAGTAATGTACTAAGTACGTTGCCTGTGTACCTTCGGATAGGTTTCTGGTATAATCGGAAGTTCCGGTGAATACTCTTTGCTGTTTTAAAAGTCTCATAGAGGAGTTTCCTTTAACTGGACACCTAAACTTGACTGTAAAGGAGACTCTACTGTTTTATGATATAAACCCATTAAATGTCTTTGCCTTTGCCTCAGATCACTTCACATCTCTAGGCTCATTGTATTACTCCTATTTTCTAGACTTTTATTTTGGGAATTCTAGTATGGAAACACTCCAGATTTTTTCTGGGTTCCTTTTGAGTTTTCAAGTTGTAACTAATACCACATATGCCACTGTGTTTTTATTTGAATTTAAGATGTAATATGTTTATAGTTCTTACAGCAGCTGTGACCCAAGCCTCATTGCAGTCTATCATTCATAAGTTTCTCACTGCTGGACCATCTGCTTTCAACATGACTTCTCTGATCTCTCAAGCTGCTCAGCTCTCTACACAAGGTACTTATACTCTTAGATGCCTCTAGAATTGTGTCTTGGTGGGGTCAGGTGGGATTCGTAGCAGATTTTTCTTTAGTCTTTGAAGAGAGCGTAGCTATGATATTGATTTTATTTTGATTTTTTAACACTGCTGTATACAAGTAGTATTTTTCTTTACCTTTCTAGATGAAACAAGCTTTTGACATATATCTTGCACTGTTGCCATCTCATATCTGCAATATAATCTACATTTAATCCAGCATTTAAGTCGTTAGTGAGATATTTTACTCCAAAGCTAAAATGAACTATGATATAGCCTCAGTCTTTGCGAATTGCTGGATCTGTTTTAAGAGTTGAAGTTTGCTTCAAGTTGGTGTTAGATGGGTTTTGACCAGAGGATGCAGAAACGCGCAAGCCCTGCCTTGAGTTAGCCAGCCCTCTTCCCCGTGCAGGAGCCCAGCGGGGACGGGGCCCGAAGGAGCACGTGGGGAATGGAAGGGTTGCCTGGCTTGCCCCCAGCCCCGGCGCAGAAAGCCGCCGAAGCAGCAGGAGTGTCTGGCCTACTGGCGCAGCGCGCATGAGGGCCACCAGCCCTTGGGCGGCCTCGAGGGGCGGGGGCCTGAGGGGATGGCCAGGCCTCCTCGTAGGGTGAGGAGGAGGCAGCGAGGGCGAGGTGAGGCCTTCTGGTGAGTGCGTTCTCAGACGCAGTGGGGGCCGCACTGGGTGTGCCGGTCTCGCTCAGCAGCGCGTTTGGTCAGTGTGACCCCAGCGAGTGCTTAGATGCTGACTTCAGATAGCTGTGCTCTCTGGGGCTGTGGGGCGTGTGGAGAGGTGTGCAGGTCTCCTGCACGTCAACTACAGCGGCTTTTGCTTTATTTCACTCTTCACAGCCCAGCCGTCTAATCAGTCTCCGATGTCTTTGACGTCTGACGCGTCATCCCCGAGATCCTATGTGTCTCCGAGAATAAGCACACCTCAGACTAACGCAGTCCCTGTCAAGCCTTTGGCTAGTACTCCTCCTGTTTCATCACAGCCAAAGGTATGTCGCCCTTGAGGGAAATTGGGAAAGACACCACTTCTGGTTAAAGCAAGTTTCATAATGTTTTAGAATATTGGAGAAAAAGCTCTCTTTTGGGAATGAGGTAGTGGTGGGATGAATGACAGGTGAGTGAGAATAGGTTCAGGTTAGACTCTCAGTTGATGGCTTGGAGGAGGGAATTGCATCTGTGCCACTTCTATACACCGGTTCTCTTCTCTTCATTGGCTTTGTGGATAAAGAAGGTATACTAATTGAGTCTTAATATTTGTAGAATTTTTAGACTGAGATATCAGAGAACATGTTTTCCAGTGATTTTCTCCATACTTTTTTTTAACACCTTTATGGCAGTGTAATTGCTTCACAGTGGTGTGTTAGTTTCTGCTTTATAACAAAGTGAATCAGCTTTATGTACACATACATCCCCATATCCCCTCCCTCTTGCGTCTCCCTCCCACCCTCCCTATCCCACCCCTCTAGGGGGTCACAAAGCACCAAGCTGATCTCCCGGTGCTATGCAGCTGCTTCCCACTAGCTATCTGTTTTACATTTGGTAGTGTATATACGTCCATGCCACTCTCACTTCATCCCAGCTTACTCTTCCCCCTCGCCGTGTCCTCAAGTCCATTCTCTACGTCTGTGTCTCTATTCCTGTCCTGCCCCTAGGTTTTTCAGAACAATTTTTTTTTTTTTTTAGATTACGTATATATGCATTAGCATATGGTATTTGTTTTTCTCTTTCTGACTGACTTCACTCTGTATGACAGACTCTAGGTCCATCCATCTCTCTACAAATTATAGAAATGAGTCAGTTTCTGTGCTAAGAGCTTTATATGTATTATATTAATTTTCACATCAGCTACTATTTGCTTCATTTAATAGAAAATGAAATCTTCCGTTAAGTCTGATGTGTGTGGTCAAGTCAGATTTTGAGACCTAGGCCTTTCTGAGCACAGAACCCATTTCATTAATACTAAGCTACACTGCCTGGTTGTCCCAGCGAGATCGCGTATGGCTGGCTCCTCAGCACGGTTAGAAAGTTGCTGGTTTCTGTTCTTACTGGACTGTGAACAGGACCTTACCATGCTACTGCCAATTTTATATTACATCCTTTGAGTCTTACGCACAAATTCATAAGCGGTTCCCAGTCACACTCATTCTTTGCTTTGTAGCATACCACCAGTAAAACTTGAGCTGTTTGGAAGTTGGAATGTACAGGTTAAAATTTTTTTTTTTATTAACTCTTACTGGTAACTACAGGAGGAAATTCTTTTTAGTTGTAAAACAGTGGGCTGTTTGGAACTTTCATGCCAAAGAACTCTTTATTCAAATAAAATCATAAGGGCTTCCCTGGTGGCGCAGTGGTTGGGAGTCCGCCTGCCGATGCAGGGGACACGGGTTCGTGCCCCGGTCCGGGAAGATCCCACGTGCCGCGGGGCGGCTGGGCCCGTGAGCCATGGCCGCTGAGCCTGCGTGTCCGGAGCCTGTGCTCCGCAACGGGAGAGGCCACAGCAGTGAGAGGCCCGCGTACCGCAAAAAAATAAAATCATAAGCAGAGGCTTAAAAATAAAAATGTACTGAAACAGCTTGAAATCGATGGTGGGCCGGCTCTTAGGTCTTCTACTGGCTCATCTTTCCTACATTCCCTACATCAGCCATTTGTCTATGTGTGTTTTGGAGTCAGTCTAGATTAAGTTTTTAAATTTTGAGTTACAATTGTTAGTTTTTTGTGCAGTTCCTTACTGTTTGCCTGTATTTTGATGGGAGAAGAATTAAAAGGTGAGTTTTAGCAAAAGAGACCTTATTCTTAGAGCTTACCATCTTGCGGTGGTGTTCTAGGAGTACGTGGCATGAGTGGCAGTGTTGGGTTCACCGTCGGTCCTAACATTGTCACTTCAAATCCTTTTAAGCAGGTGGCTCTGAGTTTTTTGCATTAAAAACTTACAAGTTGTTTTTAAAAGTAAGTGGACATTTGATCTCACAAAAATATTCTTTATAAAAGAACATGCTCTTCTATATTCAGAAGCAGCAGTGCTAACCAGAGTTGTTTGGGGCGGTATTAATTATCCCCCCCCCCCCCCATAACAGCCTCTGCTGCTGAATGGTGTGACTTAATCACAGGTGCCTCCGTCTGCCTTCGTGCCTTAATTTCGGGCTTCCATTTTTGACTCCTTGTTTTCTCCCTGTCGTATCTGAATGTGAATGATACTAGGTTGGCCAAAGAGTTCGTTCGGGTTTTTCATAACATCTTACAGAAAAACCCAAACGAACTTTCTGGCCACCCTAATACATGTGTCCCCACTGCAGTCATGGACCTCTTGGTCTGCCTGTATAGGGTGACATCTCTTTGAAGCCCGCTCCAGTTGAATTGTGTATGGGCCGTAGCTCATTCTCTGATAGACCGGTGTATACATTCTCTTTGTATGTGGTTGAAATTTGAGCAGCTGTATTTGTATGATGTGGTAACGTATTTATTTTTATTGATACAGGAATAACAGTAAATCAAAAGAGGTATTATAGTGTACTGGAAAGAAAACTGGGCTCAAAATCAGGAGAACTAGTTTCTTACGCTGGTTTGCTAAGTAATCTTTTGGCCCAGGGCTGTTTTATGAAATTAGATCTAAGTCGCAAAACTTGACTTCCTTCTAACTACATGACCTTTGGAAACTCATTTGATTCTACTTCTTTAAACCTCTAGATTATATAAAGTGTTTAAGATTACTAACTAGACTTAGAGGAGTATGTGGATTTCGGCCCTAAATGACAATAGTTTAACACAATTATATGTGGCTGTATCTCTTATACTGATCTTATTAGGTAAGGACTTCTAATACTAATCTTATTAGGTAAGGACAGTTAGGACTACTCTTGTTACCTTAAAAGTCACTGAATAGAAATAATTGGGAAGATAATAGAATAATAATAGGAATAATTTCATTGGTAGAACTTTTCGTTCTTACCTAGTTTTCATGCTTTTTGTCTCTGTGGCAAAAGCCTTGTCTCACCAGATTTTGATGTTTCAGGTTAGTACTCCGGTAGTTAAGCAAGGACCAGTTTCACAATCAGCCACACAGCAGCCTGTAACTGCTGACAAGCAGCAGGGTCATGAACCTGCCTCTCCTCGAAGTCTTCAGCGCTCAAAGTAAGTTGACGTGGTGTGTTGAGGCCATGTTGTTTTTTTCCTTAATGTGGCATATTGCCATATTGTTTGGATATTATTTTTTATATATATATATGTAGTAGAACTTGATCTTGGAAGAATCCGTGGATAGCTTAACCATAGTTTTGTGTATTACAAAATTTACAAAGGCAAATCTTACTGCAATAAGTAGATTGTCTCTAGTAATGAATCCTGGGTTAATCTGAAGAAAGTGGCTCTTTCTTTAGAATTTTACTTGGTGAACTACGATGGGGGAGTAGTAATATGTGATACTTGTAGAGGGCACGTGATTTTATACTACTTCATTAGTTGGAAATGATACCATTTTTAACCTCCTAATAGCAGTTTTAGATTTGAATGTATTGATAAAGCCAAATATCTCACATCTAAAAGTTGGGCCAGTATCTTACAACTGGTGTGTGTGTGTGTGTCTGTCTGTGTCCGCGCGCGTGTGTCTTTCCTAATAATAGCCTCAACTCTGACCCTGTACGGATTGCTTGTCAGATATAGAGCTGTATTGTGTTGTCGGTTTTCTTTGTTAATTAACTTTAAATGATTTTAATTTGATTGATTTTCCTGTTTTTATTTCTTGTTATGAGGTGGCAACATAATTCAGCTGTTGTTTTTATTGTTGTTTTCTAAACGAGCATTTCAGAGCATATACATCCACTTGAGAGTTGTTCCCTTCCAAACGATCACTTTGGGAAGCTGTCTGCTGCAGCAGTGCTGCCATTGCTCAGAACGTTTGGGGGAGATGCTTTTTCTAAATTGGCATTAGAGGCTGCAGTATAACTGTAAATACCCTCAGTGGTGAAAACGCTTCATCCTTTGGGAGAGAGACTTAGTTTTTGGAAATAACTGATGTGAAGCAGGTAGGCAGTCAGCTTGGGTGATTATTTATATCCCCGGATCCTAGCCCAAGCCATACAGTTTTAGAAGAAGATTAGCAACCTCAGAGTGTTGCTTTTTTTGGTCTTATTTTGCCACTAAACTCATTCATTGTTTTGCAGTAAAAGTTTTTTGCTTCACATTGTTTCACCCTCTGATTGAGCACTTTATTCTGATATTAAACAGTCAAAGGCAGTGTACTTTTTCCCCTTCCATATCTTCATGTACTTAAGATAGAATAATGTGCCTTATATCTACAACTGTTCAAATGTGACTGTTGCTTAGTTACATTCTTGTGTTTGTAGTATACAAAGTCAACAGGTTCTGCTGTCAAATCTGGGAGAGTACTGATAATTTAAATTCAACTCTGACGTTAATGTTAAAGGGGCTCTTTTAACCCCCCAAAAGTGTATTAGGAATACACGATATAAGTATACTTCGGATTTTAAGTTCTATTTATTTGATGTTAAAATAATAAATTTTTGTTAGGAATTTGTGTACCTTTAAATTAATGAAAGGTATTGACAGACAGTGTCTAGGTTACCCAGAGACCACTTGTAAACATACTACACGTTCAACAGTGTTTTCTCTTCTAGTAGCCAGAGAAGTCCGTCACCTGGTCCAAATCATACTTCTAGTAGTAATGCATCAAATGCAACAGTTGTACCACAGAATTCATCTGCCCGTCCTACGTGTTCATTAACACCTACGCTAGCAGCACACTTCAATGAAAGTCTCATCAAACATGTTCAAGGATGGCCTGCAGATCATGCCGAGAAGCAGGTATGTCACGTGATCACAGCAGGTGTTTCACCTGTGGGTGACTGGCAGCTTAATTCTACCTGGAGAAAATCCAATCTGGACCAGTGGATTCAAGCTGTATTTAAAGCAACTAATTTCCAGTTAGATGGTTTGTGGTCCCTCTATAAAATGTTCCAGTTAGTTTGTCTGTGGTCCCTCTATAAAATGTTCCAGTTAGATTGTCTGTGGTCCCTCTATAAAATGTTCCAGTTAGATGGTCTGTGGTCCCTCTATAAAATGTTCCAGTTAGATGGTCTGTGGTCCCTCTATAAAATGTTCCAGTTAGATGGTCTGTGGTCCCTCTATAAAATGTTCCAGTTAGATGGTCTGTGGTCCCTCTATAAAATGTTCCAGTTAGATGGTCTGTGGTCCCTCTATAAAATATTTGATGTGGATGTTTGTGAGGTAACTTTTTGTGGTTTCACATAAAATATTTTAATTATCAGTATACCTCCCATTATCAAGTGCTCAGCATTTAGCTCTGTGCTAAGTGCTTTATGTTTGTTTTCTCCACTTTCTAAAACTACTAAGCAGTGCAGATAATGAGTTTCCCATTTTACTAATGAGGCCTTTAAGACCAAATAGATTTATACTAGGGTCACGCACTTACTGCAGTGTTATGACTCAGAGCCGTTGTGCTTTTTCTACTCAGCCGGCTGCTCTGATAGTTTTAGAACCTGTTAATGCAGTTGACCCTTGAACAACTCAGGGGTTGGGAGGCCGACCCTCCACGTAGTCGAAAATCCGAGTATGGTTTATAGTCAACCCTCCATATCCGGAGTCCGTCATCCTCAGGTTCAAACAAGCGTGGATCATGTAGTACAGTGGTGTTTATTGAAAAAAATCCACGTGTAAGTGGACCTGCACAGTTCAGATCTGTTGTTCAAGGTTCAGCTGTACTATTAATCTTATGACTGTCCCTCCAGACTAGCTCCTGGAGTTAGGAAAAGCTTCTGCTTTGGGATGAGGGACCTTAGGACGTTGCAGTTACTGCCATGGCTTTTCCCTTTTATCAGATGACCAACCATCTGAAATGTTCTGTAAGTTCACGGAAATACATTGTGTATCTCTTGATACAGGGATACAGTAGGCCCTTTTATCAGTGTTAATACCTGAACTTTACTTTGGCTGATCCAGCATCTTTATTTAACCACAAATCATGGGTCCTTCTGTCCCAGCAGTAAACTACTGTGAGATGGGAAATACTGTCCTCTCAAGGAAACCTGAAGGGGAAATCTTAAAATGAACACCTTCCACCATTAGAGACAGTTCTTTAAAAGAAAATCGTTTTCCCCCTTAGATTCATGAGCATTTTTGTGGATTTAAAGGAAAAGATTTATTTTGTAATCTTGGTATAAAGTTACACTCAAATTTAATGTTTTATGTTTTGTATGTGAATATGACTTATATTTCATGAGATTTTCATTTCTTTAATTACAGGCATCGAGATTGCGAGAGGAAGCCCATAACATGGGAAGCGTTCATATGTCGGAAATTTGTACTGAATTAAAAAATTTAAGATCTTTAGTCCGAGTATGTGAAATTCAAGCAACTTTGCGAGAGCAAAGGTAAGTCTTTCACTGAAATGAATTTTTTTGTTTTTTTTAGGTAATGCTAAAAATTATGTATCTTAAAATAATTAGATCTTAAATTGGACTAAAGAACGTAAGTCGAATTTCATTTCTGAAATTTAAAGTTCTTTGATATATCACATTCCATGATACTGTAAACTGTGTTTTCATAATTTAATAATATTCCTGGCGAATGGTAATGGCATCTAGATTTTATTTCTCTTAACCCATGGTAAATGCTTCATTATTAGACGTTTTTTCTTGCGTTATGACAGTATATGGTACCAGTAATGTTTTATTTAAAAAGCGGGGTGTTGACAGCAGCGAGTTACCAGGAGTCCCCTGTTCGGTTGAGAGCAGCGCTCTCTTGCTGAGGGTACATATTTCAGTCGAAATTCAAATCACTGTTGACATTGTCCTCGCAGCATCGATAGAGCCCTTGGCAATTATATTAAGAATTTAGTTGTCCAGGAAGTTTAATGATATATATCTGCTTTCTTTAATTGTTTTCACTTAAACTCTGTCTCATATTTCTTAATCTAGTATCTTACTCAAGTAGGATTTCTATATCGTGTTAAATAGTATAGAAATTTTTTTTAATGCCTATTACAAAATTGAGGACTTAACTTTCATTGGCTTCACTTCCTGTCTATATTGAGTGACTGGGTCAATAAGTAGAGTTAATCTTGTCATGAAATCACAAAAATTTAATAAATGCCAAGTTGGGATTTATAGTAAACGTGGAAAAGTGAGTTTTTATCTAACCTTTCAACTACTGAAATGTCTGGAGGTACTTGTTGAATATCAGTTGGGAATTTTCTACTCTAGGATTGCTCTGAAAGTAGTTCTAACGTACATAAAACTTAACTTTATTTTGGCTTGCTAGGCAGGCGATACTCGTTACAGCAGCTTACTGAAACAGGTGTCGTATCAGTCACGTGTCATGTATCATGTTTGACTGTACACGGATACCATGCTATATCAAAGCAGTAATCGTCATAGTTCGCAGAAGAGAGGGGTCAGAGAGGAACAGTGTTAACAGGGTTCGTGGAAATCGAGTTAGCGGTGGAATTTGTGTTTTAGTTTTTGTTTTAGATATACGTGTCAGTTGGACTTTGCTCCATTTTTATGAACCTACATTTATGTTGAGAATTGTTCTTCAGAAACGATTAGCCTCTTGCCGCTCGTTAATTCTAGGCTCACTATGTTGTGGTCCAGAAAACACGCAGTGTAAGTTTATCTCATGTTGTCTGCTGCCTTTTGTGTCTGGTGATGATACAGTGAACGTTACCTTTTAAGTCAGTCATTATAGTCAAACTACTTATTGAGAACGGGTTTTAGAAAACTAGGAAACCTCCTAACTTTTGTCATCCTGATACTTTAATATATGCAATGTTTTCAAATGGTGATCTTGTCCTAACTAGACTAACCAGTTTTAAATTACTTCATCTTAACTAGTAGTTACTCATTTTCTTTGTAAAGCTATCTTTATAGTTGAAAGCCTGGTTTTTCTGTAGCATTTATAGTGACCACGTGGGTTCTAACGCCCTCTCTTATTTTTCAGGATACTATTTTTGAGACAACAAATTAAGGAACTCGAAAAGCTAAAAAATCAGAATTCCTTCATGGTGTGAAGATGTGAATAATTGCACATGGTGTTGAGAACAGAACTGTAAATCTGTTGCCCAGTCTTAACATTTTTGAGCTGCATTTAAGTAGACTTTGGACCGTTAAGCTGGGCAAAGGAAATGACAAGGGGTGGGGGTCTGTGAGATTCAATTCAGGGGAAAGATACAAGATGGATTTGTAAAACCCTTGAAATGTAGATTTCTTGTAGATGTATTCTTCACGTTGTAAATATGTTTTGTAGAGTGAAGCCATGGGAAGCCATGTGTAACAGAGCTTAGACATCCAAAACTAATCAATGCTGAGGTGGCTAAATACCTAGCCTTTTACATGTAAACCTGTCTGCAAAATTAGCTTTTTTAAAGAAAAATTTGGGGGGTTAATTTATCATTCAGAAATCTTGCATTTTCAAAAGATTCAGTGCAAGCGCCAGGCGATCTGTGTCTAAGGATACAATTTTGAACCATATGGGCAGAGTACAAATACCATGAAACAACTGTTTCCACACTTGCACCTGATCAAGAGCAGTGCTTCTCCGTTTGTTTTGCAGAGAAATGTTTTCATTTCCCGTGTGCTCCATCTCCCTCTGAAATCCTTCCTCTGATTTTATCCATTTTTTAAGGCTCCTCTTTTTCTCCTTTCTTAAGGCACTGTTGCTATGGCACTTTTCTATAACCTTTTCATTCCTGTGTACAGTAGCTTAAAATTGCAGTGATTGAGCATAACCCACTTGTTTGTGTAAATTATTGAAATCCATTTGCACCCTGTAAGAATGGACTTAAAAGTACTGCTGGGCATGTGTGCTGAAAGTACATTGATGGCTCAAATATAAGGAAATGGCCCAATGAACATGGTTGTGGGGGAAGAGGAAACAGCTAGTCAGATGTGAATTGTATCTGTTATAATAAACATGTTAAAACAAACACAAATTGTTATTTTTCTTTACCTTTGGTCAATGCATATTAGAATTTGAACTACCTGGGGATTCTTTGTCAGAACTATTCTTGTTGAACATTTATACTTAATTGAAGTAATTCCTTAAGGAAGGTTTTGTTTAAAGCAATTAACAGGAAATTGTGTATAAGAATATTTAATGAAATATGAAATTCAACAAGAATGATTAAGTCACTTCCCAAGTGGTTGTCATTTGTTAAACCCTGGTTTACCTGTCTTGCTATTAATGACATTTCATTTTGAAGGATGTTTGTGTTGTAGCTAACTGTTCAAGTCTGGTGCTGACTGCTGTTCTTAGCCATCACAAAACGCTAAATTTGTGTAATTGGAGCTTCCTGCTGTTACCTGGAAATGGTGGGAAGGCTCAGCTTTGTATATTGTTTCCTAAAGTATATTAAAATAAAAAAAGAAACTATTGCTACTATAAAATTACCTTGGCTTTTTTTTTTCTTTGCTAAAATATTGGTCACATGGCCTTAGCATGACACTGCCAGTATTAAATCAGATCACAAGGGTTTCTTTATGCTGAAAATCCTCCTAATTTCATAATCTTAACTTACCCAATTTAGAGGCTTTTTTTCCTCTTGGGCAGATGTGTTCACGTGCTCTCAGAGCTGCCAGCACCAAGGGCTTCTTTTGTGATGTTAGCCATTGTCGCTGCATTCTGGGATGCCGCAGTTCCACACTGCTCGTGCGCTTTGAGCATGTTTAAAGCGTGGAAGGTAACGCTCAGAGTTCTCAGTAAATTTCAGAGCAGTGAACTCTAAGCAACAGTATGGATGATACTTTCTAAAATACAAAAACGTTCCGGTGTAATTGAGAATTAGAGTCATACTGGAAACTGATTTTTTTTATTGTAACTTGAGGGTACTTTTAAAATGTAAGAAAAAACAAATGTTATAAATTATATCGCCATAAAGTGTTAGTACCTGTGAGACTGTTGATATTTGCTGGACTTGATTAGTGCATGTAAATGAAACTCCGGAGAACTGTGTTAAGTTAGAGCCCTTACTGATGTAGGCCTGTACCTTTTCTGGAGAGATGATGTAGTAGGCAGATGTTTCCCAGTCAGATGGCAACTTGTGATTTAAGCTAACTTTGAACTTGATTTGCCAATTGTTTATTGATCTATGTCACCTTATTGTTTTGACTTTTAAAAATGTTTATATCCCTAAAGGAACTGCTCACATACACATACGTGATGCCTAATTTGAAATTTCCCCGGTGAATTTTTAAACAATTAAACATTTTGTGGAAATATTTTTATAATATTTGATTCACTTATTCTGTAGTGAATTACTTTAAATACTGCACTTTAATACACACATGGTGTCCAGCTACTAACCTTCTTGAGGTAACCAGGGAATATTTATTGAAATAGGCATAGTATCCCAGAATATTCTCTATCTAGTTGTCCTGTTGCCATGGCTTTGAGCACGTATCTTACTTTGGTGGACACCTTGGTTCAGACAGTTAGCGAATAGAAATACAAATAGCCCCTGGGAAACCTCAGGGTTTTTATTTTTCTGTTTTAAAAGGGACATGAGTGGTGTTACATTCAAACCTTAAAAACTGATGTTGTAATAAAATGTATTTTGTGAAGGTGGGTCTGTTAGAGTCTTATCCCCGAGGAGCCAGCCTCCCTACCTTTTTCCCCTTTGTTTTCTGTTTAACTAGTTTGACTAACTTTTCATTTTAAAACTTGGGCTATATCTCCAGATTTTAAGCACACTGAAAACTCTGCCGGCCCTTTTTAAAGACATTGTGCTGCTTTGAATAGCCCAAATGAGTGATTTTATCTTCCAGATTTTATGTATCTGCTTCACAGTTGTAAAATCTTGGAAAGGAGGTGCTTAAAATTTTTCAAAGAATTAATTGTGAACCCATTTCAGAAACAATCTATTGTTGTCTTTAAACACAACCTTAACTTCAAGGGATTATTTCAAAGGGGGGAGGGGGCAGGGCATGAAGTAATTCACTGCAAACCAGAACTATTGTAGTTCAGGACTTAAAGCTACTGTGTTTAGATGTGGGGTTTGAATATACGGATTTCTTTTCAATACCTGTAAATATGGCTATATTCTTGTATTTGTACTGGAGTGTACAAAATGACACTGAAAAGTAATAAATATGTTTTGACTACGCTGTGCAGTTATTTCAGAACAGTCTGTTTTGAAAGAGTGCATAATTTTATGCGTTTGAAGAAGAAAACAAAAAATACCAGGTTACTACAGAATTTTTAAAGAGTGGTGTTCCAGTCGTGTTTCATATAATTTAATTGCACTGTTTTAGTGAAAAACTTGGCTTTAGATGCTGTTATGACTTGCTGTACCCTTTCCCCCGATTCCGAGCTTTGGGAGTGCCCTAAAAGTGCATCCTGCGAGGTGAGCTCGTCCGCGCCCTTGGCTTTAAGAATCCCACTCTTAGGTCGGTTTCACCCAGGTTATCTGCAGCCCTGGTCTCTTCCTTGAGCTCCCCACACGTTAGTTTAACACTTGCCTTACCACGCATGGCAAATTCTCTTAAGAAAAAGAGGAGCTCTTGCGCTTAAGACTTTTATCCTCCCCTGTTTCCCGTCTTCAGGGGCTGACACCGCGGTTCCCCCCCAGTTGCTCAAGACCCAGACGTTTTTGTTCTCACACGTGCTCTGCCGTCACGATGTGCTTTGGGCCTGAGAGCCCCTGCCCACGTTTGCCCCTCCAGACCAGCCCTCGGTCCTCTTTGAAGGCCTCCTGCCTTCCTGTCCGCGCGCACGCACGTGCACAGCCTGCTCTCCGTGTTGTCACGCTCAGAACAAAACCCAGCGCTCCCCCGTGGCTTCGGTGTTCAAGCCCCGAACGTCAGCGCTGTCTCATGTCTGGTTCCTCCCTTGCTTGCTGCAGTCAGTCCCCCGGGGTCCTCCGTTCTCTTGCCTGGAAAGCCCTGTTCCCAGAGGCCTGCACAGCCATAGCTGGCCACCCATTCAGTCTCTTCCCAGAGGCCTTCCCCGACCTCCCATCCAGATCAGAGCACCGCTCTCTACACCTGCGCGCTGGTATTCAGAAGAGAGTTAATGAATGATGAGTGTTAAAGGGCTATGGACAGGGTCAATTTAAGAGGATTAATTGACAAAGATTACAGAGCTGTTTCTGCAAGTTGTAATTTTGGTCCTCTCACCTTGGGAGATAGGAACGGAACAGCAGCTAGTTTTGTATGTTTTCCTTTTAAGAAATGACAGTTGGTTACCAGAACCAAACTCCAAACCCATTTTAATTGCTAGCATTGTGAAATGTGCTCTCTCTGTCTCTCAGGCCAGGTTAGTCAACTTGAACACATTTTAAGATTAAATAAGCCGCTGAGAAGCAAGATGCTGTTTCTGATGGCAGAAGCCTGGGCATGGCCGGGTGAGGGAGGCTGGAGACCGGGTCCAGGATTCACAGGGAGGGAAGGTTTGCCAGGCCCATGTCTTCGGTTCAGATGATGCCTTGACATCCAACCAGATGCTTCTTTCAGGGTGGGGGTTTTGGGCAGATAACACATACTACGCTCTGAGATGTGTCACTGATGGATGAGCATCTTTATTACACACGTCCACCCTAGAGGAGGACAGCTGGGGTGTGAGAATTCCCTGCTTTTGCGACTGGGTGCACTTCGTAAACAGGTGTCTTTCTCTCTTTTTCGTGTGCCTACTGTTTAATTGCCCAGTTTGACCAGCCTGTGCGGGTGTGTTGCGGCCGCAAGTTTTCTCGTCCTGTTGAGGTAGTCCCAGGGTTACTACCTCGGATGAGAAAGGCAGAATGCAAGGACAATAATGTTTGTTTCTTTACCGTATTGTGTATTCCCATCACCTAGAAAGATCAGCCCCTAGTGTATGCTCAAATATTTTTGCATGAATGAGTGAAGTAAACATTTTAACTATGTACTTTGTAGGATTGGTCAAATTTGTATTTAATATTTAAATAATACGTTCAAACATTATTATTAAAACAAATTCATGATTAAAGAGGAGAGCTTGAACGGAGTCATTGTGAAATATCAACAGGCCACTTCCTTAAATTTCACTTTTTTTTTTTCCCATTCTGATACCTTGACATTTTATCATCTTTTTGAGCTAAAACTGCTAAAAGCGATAAGCAGAAGACAGCCCCATGGTTGGAGAAGCTCTCACTTTTAAAATGCCAGTGCAGAATCTCAGGCTCCATCTCTCTCTATCTGTTTGACGAGCACAAGGGTTGCAGAGATACTATGTAAAATACTGATGATGGAATTACAGCATAAGATAGCTGATGAAATATCCCCCAAATGCTTAACAGAACAGCAACATTTGAAGAGCCAGAATATTCCTCCACAAACCTCAACACAACGAAAAAAGTACAAACCTGTAATCTGTGAAAGGTGACAGCTGGTTAGAGAAAAGCGGATAGAAAACTTTGGTGGAGTTGAGCACATCCAGTCACCCCTGACTTAGGGCCCAGCCAGAAGGTAGAAGTCACCCTGGGTATTTCCAAAGGAGGGAAATTGAAGCTGGCGGAGGGTAGACCAAGACAGGCCTGACTGGAGGGAACAGCGGGGCAGCGAGCGACCTGGAGGCAGACAGAGGGGCAGCCCCGCCCGGGGAGCCGGGTCCAAGGCAAAGGCGAGCCCACTGAGGAAGACGCCAGCTGCGCAGAGAGGGAGAAGGCCCACCTCCCCACCTCGGCTTCGGCCCGCTTCGGCAGAGCTTACCCAGAGGCAGGACGGCAAGAGAGCCCGCCCGGCGCATGCTCTGCAGCCCTGAGACGGGAAGGAACGGGAGGAACACGGACCTGAGCGAGCAAGCAGATAACCAGCTCGAGCAGAACAAGGGACGAGAGAATGCGTGCCGGTTTCAGCAACGCTTCCTGGCAGGACGGGATGCAGCACCGTCTGCGAAGTTCTAACAGATGTCTGAGAAGCTATTGTGACCCAGATGTTGCAGTTAGGAAGTTGTTCAAATATAAAGACAGCAGACACTCCCAAACATAAAAGGGTCAGAGACCTTGAAGAAAGCAAAAACTGACAAAATCTAGCCGAGAGATGGAGGGAGAAGGTGGTGAAGCACCATTGGCGACGTGGAAGCAGCCTAGCCCTGCGACCCCGGAAGACGGGGCTCGAGGCTCGCGACGCAGGAAAGCGCGGCAACGTTGGGATAAGGAAATGGGAGGAGATTCAGGTGCAGTCACTGGCTTCTCAGCAGGGAGAAAACAGGAGCTGATCAATAGAAAGATCTCTGTATGGGCAGGTCAAGCGCTTGCTCCGGCCAAGGCAAAGCAATCATCATCTGAAAACGGAAATGTACAAAAAATTCAGAATTCAATACAAAATGCCTAATAGAGAAATAGCTGAATTAGAGACCCACAAGGGAGGGAGCCTGGAAAAGCCTCACCTGAGACGTGACCTTTGGGCTGAGCCCCGAGGGGGGAGCACGAAGCAGCATGTCAAGCTCCACGTCACGTGAGGCTCAGCGGCACGGCACGGGAAGCTGTCCCGGACAAGCTCGTGAACAGAAAAACGCTTTTATCACCTCTGTTACTTCCAATACTCTTCGGGAAATACTACTGTGGTTTTCAGTGATGCGAGGAAGCCAAGCTCAAGGGCGCTGGCTGTGCAACTGTGCGCGTTTAATTCCCAACTCTGTGTTCAATGACTGCACGTTGGCAGCTCGAAATTGGCCACGGGGGTAATATGGACACCATGGAAATGGACTAACCCTCAAACCAGGCTTTTACCCCACCCCCCGGGCCTGTTGTTAAGTATTCACCAGCACGCTTCTGCATATCTGACTAGCATTATCGCCCTACCAAATGTCTAGTTAATAAAAACGTGGACAAGTCCCCAGGCCAGTCTCCCCTGCCCCGGGCGCGACTAGAAGGAAAGGCAGTGGGCAGGCTGCTGGGCCAGACCCTCTCTGGACCAGGACCGGGCCCCTGCGCCCTGTCAGTTAGCACTTTCACGGGCTCCGTCCATGACCTCAGTTAGAGGAACCGTGCGCCGCAGGCCTGGAGGGAAAGGATGGGGATCCGGGCATGAAGCTCACTTGCAAAGGGCCTTCTCCCTGCCTCTGTGTCCCCCCTCCGCGGTGCTTCCAATTACGCGAAGAAGTGGCACACTTTTAACGCTTTACTTCAGCTCGGGGTTTGTCCACAGCAAGAGTGTTTGGGTGACGGGTGCGGTTAACTTACCTCTGGCTCACGTGGTCCCGTCAGGAGCCTGCAGGGTTCTCCTCTCCCACACACGCTGTGTCCTCTGCCCCAAACCCCACCGGAGAAGGGTCAGCCTACCCTTCGGGGCCCTTCCCCGAGTCCCTTCAACTGTTGTCACTTGCCATTTTGTTTCTGACTCCTCTCCTGCTTTGGTGTAGAAATAGAAAAGGAATGTCAGCTGATCAAGAACGGAAAGTGAGCATCTACAAGGAAAACCGTCCAGCATTGAGAGGGGATGGAGCGGCGCCTGTGTACCAACCGGGAAAGAGAGAAACTGAGCTCAAGAGACAGTCAAGTCTGAGACCTCCCTGGTGGCCCAGTGGTAAAGAATCCGCCTTCCAGTGCGGGGGGAAGCGGGTTCAATCCCCGGTCAGGGAACTAGGATCCCACATGCCGCGGGTCAACTAAGCCCGCGCGCCACAACTAGAGGAGAGAAAACTGCCACGCCACAGCTGGAGAGAAGCCCGTGTGCCTCCACGAAGACCCTGAGTGCTGTAACTAAGACCCAGCGCAGCCAAATATAAATAAATAATAAATCTTAAAAAAAAAAAAAAAAAAGACGAGCCAACTCAAGCCAGCGCCTGTGCGGCAGGCCAGCGGGAGACCCTCTCCCTGCAGCCTCTCTGCTTCCAGTCAGTCAGACATGTCCATCATCTTCTGTCTAATGCCGTGCAGGGTTGACCATGTTTTGTTTGGTTGGCTCCACCGAGCTTATCAAGCAGGCAAAGCCACTGATCTCTAAGAAGGTGCGAGGCTGCCCTTGAGGCTGTTGGCTGGAATCCAGTCCCCCAGGGTCCGATTTGCCCATAAGCAGCACACAGGCCCCGAGGAGTCCCACGCAAGGGCACACACGGTCCCCGTTCCCGAATCTGGATACTGACATTGGGAACATGCTTGGCCTCTCTCCTCGCCTGTCCCAGTGACGCTTGCGACGTTTTATTTTGCAAAATGTCAGACATATGAGGCGTGAAGAGAACTGGCCAACGGACACCTGTGTGCTACCATCCGGAATCGGTCACTAACATTGTCATAGCCCCGTTCCCTCCCTTCCCCCCAGACCATCTGGAAGTCAGTTGTAGACATTGTAGCACTTACCCTCCACACTCCAGCGTGACTCTCCCACAGGTAAGGATAGCACCTCACATAACCAATAACACTGATCACAAGAACAGATACCATTTGGTGGGGTTTGGGAGTTAAGGAAAATTAGAGAAACATCCATATGGAGGTCAAATCAGGGCTGCTCTGGCTTTCCACTGTGTAACTTGGCTTTTAGAGTCGTTCTCTACAAGCATACTTGAAAGTTTTACAATAAGCATCTTTTGCAGTCAGGAAAAAAACAAAGGGTTTGAAGTGGCATCAGGCCCCGCAGTTCTCAGCACGGGGCGGGCTGGGCCGTCCCGCTGGTGACACTAGGTGGCGGTGTTGGGCTGCTTTCAGGAAGGAAGGTCCCCCAGACACTTCAGGGCTGGGGCGGGAGAGGAGGATGGAGACGCTTTCAGAGAAGTTGCTAGAACTGCAAGCAGACCCTGAAGAGGCAGGAAGGGGGAAATGGCGGAGAACTTATTTTAATGAACACACTTCTTCTGCGGGGATATTGAGTCAGCACCGTCTCCGAGTCTGACCTACTGACGTCAAATCCAGGCTCTGCCCCTTCAGAGCTGACTTGCCATAGACTCAAGGAGGCTCGCTGTTGCTGATCGTGTGTAGGACCTGCTGCGCGGGACAAACGTGACGATGCTCAGAAAGTCCGTAGCATGTGCCCGACACAAGGCATGAGCCGCGCCCTGAGGCCGTGGTCATTCATTTCTCCCCAACATCGAGTCCCTGTTGGTTTTATCCTCCTGAAAACCTCGCTGCCTCTGCTCCAGCCCACCTGTTTTCCAGAGCTACCTGTGTGTCGGGCGGACAGTGGACTCCTCTTCAGGTTAGGGAGGTGGACAGCAGCCTCGTGTTCAGAGCAGGACCACATCCTCATGAGGTTTAGTCGTCATGTATTTGTGGCTTCTCTCCCGCCACTTGAGGAGTAAACCCCACAAAGGCAGGGCCTGTATGTGTGTCCTTTGTTTCCGGCAGCGTCCCCAGCGCCTAGAATAGAATAGGGCCTGTCACGTAAGTGCTTAATAAAGGTCTATTCTGATGTCTCTGTGGACAAGACAGTTGTCCATGTGGAGGTGAGCGTCTAGGGCAGTGCCTGGGACAGAGGGAAGGAACACAGGAGGAAGTCGTCTGAGCAACACAAGGACCTGCAGGAAGGACGTGCTGGGCGGTTGCAGGAAGCCGTCTGCCTACCCTCTTCTGTCCACCCTGAAAAATCCAAAGGCTTTGGCTGGCGGGGTTCTACTCACCACCCACTCTCATCATGCGAGTGGGCTTGAGTGCCAGGACCGCCGTGCTGGCCACTGGATTGGAGGAGGAACAAACCGGGCTAGTTGGAAACAGGAGACAGGGAAGTGGGCCATTTGATGAGCCTGCCGGCAGGTGGATGGGGCAGGTCAGGAGTCCAGCCAGGGGATGATGTTAGGGACAAGCTGAGAGGCAGCTGGCACCCGGGTACCTGGCTTTCCTTACCTTTTAGGTTTACAGCCCAGGGTGAGATGCGATTAATCTCCACTGGGAACACCGAATGGTCAGCCAGGACAGTCAGTGCAAAGGAATTCAGATAGACCTGAGTTCACATCTCAACCCTGTGGATTTCTAGCTCCGAGACCTTGTGAAAACCAGCTCTGGGAAGTGTGATCTTCCTTGCGGGTAACGCAGGGATTGTGTGACCTGCTTTGAAGGGTGATTGTGACAATTAAATGAGAGATGATGGATATAACGGAAGGTGCTAAATCGATGGTACTTATTGTCTATCTAATTTGGGGGAAAGCAGGCATTATTGTTAGTGGGGTTTGTATCTCTTAGGAGCTGGCAAGAACTTAAAAGGGGGGGAAATAAAAAAATAAAAGGGGGGAAGTTACCTCAGTAGGCGGGTGATGGGTTAGACCGGCTTCGATCTGATCTTTGCTTTTCTGCTCAGATCCCAGGGGGAACAGAGGGAAGCAGAACCCAGCCAGGAGAAGCCAAATCTACCGAATGAAACAGATTCCTCTCTTTCCCAAAGAGAGAGGCCGGGGAGTGACGGGGTCCAGTATTTGCAAACCTGTGAGCAGTACCGTGGTGGCTCTAGAAACAAAGCTTGGGACTTTCTCTACCTGAAGAGGAAGGAAGTTGAAAAATCTTCCCGAAGGGGAAGAGAATATGAGTTTGATGTAGCAGTTACCACCCGTGGACGTTTCATTTTAACCAGGAACGTGTGTATTTGCTTCACCCTCCATCGGGCCTTCAGTTATACCGCCCTGTGGTGAGAAGCCATGAACGGGATTTTTAGCAAATTGAACCACTTGGTGGCTTTGTGTAAGTGACTGCTCCATGCACTGCACTTCTCTGGTCTTTCAGCTTTCCATTCCAGGCCAGCGCACGTACGAAGCCAGGATGTTTGTTACTTTTGTGGGGTAGACACCAGCCGAGCCGGTGGTGCCCGGACAGCAGTGATGAGCCTCAGAGATACCGGGCCAACGTGCGAGGCAAACGCAGCCACTACGTTCAGTCATCGGTCAAGTCCCTACTACAGATTGGGTTGTCGCACAAGATCATCTCCGTAGCCGCTGTAACGACCCCGCGGGGCGCTTGTCCTCTACCCGCCCAGGTAGCGGTGGAGTGGCTGGGAGTTAGGCCAGGTCTGTGAACCGGACCAAGCCACCTCCCCACCCTCTGCTTCTCTTACAGGGAGCCGCACGGGGGGGAGGCCACCCCCAGGGGGCTCTCCTGCCCTTTCTCATGCAGTACGGCCGCTGCATACGAACCTTCAAGTCGCGAGCTCTCAAAGATGCGAACGTGCGTTCGCGTGCCCAGTCACGTGGGTTAGGTCACGTGTCTGGCGTACGTTGTCACGTGCGTGCATCCTCCGCACGTGGTCGTGCTTTTGTGTGCTCCACGTACAGGACTGTGTAGACCACAGTAGTGCAGCATCTTTATTTCAAGCCCAGGATGTCCGGAAGCGAGTGTGAAAGCAGTGGTATATAGCCGACTGTGTTAGTTGGATACCTAGGCTAACTTTGTTGGACTTACGAACAAATCAGACTTACAAATGCGCTCTTGGAATGGAACTCGTTCGGATGTAGGGGACTTACTGTAGTTTCTTCTGTCTCTGGCTTAAACCGGTGATGCCGGTTTAATCCCAGTTGTGCAGTCACCGCCGAGGCGCAGACACACCTACGAGCTAGCAGGAAGCGGGGTTCGCGCCATGGGCTCTGGGGGTCCCGGCAGCACTGGCAGGGCAGCTTCAGGGCCCAGTACGAGCTGCAACGTCTGTTGGTAAAGGGTGACATTCTTTTTGCCCATTCACGCGGCAAACATTCATTGAGCACCTTCTCGTGTGCCAGAAAAGTTCCCCGGTGCTTGGGCCACATCACTGAACCGAAACCCCCCTGCCCGCTGGAACGCGCACGCTTCCACGGGAAAACAGACAGCAAATGGTAAACATCACACTTAAGTAAATTACGTGGTGAGTTAGAAGGTGATAAGTGATGTGAATACAGCACAAGAAGCACAGGGCAAGAAAATCCAGATGCATGCGTGGCGCGGGAACAGACTGCGGTTTTATTTCATTTTTAAAATTATTTTGTCTTTTGATTTTTCTGGCTGCACCCCACGGCACGCGGGATCCGAGCTCCCCGACCAGGGATCGAACCCGTGCCCCCAGCAGTGGGAGCGCAGAGTGCTAACCACTGGACTGCTGGAGAGCCCCATGTTGCCACTTTAAGTAGCGTGTTGGGGGGTCAGCATGGTCGAGCGGTGACACGGAGCCAAGACTTGGGGCAAAGGCCCACCGGCTAGAGCAGGCCTGGCGTGGGGCGGGCGGAGCGATCGGCAGGGGCACCGGCAGGAGATGAGCTTGGATGGGTGGAGGGTCCAGATCACGTGGGGCCCTGGAGGCATGTGAGGAGTGAGCCGGGTCCGTTGGAAGGTTTTGGTTGGAGCAGATCACGCTTACGTCTTAGAGGGCTGTGTGCCGAGAACAGACCGAACGGGGGTGCAGTGAGGGGAGAAGCAAGGCCCTTAGGGCTACTGTAGAGGTCCAGGCGCGAGGTGCTGGGGGCTGAGCGGTGGCGGGCGCAGGATGCCGTGAGCACTGGGAAGAAGGCCGACCTCGCTGCTCGGCGCGCTAGATGCTGGGGGATGGGGGTGACCCCGCGGTTCTGGGAAGAGTGAAGGAGAGAGGTGGGAGGTGGCCCCGGTTGCTCCCAGGACACGGCTGCGGATGGCGCAGGGCCGCTTGGGCACCTGCAGCGCTGGCACGGCGGGACGTGGCCTCCACGAAGGGCCCGGGATCTGGTGGAAGGACCCCATTTTCACCGCTCAGTCCCTGCGGCCCTCGAGGGGCTCAGGGGGCACGATGCTGGCGGGTGAGGTGGGTCCGCTGGAGAATGTGGTGTGTGTGTGCGTGTGCGTGCGTACGTGTGTGTGCGTGGGCTGCGTGTGCGTGCGTGCGTACGTGTGTGCATGTGCGCGTGCGTGCGTACGTGTGTGTGCGTGCGTGTGCCAGGGAGGGGTCCTGCCTTGGGCAGGTGGGGGCAGGGGCGTGACCACGAGGCTTTGCCTCGCCAGGGCCCCAGGCCCTCGGGGCGGCAGGGACCCCGTGCACCTGCCCACCAGGCCCAGCGAGGTTTGTTCCGCCAGAGGGAGTAAAAGCCCACCTTGGCACTGCGGGACCTCAGCGTCCGGCCGGGCTGGCGGCTCGGGGGCGGCTCGGGGCAGCAGCGGGAGTCAGCGCCCTTCCCTGCGCCGAGGACCGAGGCTCGCCCGGGGCAGCGCTGCTCAGCTCCGCCGCGGGCGCCTGCGGCACCAAGACCTTCCCTCTCGGAACCGCCCCCGTGTGGGTGACGGGCTGTGGGGCCGCCAGCCCGACGCTGCCTGAGCCAGGGGCCCCGCCGGCCGAGCAGACGCCCCCGCCGCCCGCAAGGAGAGCCGAACGAGGCGGGGCTCAGGGCTCGCTGACGAGGTCGAGGCCTGTTTGTCCACGGCGTCCGCAGCCGCTTAGCAGAGTCCGAGCAGCCGAGTGCCTCCCGCCGTGAACCCAGCCCGCCTTTCCAGAAGGGTCGGGGCCCGAGAGAAAGGAAGGCCTCTTCTGGGGGTTTCCTGGACGTGGGGCATGCGCACGGAAGCCTCCAGAAGACCACCAGAAAGGCAGGAAGGGGGACTGCCCTGGGGGCACGGTGGCTAAGGGTCCGCGCTGCCAGGGCAGGGGCCCGGGTTCCATCCGCGGCCGGGGAGCTGGATCCCACTCGCCGCAACTAAAGAAGATCCCACACGCCGCAACTAAAGATCCCACACGCTGCAACTAAGACACGGCGCAGCCCAACAGACAAACAAATAAATACTATTTAAAGTCAAATGGAATAAAATAAAAAGGCCGGAAGGTAGGAGGGGAGTGAAGAAGCAAACGGAGGCGTCCCCTTCCGCGCGGCCGGCCCCCCGGCGTGAATAAGCCTCCGTCCCCGCGGAGGGGGACGTTGCCGCCGCGCACGAGGGCGAGAGACCTGACCGCACTCTCATAACCCAGGTTTGCAGGACGTGCGGGAAACTCCTGGCCCCTCCGCGCTAGCTGTTCTGCCAGGTGCCAGGTAAGCATTTGGGAGGGACGCTTTTCCCTACGGGGCCAGGTGGCCCTCAGGGAGGCCGGCAGAGGCGGGCCTGGTCACAGGCTCCGGCCCTCCTGCCCGGGGGTCACGAGCGCCCTGCGCGCGCCACGGGGCGCCTGGGGTCGTGGCCTGTGCGGCCCGGGAGCTGCCCGCTCACCCGTCCTGCAGGCAGGACAGCGGCCCCCGGGCTGCCGGGGGCCTTGCGCGGGAGTTCAGGCCTGGGCGGCGGCTCCTGGTAGAGGCACGAGGCAGCCAGCGAGGCCTCTCCCCGACAGGGCGCCCGGGAGTGACGGCAGCGGATTCGTGTGGCCCGTCACACGGAGACCCCCGCCGCCGCCGCCGCCGCCGCCAAGCCGCCGCCTGCCACCTCTGCCCCCAGCTCTGCGACCAGGGCCGGGCCGGGCCGGGCCAGGCCGGGAGGGCGGCGCTGCTGAGGGGGAGCGGGGCCGTGGTCTAGCTGAGGCTGCCCTGTCCCGCCCGTCCCGGCCACACCCTCTCCAGCCCGCTTGGTGCCCAGCCCTGGGCTCTGCAAGCCGGGGCCCTGCCCGGCAGGACTCAGCTGCAGAGACCTGGAACGGGTCACGTCCGGAGAGGTTCGGGCCGTGACGTCCAGTGGTCCCCAGACAGGTGGAGGGGCGTCCCCGCAGGGATGGTGCCTCCGCTGAGGGTGCTCCGAGGGGACGTGTGATGTTTAAAATCCTGTCAAGTTCGTAGGTCTGGCAAAGGAAGGCTTTCCAGGCAGGAGGGTCTCTAAACCCCAGGAGAGCTGCAGAAAGAGGTAGAGGGCCTGCCGGGGGCAGCCCGAGGGGCCAGACGGGTGTGAGTGTGGAGGCCTCTTCCAGCCTGGGGATGCGCTGGGATCCGAGTTAACGAAGAGATGGGCTCAGGGAGAAGAAGAGCCTGTACAGACCAGCAGGCAGCTGAGAGACGGGCGTGTGCACGATGTGCGAGGTGTGCACAGGGGCGGCAGGAAACCCAGCGCTGACGCTTTCTGATTCAAAGGAGGAGCGAGAAGCGTGAGTTTTGTGACCATACTGTAACTAGACACTGTCTGTGCCTTGGCCGGCATTGTCACCGCTGCCACTTGAGCAGACCTGGTGGCGGGGCCTGGTCTTTCTCCCAGAGGCTCGTAGGCGCCTCATTAAACACGAGCTCCGGCCTCAGCTGTGAAGTCCTGCTCTGGACGCCTTCTACTGACGCCAGACCAGTTCTGCTCGAGCAAAGCTGCAGGATCAGGGCTGGGGAGGGTTTATTTATCTAGAAAACTGAATCAGCCTTGGACCTAAAACCAGAAACTGTGACGTATCTAGACCAGAGCTGGGAAAACATCCTCACAGTGTTCCAAGCCTTCTGGTGGCATCTCCTCATTTACAGTTTATTTGGGATGGTGATGTTTAACGTTCTTGGACTTTGCAGAAACTTACTGTATTTCATGGCCTTCGTTCACCAACCTCCCAGAAATCTGTATCAAGGCAAAAGCCTGCACTTACGGTGTTGGGGGGTTGCCTTCTGCTCTGAGTTCTCCTGTAGCCCAAGCATCTTGCTTGGAGACACGTGGGCTTCTGGGAGTTGGGGGTAGGACCCTGTGATAAGCGTGCAGACCTTCAGTCATTCAGTGAGAGCTTCTCCCTTGTTGAGGCAGGATTAAAAGGTCAGGAGCACTCAAAATATAGAATGGGGTGACCTGTGCTGGACTTCTCGATTCTAAATGAAAAGATTGCAGTCTGTATATTCCTCTCTAAGTATTCTCTGGCTGCCTTCCACAAATTATGACATGTTGTAGTTTTATTATCCTTCCGCTGGAAAACTTCTTTGTTTTGTTTTGTTTGCTTTCATTTTTATTTTATTTTTTTATTGAAGTTTAGTTGATTTACAGTGTTGTATTAGTGTCAGGTGTACAGCAAAGTGATTGTTATATATAAATATATTAAGTTACATATATCTATTCTTTTTCAGATCCTTTTCCAGTACAGTTTATTACAAGATACTGAATATAGTCCCCTGTGCTATACAGTAGGTCCTTGTTGCTTGTCTATTTTATATATAGTAGTGTGTATCTGTTCATCCCAAACTCCCCTTCCCCTTTGGTAACCATAAGTTTGTTTTCTGTGTCTGTGAGTCTGTTGAAACCTTTTCTAATTTCCCTTTTAACTCCTTCTTCAATCTGTGGATTGTTCAGAAGTGTGTTGTTTAATTTTCAAATATTTGGGGTTTTCCTAGTTATATTTTTATTATTGATTTCTAATTTAATTTCATTGTAGTCAGAGAGCATACTTTATATGATTTCAATATTTTAAAGTTTACAGAGACTTTTTTATAGCCCAGCGTATCGTTTATGCCGGTAGAGGTACCATGAGTACTTGAACGCTGTTCTGCCCTTGTCAGGTACCTAAAAACGTAGGTGGTAGCGTCCAGATCTTCTTGTTTTTCTTGATTTTTGCCTAGTTATTCTGTTAGCAATCTTGTCAATTGCTGAGAGGGGGCTGTTAAAATCTCACACTAGAATAGTGGAGACATCTCCCTTTCCCTTTAATTATAGCAATATTTGCTTCATGTGTTTTGAATCTCTGTAGTTAGACACACACATTTATGGTTGTTATGACTTTGGATGAGCTGATCACTTTATTGCAATGAAATGTCCCCTTTCATCTCTGGAAGTACTTCCTGTCTTAAAGTCTGTTTCCTCTGCAGTAACGCAGCCCCTGAGCCGTCTCATGCCTGCTCTTTGCTGCATGTATCCTTCTCCATCCACTTACTTGCAGCTTACATGTGTTGTATTTAACCTGCACTTCTTCTGGACGGTGCATATATAGAGAATCTCTATTCTGACAGTCTCTGCCTTTCAGCTGGAGTGTTTAATCCATCAATCTTTAACGTAATTACTGACATACTTGCGTTTGGATCCACCACTGAGTTTGTCTTCTCTTTGTCTACTCTCTTTTTGTTCCTTTTTCTTCCCCACCTCTCAGCCTTCTTGATCTCACCGCCAGGCCTCACGGACCAGATTTATATCTGCAGCCCGGGCCCCTCCCCTGGACCCCAGACTTCGAGATTCAACTCTCTCCTCAACGTGTGTCTTTGGGCACCTAATAGGCATCTCACACCCACACCAGGCCCAGCCTCCCGACGGCCTTTCCTGCTCCTCCCTCAGTGGTCCCCTCGAACACGGTGGCGATTCTTCCTGGTGCTTCGTCCGCATCCCCCTTCTCCTGGTCAGCATTCGGCCCGTCCTTCCCGGCCTTCCGGCCAAAACTTGGAGTCGTGCTCGACTCTTCTCTTTCTTTCACCCTCACGTTCAGTCCACGCGTCTCCCGTCCGTCTCATCTTCGACAGACACAGAACCCACTGCTTCCCACCACCTCACCTGGACATCCTAGACGGAGCACCCTCACCTGTCACCTGGGCCACAGCGCCTACCCGCGGTGGTCATCCCACAGTCTAGTCTCAGTGCAGCAGCCAGAGGGATTCTTTGAAAAGCTAAGTCTCATCACTCCTCTGTGATGCAATGCCTCCCATTGTAAAAGTCAGAGGGTTTACAATGACCTATCAGACCATTTCCTGTATCTGCTCTGTCCTCTTCTCCTCCTCTTGATCACCCCATTCTAGCCATCTCGGCCCCTTTACTGCCCCTCAAACTCTGTTTCTTGACTTTTTTTCGTTATTGCCTCCGCCGGGAGCAGAAGGGAAATGCCTGTTCAGATACTATTTTCCTAATGACCCTCTTACACCACCCCATGAAATCTTAATGCCATAAATATACTACATTTGATTATCTACCGTCTCTGTGTTTGTGCTTTACACCAGCGGTCCCCAACCTTTCTGGCACCAGGGACCGGATTCGTGGAAGACAGTTTTTCCATGGACGGGCTGGGGGGGGTTGGTCCCGGCGGTCATGAGAGCGACGGGGAGTGGCAGATGAAGCTTCGCTTGCTCGCCCACCACTCACCTCCTGCTCTGCGGCCTGGTTCCTAACAGGCCACGGACCAGTACCAGTCCATGGCCTGGAGGTTGGGGACCCCTTCTTTACACATTAAAAGAGTAAGTTTTTTTCATCCTCCAAGAGTGAATTTCCTGCCCCTTTGGATGACGTCTCCCTGTTGAGAATGCGTGCTTTCACTCTTTGCATGTAGTTCTACCTCAGGGCCTTTGCACCTACTGTACCTTCTGTGCACAAACACTCTTCCCCCATCGAGCTGTCAAGCTCACTCCCTCACCTCCCCCAGGACTTACTAAGACGGTCACTTTTCAGAGAGGCATTGCTCGGTCACTCTGTGGGAAGAGTGACTCCGTGACTCAAGCTCCCCACTCCCTTCCTGGCTCTGTCCTTTCACCTGAGCACTTGTTACCATCTGGCATCTGCACATGTTACTCACCTATTTTTTGTTGTCTCTCTGCCTTCACGAGAGTGCACATTCCAGGAGATGTTTGCGTTCATCGATGGCTCCCGGACCTGGCCCATTTCTTGGCACACAGAACATGCCCTATAACACTTGTTGAGTGCATGCATGCCGTGCTCACCTGTGCATACCTTCCTTCACTGTGTGGCCCCGTGTGCCAGCTCATCCTCTATTCTCCTTTTCATCTACCAAGTCCTGTCTTTGCTTTAAAGCCCAAGTCAGTACCAACTTCTCCCTGATCCCTTTCCTGGTTTTATGTCCTCAAGAATATTATAAAGTTTTGGACTTCCCTGTGGTTAAAATTCTGTCTCGCAATGCAGGGGACGCCGGTTCGATCCCTGATTGGGGAGCTAAGGTCCCACATGCCACAGGGCAACTAAGCCTATGCGCCATAACCGCTAAACACCACAACTAGAGAGAAGCCCGTGCACCACACTGAAGAGCCCACGTGCTGCAACGAAAGATCCTGCATGCCACAACTAAGACCCGAGGCAGCCAAAATAAATAAATAAGTAAATATTGAAAAGAAAGAAAAGAATATTATAAAGTTCTTATACCCCGCACTCCTGGCAGGAGTTATAGAATTAGAATTAACTATTGAAGGCTGAACTTCTTTTCTTCTTGGTCTAATATGCCTCAAAACTATTCAGTGACACTACCTTTTAGCTCCAAGAGATGCTGGGTTATTCCTGAAACTGCGAACGTTTATATACCATCAAAAGACTGAGTGGAATGGGGGGCGGGCTTCTGAGTTGAATGTGTGGACATAAAGAAAGGAGAGAAAACCATTTCATCTCCAGGCTGATTGACACCGTGGAAGTGTGCTTGGGTGGATTCTATCGGCCTGGTGCTACTGGAAGTAAGGAATATATTTTCTTGCTGGTTTTCATTGCATTAGATCATGTTGTTTTAACCCAAGGGCCTCAGGAAGTGCAGAGTAAATTGGAATGCTCAATCAAATAAAAAAATCTGCTTAAACGGAGTAACGGTGGGTGTGCCGCAAAAGCTAAAGTTCAAGTTGACATTCCAGCCCGAGCTCGTAATGTTGTTACTGAGGACCCTGTAGCGGGGGAAGGGGAGAGGGTATCAGACTTCCACACACTGGCTGTGACTTTTGTTACTTTAGAAGAGAATGAACCTTGTGATAACCTAACTCTTTTGTGGTTATTCATTTTCTCATGTGTTCAAAGGTCAGTCTGGGCAGGACAGCAAGTGTCAATATACTTTGCCATTTGCTTGGTGGGCCTTGGCTGGTGGAACAGAAGTGCCTCAGGGGAAATTGCAGTCCACGCCGTCCTGGCCATCCCATCTCTCCAGTGCTGGCGGGGCGTGGGGAGGGAAGGGCGATCCTGTAGCAGGAGTGAGGGAGGCGCTCTGTAGCCCAAGGCCCTGCATTCCAGAGGCCGTGGCTTCCGGTGTTATCTGCGTGCTGTTGACCCAGGAATATGATCAATGAGTCTGGAACCTCTCAGTCGAAAGAGTAGGTGATGGTAAACTGTTTGCCTCTGGCGCAAGCCCGCTCGTTGCAGCGGCGCAACCGTATTTGGGGGGCTGGACTTCTCCGAGACAGCTGGGGTAGCCTTTGGGCCTGACTGAGGGCGGGAAAAGTCTGTATTCAGTGTCTTCCTGGTTCTTCCTTCTTCGTCCTCATTCTCCTGGTCACGGTCCCTCCTCACATATCAGCCCCTTAGAATACTAGGAGCCAGTCTTTACAGCTTAGGAGACAGTCCCTCCTGTAGTATTTTCGTTAATCCTCACATGTCCCCAGGCGGCAGGAATTCTCATCGGGACCTCCACTTGGTCAACAAGAAAGTGGAGGGAGACATTGAAGCAGGAAACACGTTTCGGCATCACTTCTCACATCACATAACCCATGCAGCACACAGCTCCTGGCCGGAGCCCTCGGAGCCCTAGGGCTGCCCTCACCAGATAGTCACATAACGAGGAAGCACGTCCTCCGTGATGGGCGTTGTGCTACGTGCGTTGCACGTAACGCCTTATTTTTCCTCCCAGTAACCTTATGAAATGGTTATTTTATTCCCATTTTAAAAATGAAAAAATAAAGGCTTAGGAAGACGTGAAGACTGCCACCAAGTGTATGACAAACAAACAGCTCCATTAAATCCATCTTTATTAAGAAAAATAAAAGACTGGCGGAATCACAGACCTAGTCACGGTGTTGCCAGGGTGCAGGTGGCGTTTGGGGTCCAATTGTGCCTTCCTTATCCCAGTCCACTGCCCCCTAAACCCTGGGGGAGAAACACTTAGCGGGTGTGAGGCCAGGGAGGTTTACAGGCAGAAAAGCATCCTCGTTGAACTGTTAACTCAGAAGCCAGCGCTTTGTATCCTAAACCAAGGTAATGGTTGAAGAGGCATAACTGCTACCAAGTTTAGGTGAGAAGGTAGTTGGTTGAGTTTGTAAAACCCAGGCTAGGAAGACGTCAAGGGAGAGACCAGTTGGCATCTCTGGGTGGCTCTCAGCCAGTTTGCTAGAAATCCTTTTGCTGAAACTCCTTTAATAAGCTTTTATGAAACACTTATTTTACTAATTGTTTTGCTCCTTTCCCTATGGCTAGCACTGTTCACACCCCAGTCCACACATCACCCCAGCCTTTGCCCTCCTCTGCTCGGCCACTGCTGTTCTCCCAGGCCCATCTCTTTCCGACTGGTGCTTGGACACTATCCAACTTTCATGTCGGCCGGGAGGCCAACGATGTTTGTCCTTCCCTCCCTGCTCAGCATCTTGTCTCAGGGCCTCAGGCTTGCTTGGACAGGGATTTGATTGTAAGACAGAGAGCTCAACTCTCTCGGTAACGAGTGATTTGGGAGATCCCACTGGTCAGAGCCTATGCTCCACCCAGCCTTGCCGCATTGCTAATGAGGGATGCAGGACCCTGTGATGGGGTGAGAATCTCAGGAAGGAGCAAGGTTTTTAATCTCTCTTGCAAAAGCTCTATCCCGGGTCAATGTTTCATAACACAACAAGCACAGTCAAGTCCTTGTAAGACAGTCCGTTTGTCCTCAAGTAGAAACATTTAAGATGATGGGTGATTTTTTTGGTGTGGTTCCTTTATCCTAAAAAATAGGTCCACATTCCCTGTGGCTACACTGGAGCTTCCAGCACGAAAGACTCATCACAGGCAGCGCTCCCCGAAGGGATGGTGGACGTGCTTGGGAAGTTCGTCGCCGTTGATGGTGAAGGGTGTGTACAGGGGAGGGTGCCTTCATTCCCTCCAGTGGCAGCCCTCACTTTATACCAGCTGTCTGCCGACTGTCTCCGAGGACTTGCTGTTAGCCAAGTTAGGTGAACACAGAAAGGAATCCAGAAAGAGCTAAGAGATTTAAAACATCACATCTGAGAACTAAGTATCAAATTTTCCCTCTGGCAGTCTTATCCGGGGAGCCCTTCTCTAGCACATGGGGCAACGCAGAAAAGCTATTTGGTACTAATGGTGATTGAAATATGATCTCAATTAATTTACGATTTCACTAGAGTGGCTGACCTTCTAACGCAAGAGTACGGCTTCTCGCTCAGGTTTCTACTGGGTTATGATAGTTGGGCCAGAGAAAAGGGCTTTCTGAATAATATGGCTTTGCCTGTGTTAAGGTGATACCAAGTTAGCACCTCAAAGAAATAATTATTTGGTTAGAAATAGTGCCCCAGTTACCCAGAAGAGTATCCGGAAGGGTGGCTTGGTAAAGTGACTCTAAAGCCTTGGGTGGGTCCTGGGTCCCTGCTCCATTGCCTTTTAGCTTTGTGATGCAGATCAAAGACAGGACCACTAGGAACTGCAGTTTCCTCTTCTGAAAATGGGGATAATAATACCTCCCCTCTCTGTATCATAGGATTGTCAGGATGAACAAATGAGGTAAAGGAGAACTCTTCAGAGACCGTAAAGCGTTACATAAACATTAGTTGTCACTACGTGCTTTTCCGTGAGGCTAACGCCAGGAGACAGGTCATAGGGTATCTGGCGACCTGGCAGCAGGTGTAGGTCTCAGGGTCTGTCTGGAGGAGCCTCCGTTTTTCTGGTGGAGCAGGTGTACAATCCCTCAACCGTCTCTCACCGCGTCTTCTGGGGCTGGGGGCTGGGGGGTGGTACTTGGTGTCTCCTGTGAAGCTCAGGGCGAAGGTTCTCCAAGTGTGGCAGCATCAGGAGCATATCAGCAACACCCGGGAACTTACTAGGAATGCAAGTTCTCAGGCCCCGCTTCCGACCTGCCGAATCAGAAACCCTGGGCTTGGGGCCCATCGATCTGGGTTTTTTTTAATTAAAAAAATTTATTTATTTATTTATTTTTGGCTGTATTGGGTCTTCGTTGCTGTGCGCGGGCTTTCTCTAGTTGCGGCAAGCAGGGGCTACTCTTCGTTGCGGTGCGCGGGCTTCTCATCGCGGTGGCTTCTCTTGTTGCGGAGCACGGGCTCTAGGCGCACGGGCTTCAGCAGTTGTGGCTCGCAGGCTCTAGAGCACAGGCTCAGGAGTTGTGGCACACGGGCTTAGCTGCTCTGCGGCATGTGGGATCTTCCCGAACCAGGGATCGAACCCGCGTCCCCTTCCTTGGCAGGCGGATTCTTAACCACTGCGCCACCAGGGGAGTCCCCCATCAGTCTGTTTTAACAAGCCCTCCAGATGATTCCGACACTTGCTCACGTTTGAGAACCGTGCACTAGGTCTTGGAGCCTTTGCAGAAACCAAGAACAAGGGCCCCGCTTTTTTTTTTTTCTTTTTTTAATTGTATTGAAGTCTAGTTGATTTACAATGTTGTGTTAGTTTCGGGTGTACAGCAGAGTGATTCACTTATACATACAGATATATCCACTCTTGTTTTAGCTTCTTTTCTCATATAGGTCATCACAGATGATTGAGTAGAGCTCCCTGTGCTCTGCAGCTGGTCCCTGTTATCTATCTTATACCTAGTGGTGTGTGCATGTCTGTCCCAAGCTCCTAATCTATCCCTCCCCGCCAAGTTTCCCCTTTGGTAACTGTAAGTTTGTTTTCAAAATCTGCGAGTCTGTTTCTGTCTTGTAAGTAAGCTCATTTGTATCATTTTTCAATTTTACTCCACGCCTGAGCACCACCCCGTGACACCTGTCTTTCTCCACCTGAAGGACCCCACCTTGCCGGCTGTGACTAACCCTCCGCCACACGAGCGGGCATCACAAGGGAGGCTCTGGATTCTAGAGCCTCAAGGGGCTCGAGAAGCCAGTTTTCAGTTTGGCGCATTTTGTAGCTGAGGATTCTGCAGCCCCCAGGGGCTCGGTGAGAGCTGATCCAAACCCAGAGCTGGGGTCAAGGTGACGCTCGGCCCGGGGCTCTTCTCCCACTGCCTTTCTTGCATCCCGATCACAAAGTTCCAAGTACTTGCTCCTCAGAGGAGGAAGGACCCCGCGGAGCAGCAATGTCAGGTGGGAAGCCGGGGCCCCCCCTCCGAGGGCAGGGCCCCAGGGGAGGTCGCGGATACCTTCCTGGTGGCCTGGAAGAGACATCATCTCCAGGAGTGATTGGGGGGCTCCCACCACCCTCCTCAAGAGGGAAATCAGGTATGGACCTCAGTCAGGAGCCCTGAGGGGTCCCTTCCCTGGAAACCACTTCCCTGGTGGGCGTGGGCAGCCTGGCTGGTGTGAAGGCTATGATTCTCGTTGCTTTGGTTTATGCACCTAAAGACGCCGAGGTCAGGGTCAGGATCGGGGAACATTTTCTGCAGGAAAAGGCCAAGGTCGGAGCAGAGGGAGATTGCAAATTGAATCAAGCACCAGGAAAAACGGTCACTGACAGCTACCTAGGCAGGCTGGTTCCTGCAGCGAAAGCTGAAATCCAAGGACGACCCCAAACCCATTCCCAGAAATCCTCACTTCAGGCTCCTAGGAGGTGAGTGAAGTCTGGGTGATTCAATCACCTTGTAAACAGCTCTACTCTGAGCAGCAAAAGTTCTCTCTTCTCCTTTTCCCCTCTCCCTCAAATTGCTCCTTTTGTCAAGAGGTAATTTGGCCTTTCAGTATCACCAAAATGTTGCTGTGGACTTTCAGAAACGCTCGCAATTTCTACCCCTACCCTGGTTCAAAGAGAAACGGACAGTGAATGTGGTGGCCCGTCACAGCTTCTCCCTTTGAGATGGGCCGGACGGTGATGCCCTGAGCCCAGAGTCTCCGTGGGAGGCTCAGCTGCTGTGACCCCCGGGTGGAGGGTGTACCTCCGCTCGACTTCCTCAGCTCTCAAGTCAGAGACAGACGTGATCATTTCCGTGATTTAATTTAAAAGAGGCTGACGTGGCCTCACGTAGCTCTTACTCAGTACCAGAGGAACGGTTTGATTAATTTGATCAGTCTAGACGGGCAAGTCATGTGGGATTGGAGCCTGAATTATCCTGTTAGCCTCTTGGCTTTGATCTCGACCCGAATGAGAGTCAGGTTCTCAGGTCACGTGAGGGCGGGCTGTGGGGCCCCAGGCCGCGTCCGCAGCGCGCTGCCACCCTCAGTGCCGGGGAATGTCAGTCACCTTCCTTCGGTGTTGCTTGGATCAGGAGAGGAGGGGATCTCTGTTTTACTCATGTGTTTGGAGGTTTTCTGTTTGCTTTTGAAGGTTGACGTTGGCCAGAAGAGTTTGTGGGTTTGTAGGAACAATGCACACATTTAGGACTCAGAGGTTTAGGGCAATGCCTCCCGGGGGTTCTGTTCAGTAAACGCAATTACACCAAAAATACAAAAATACCAAAGAATGAACCAGGGTGGCCCAGAATATGCCCTCCTCCTTGGGAGGCGCCCTGGCCTGCTGGCGGGTGACACAGGCCCCTCACAGGGAAGGGTGCTCTGTTCAGAACGGTGGTCACAGCCATGGTCCACACCTCACCTGCTGCCACCAGCTTCCCCGGCCTCATGCCCAGAGGAGATTATTTGTTACTGTCCGAGGCCCTAGGAAGGTTCTGGGAACAGGGCTCACAGCCCTCTTACTGAGGTCACCGCATGACACTGAGACACGTTCGTTGAAACACCGAGTCTCAGTTTCCCCTAGAAGGACCTTGCTTTCTGTGTCAACAGCAAAGGGCAGCCGCCTGTCCTCCCAGGTGGGTGCTGCTTCCCTCTGGTCACTAGAGGGCGAGAAAGACCCAAGCCCAGGCCGGCCCCCTCTGGCCAGAGGGTGTGTCCCCTCCAAGAGGAGAAAGCTCTGGGCTGCAAAGACAGTGCATCTTTATTCTCTGGAAAACAAAACTGATAATGGCTGTGTATGTTCCAGTGTTGGCTTAGGAATGAGGGGTTACCTTGGTGGGTTTTCCACTTCCTTTTTCATTTTTAAACAGTTTTTACGTTCTCTAGAGAGTGAACACAATTAAATAACTTGAATGATGCACAGTTAAGAACCCAAACGTGTGAGAAAACAGCAGGTGGTGGTTTGGGGCAGAGGCCCTGCTCCCGGCGCTGCTGCTCTGGCCTCAGGGGCTGTGACACACGGGGAGGACGCTGGGAGGTCAGAGCTTTCAGCAGCAGGAAGGGCACAGCCTGGGCTTGGCGGTTCTGTTCCCGGTTCTGCAGGGCCTGGTCCCAGGAGCATCTCAAGGCAGACTTATCAAGAATTTAAAATAACATGTTCCAAATGAACCTGTCTAGGGAACATAATCAGACTCACAGACACAGAGGACAGACTTGTGGCTGCCAAGGGGGAGGGTGAGTGGGGGAGGGATGGAGTGGGAGTGTGGGATTAGCAGATGCAAACGAGTATAGAGAATGGATCCTACTGTAGAGCACGGGGAACTATAGTCAATATCCTGTGATACACCATCATGGAAAAGAATATGAAAAAGAATGTGTGTATATGTATATGTATAAGCGAATCACTATGCACTACAGCAGAAATTAACACAACATTGTAAATCAACTCTACTTCAATTTAGAAAAAGAATGGAAAAAAAATAACGTGTTAGCAGAAGCTGGGAAAATAAGCTACAGCACCACCGTGAAGAAAGATGTGGGATCCCCAGCTCACCTCCCCTTCCCCCATCTCTCCTTCCGCCCTCCTCTGCCTTCTTTTTTTGGGGGGGGGGGTCTCGAATTATGCTATGGATATGAAATGATTTTGGAGGAAGTTTGTTAAGGTCTGCTGAGTCTTTATCCCCATAGAAGGTTAAATCTGGCCACTTGTCAAGTGAAAGAAGATGAACTCTGTCAGGACAGAGAGAAAGGAAGTACCTTTCAGTAACACACAATGCAGGTTTGGGAGAATGTCTATGAGTTTGAAACGGTTTTGAGATTTTCTCTTTGGTCTTGTGTGGATCGCAAACTTGACTTAACAGCCCAGTTATCAGCTGTCTTCCTGTGGTCCATCTACCCTTTGCAGCCTGCGCTATGATTACCTGCCAGTGAACTAGACCTGCCAGGTTAGTAAGGGCTGGGTCGTACTATGTTTTTTTTGTGAATTAGAAAAAGGCACCTCCTCTCAGGCAGTCAGGGCAAACCCCAGGGTGCACGGTGGTTCTGGGGATGGGAGCTGAACCTCAGCCCTCACTCATCCCTGCAGCGGGAAGTCCTTGGTCTGGAACAGCTTGGCACAGTCTGAGTTGACGCTTCAGTCCTTAGTCCTTCATGAGTTCCAGGGCCCAGCATTTTCCCTACTTCTGGAAAGTGACACAGCGTTTCATCTATAACCAGAACCTGTGGCTGTAACTCTAGCATCTTAGCGTTGAAAGAGATTTTAAAGGGTCTCTTGCTCCAACCACTGGTTCACACGTCCTTCACCCGACTTCCTCTAGTGCTGGGGAACCACCGCTCCTCCCGGCTCCCAAGAGCAATCATGCTAGCAAGGTCTTCCTTACTTTTAAGTGTTCCTGACAGCTTACTGCTGGCACCCACTGGTCCATGGTGCGCCCTCTGCAGTTATACAAGCAAGTCTCCTTTTTCTATCATTGAAAGTTTTCCCTTCGCATTTATTGTTAAGCGTGGCACTGAGTGCCTTTACCAACTTGATCACTTCTCAAAGACCTTTTAAGGTGCTCCGTCTGCATTAAGCTTACGTTCTAGAGTGGTCTGATCGGTGCAGTTTCCAGTAGGACAGTCATAATTTGGCGGTGGACTTTTTTCAACTGGCACTGGCACCAAGTTGCCTTGTCAAACACCTGTGCTATTACCTGCATCTGTTTTTAAGGGACAGAGCTCCTAAGTGATAGGTGGGGTCAGATGGCTGCTTTTTGGAGGCCTTCGTAAAGCATTTCTTGAAAGGTAGTAATTGCACTTTATTTGCCTCGATAGAGAAGGTGGTGCTCGCTGTTTTGGACCCTGATTTCACTTTTGAGGCTCTTCCACAGAATCTGGAAATGATCTGAGAGTTCACGCTACTGGTCATATCTGATGCATGACAAAACAGGCCTGGGGGTTTGTCCACGTTTGGCCCAAACCACACACTGCTGGCCGGAGCCCTACGTACGCAGAGCCCCAGGAGCAGGGAACGCCTCTCTCCTCTTCTCTGAGTTGGGAGCTCCTGAGGGACATGGACCAGGGACAGTGCCCCGCCACCTGCCCTGGCCACAGAAGTTTCACACTTCTTTTCTGTGTTTTCCAAGTTTCCTTTAATGATGCATAACTTTTGCAATCAGGAAAAAAAATATATTTTATAACTACATTTATATAAAACCGTATTTTTTCCAAACACACGTAAACTCCCCTGGCCTCGTCTCTACAGCTGCAGGGTGCCACTCAGGAATGTCTATTCCATCACCCTCGACTGCTTTGCAGTGATTAAATGATTCCCGGAGCCCATTTTGACCAAGAGCTAGACAACAATACAGCCCTTTCCCATCCCATCCACCACCGTCCTCACTCCCCCGCTGCCCCGGGCTTGTTCTGAAGACCCACATCTGTTCCCTGCGTTAAAGGGGACAGGGAAGGAGGTTTTGGTGCGGACAGGACTGAGAACTCCAGCCTGATGGGGCGCGATGGAACAAGGGTCGCATCGCCAATCCCGGCAGACTCTAGCCTGGGGGGATCTGTCCAGACCAGGAGAGTCTGCCCGCCGCTTGTTTACCAGCGGGGAGGCGGCGGGGAGGGGCGGGGCGGCAGAGGACAGCTGGCCGGAGCCGGCAGGCGAGCGGCCGCGGGGGCGCAGGGGCGCTGACCTCGAGGCCGCGGGAGGACCGGCGCTGCTGCGGTGCGCCGGGTCCCTGCAGAGCCGCGCGAAGCGGCGGAGCTGCTTGTGGCCTCGGCGCCGGTACCTTCGATGAGGATGCGGGGCTCTCCGCGTTCGCTTCCCCCGGGGATCTCGCGCCCTCCCCGGGGCCCACTCCCCCCGCAGCCTCGGCCTCCCCTCGTCCATCTTTTCTTGTCCGATCCCTGCGGCCCGAGGCCTCCCTGGAACAGACACTAGCGTCCCACCGACGGGCCCACACGGCGATGCTGCTGCTATTTTTTTCTACTTGCAACGGAAACTCAGAGGAACCTGCGTTAGCATTTATTTTCTGCTCACGCTAATATCTCCAGGTTCTCCTCTGCTTCCAGTAAACCGGGAACCAGTACAAATGTGCAGAGCCTGGGGTTAACGCTCCCGAAACCTCCCGGATCTGTCAAGATGGAAGATGCCCCCCGCCCCCTCCGCGGCTACCACCCGCCCCCCGCCCCCTTATCTCCCTTGTCTTGCTGGACTCCTCACTGTGTGATAGAAACGAAAAGATTTTAGACCTGGAAGGGCTTTGATTACACCTCGAGACAAAAATATGAAAACATAGGTTCTTTTCTCTGCATTATCTGCGTCTATCAAGGGCCTGAACTCACCTATTTCCAGAAACGTTGCAGGGCTTCCGGGGAAGACTTGAAGGATTAGGGAAAAAGTAACGTCGGCGTGTCAGCACCCCCTCTCCTCCCCGCCCCCCCGCCACAGTTTCTCCAAACATTTGTTAGACAGTCACCTAAAAGGATGGCGGGGTTGAAAGCGTTTTGAGGACAGGAGGCTCTTCAGTAATCTTATTGATCATCCGTAAAAAAGAGCGTGGCTCGTGAGCAGCTCGTGGCAAGTACATCCACGGTCAATCAGGGTTTTATTGGGAAGTGCTTTCTTCTGACAGTGCATTAAGCAGCATCAGGCTTTTTTGAAAAACGCTGTTGAGCTGGAGACGGGTGATCCGAAGGAGCCCTATGCCAAGGCGGAAGGTTCTTCTGGTCTTTCCCAGAAGACCAGGGGCATGACTCATGGCTCCTGGGAGCAGCTCTATTTCTTGTGTAATGATAAGTTAGCCCACCAGTCTGTCTCAGCTGATTCTCGGACTACTTACCTTCATGGGAGGTAAACTCTGTGGGCAAGAGTCTTGCTGTGTTTAGAGAGACATCACCCTGCCAGCCTGGCTTGGCCGTGGCATCGTTTGTACCTCTGACCCTCAGCTCCAGGGAGAAGGGAATCCTAAAACCAGCTGGAAAGGCCTGAAGCAATCATCAGTGTATCCAGATGATTAAAAAATGGGTCTGAAGAAAGCCTTTGATTTTAAGGAAAATCGTGTAACATTTCTATAGGGTTTCACACTTAAAACTTCATGAGATGGTCTCACGTTCCTCTTGCAGGAATATCAGAGGCAGCTAGGCCACGCACCACTGTTGTCCTTTACGGGAAGGGGGAGGTGGGGCACAAAGGGGACAATTCATTTCCCGGGATCACACAGTGAATGATGGAGCCTAGGTACAAGTTCAGGTCTTCAGTCTCCTGGTTAGTGATGTTTCCTCATCTACAGAGTTACATCCTTTCCACTGGAAATGCGCTCATTGGCATCTGCTTCTTAAAAATAAGACGTATTCGGGACCACGCTGTGAAAGGCATCAAAGGGAATAAAGGAGTGATAAATGGGTTTTCTGGTCTTTCAGCGTTTATAAACTTCTTAAGGAGCCAGATAGGAAAGGAAAACTTAGTAACGATGAAAACAATCCTGCTTCTTTAGAGCCCTGTCTTCATACTCCTGTGACTTTATGAGGAACAGCTAAGTGGTATGGGGTAGGGCAGAGTGGGTGGAGCTCTAGGGAAGCAAGTGACTACTTTGGCTTTTTGGTTGTAAAGTTGAAGGATTTGGCTCACGTGTTACATACAGACTGGAAGGCACCTTGGCCTCCGGTATCCAAACTACATGTGTGGAGAAAGCCAGATGATTATTTACCCCAAATACCCATCTCTCTCAGGAAACTGATAAAAAAGCTCTTTTAGTTGCCGCAGTCAACTGAAAAGACAGGATATTCAAGATGGTTGTCTATTAAAAATAATCCAAGCTCAAAGTGGTTTTTCAGTCCTGGATTCTGGACATGTTCTCAGTCTTTAGTCCACGTAAGATGGGCCACCTTCATTTGGTTACATTAGGTTTTTGAATTTTAAAATTTGGACATTTTTCAGCTTTCATTTCTTTAAGTATTTTCTCCGAGCCCCTCTCCCGGAGTTTCAGTCACATGTGTGTCAGACCACTTGACAGTGGCCACAGGAGCACTGAGGCTCTGTTCTTTTTTCTTCTGGCCGTGCCGTGCAGCATGCGCGACCTTCGTTCCCTGACAAGGGATCGAACCCACGCCCCCTGCAGTGGCAGTGCAGAGTCTTAACCACTGGACCGCCAGGGAAGCCCCTTAAGTTTATTTTTGATGAGGGAATTCCCTGGTGGTCCAGCGGTTAGGACTCGGTGCTTTCACTGCTGGGGCCCGGGTTCGGCCCCTGGTCAGGGAACTAAAATCCTGATGACAGGAAACACTCAAGTGATAAACTCACACTTTAAAATTAAGAATTTAAAGGAATGATCTTAATTCCACTCACTAATACTTTTCGTATTAAAAAGGCGAGTTAATGATGAGGGGAAAGTTTCTCTTTATAGAAGTGTTCCAGCTAATAAATGAACATAAAATAATAGAATATCACGGTTTTGCATTCCCCACTGAAATAATGGATGTAGGCAATGATTATCTATAACTTCACATCACACAAATAGAGGCAAAGAGACAGAATGAACTTATGAGAGAGGTACAGTCATCATCTGGGAGGTAGTCTTACCAACTGAGTCTGAATCTGATGGAGACTTTTGATCTAACAACCAGTTCACAGGAAATAATAGCAGGAAGGAGGAACGTGTTAAGTGACACCATGGAGATGCAATCAGCAAACTTTAGAGCACAGAAAACCCTATAGGACAAATGCTCTGATTGTTTCCATAAGTAACCAGCAGAGAAAAAAGAAAAGACAGAGGGGAGGTGGAACCGATAAATGTAAAGAGTTATAAGGACATATCAATCAATTACAATGTGTGAATCTTTATTTCAAACCTAATTCTAACAATAACAAAAAATAAAGATAAAAATAAAAAGGCGAGTTAAATGATAACCTTGTTTTTAAGTGTGTATCATATATATGCCATATATATATATATATATATATATATAAAAATGCCTTATGGTGCTGGCCTGCCCACACTTTCCGGTCTTCCTGGTCCACGACCTTGATGACGGGCCGCAGTCGTGCTTTATATCAGCCAGGACCCTGCCCTAGCTGATGGGACCATAAACTGAGCATTTTGAGATGATCTCTCCCTAAGCTGAACAGCAACCTGTGTAACGGGGGCTTATGATTGTATAAAAGCAAGCAGAGTTATGAAGAGCAAAAACTAGAAGTAGGGAAAGTATGCCAGCTGTCTGGTAGAGAGGTGAGAAGCAAAGAGAACCCTGGGAAAATGAGACCCAAGTGTTCTAGTTTCCGGTTTCAGGGATACTGGCTTCTCGGGAAGATAAGTAATGCTTGTAAATTACCAACTGGCTGTATCCTGACAATAAGCCTATTGTATCCTCCCAAGAAACCCCTCCTAAATTAAGTCATCTCAAGTGGGTCTCTCATTCTTTTAATTAAACAAGTTTGACTGAGCTATAAATGTGCATATTTTAAATGATATCTTTGAAATGATAGGCTGAAAGTATAGGTAAGTGACACCAAACTATGAATGGGCCAGTGAAGGGTTACTTGTGTTTAAACAAATTCACAGCAGAATAAGAGCTTATGTGTTAGGTGACCAAATGGAACAAAGGAAGATTATCGAATATGGGGGAAAAGGCCCTGTAAGTTCTTCCCTTAATATCAGGGATAAAAACAAGAACTGTTCAGTGATGATCTCAGTGCAGCCCTGCAGCTCTCTTCATGACTTCTGCCCACAGGAAACATTTCACTGAAATGCATTAAATATTAGAAGATATGCTCATGTGGATGGCATTTCGTTGCATGGGTTGAACACATACATCAAATTTAATGTGCATCTTGATACTTTGTAAACGGCAAAACAAATACTGTATAGCTAATTATTTCCTCAGACACTGTTGCGAAATAAAAACAGAGGCAGGGACAGAGACATGATGGCAAATACCAGTCATTTCAAAGTTCCACTGCAAAAGACCTCATTCTGTTCTGTTAATGAGATTGCAGTTTGGAAGATCCAGTGTTAGAATAGAATGGATTGAGGAGCAGTCATTACAGCAGCCCCCGCTTTTCGGCAATTCTGATATCCGAGGTTTCAGTTACCTGATGAATTGTCCAAAAATATTAAATGGAAAAAAACAGAAATAAACAATTCATAAGTTTTACATTGCATGCCATTCTGAGCAGTGTGATGAAATCTCGTGGTGTCCAGCGCCGTCCCTCCCGGGATGTGAATCATCCCCTTGTTCCCTGTGTCCTATCCCTTAGTTACTTAGTAGCCCTCTCAGTTATCAGATGGGCTGTTGCGGCCGCAGTGCTTGTGTTCAAGTGACCCTTATTTTACTTAATAGCGGCCCCAAAGGGCAAGAAGAGGGATGCTGGCGATTCGGATATTCTCTTACTGTGCCTAAATTATACATTAAACCTTTTCGTAGGTATGTATGAATAGGAAGAAAACCCATAGAATACATTGGGTTCAGTGCTATCTGAGGTTTCGGGCATCCACTGAAGGTCTTGGAACATAGACCCCCCGGGTAAGCCTGGATAAAGGTGGAGCAGTGGGAACACAGGCCGGTTTTGGGCAGTGGGCCAGGATGCAAGGTGTCAGCCAGCGTCAAGCAAGAGCCTAAATGTTTGTCTAATGAAAATATCAGAGCTTTTAATTTTAATGGTTTGTACATGAACATTAAAAAACAAAATCCAAAAAAAGACAAGTATTGCCAGCTAAGGAGACAGAACGTCAAATACTATCTGTTGCTTGAATCTGAACAGCATTCTGGGTCAAGGATGTTCCGTTAAGCAGGAATTCAAGGTAACTTCTCGGCTTTAAAAGATTAATTTACCATTTTAGTTAAAAGAACAAAAGGAATCACCCTCGTTATTTGACATCAGATAGGCAAAACTAGCAGAAATTATTGAATAATTTCTAAAAGTTCTACTGGCTTAATTGGAGATTACATGAACATAAGTCAGTAGAACAAAGGCTATATCAAGGATCACACAGCATATATTTGATTATAAATCATGTCCATTGTTAAGTTCATGATGTTCTTTTAATCCATTTCTTACTGTATTCTAAAGTTAGTTGCTTTAAAAATTCTCAACACAACAGATACTCTGTGGTATTTGTAAAACTCAATAGCATTTTTGCTAGTCTGTAGGAGGATGGGCATTTGGGAATGTGGGCTTCAGTCCTCCCCGTTTTTTCTAGGTCCTATCACACTATGTCCTGGACTCTGCACTCTGTCCTTTATCTCCTTTTCCATTTTGGAGGAAAAAAGAAAAGAAAAAAACTTCACTAGACACTCATTCCTTTGGGCTGGGCTAATCTCTCACCTTTGACCATATTCCAAAGAAAGTAAATTTTAGCTCTGCACCCCTAACTTCTGAGAACAAATGACTTTAAAAAAACAAAAACAAAAAACAAAACTGCTCCTGGGAATTCAAAGTGTTATCTAACCTCTGTGGATTGTTGGTTGGTAGAAGATCTCCATAACAGGGAGAAATGTTAGAGTCTATCTCTAGACTGCAATAGTTTGTATGCTAGCCGGGAACTTGAACACAACTGCTTCTGAACAAAATGCGCCAAGTTATTTTTCATCTGTATCGTGGAGAGAGGAATTGCTGAAATGGTGTATCACATATAATTTTGGGGAACAATGGCATTATTTGGGTAAGCAGAGATTGCTAGAGTCTTTACAGCTTTGTTAACAAAATGACTTGGGACATAAAAACCCTTGAGGTATTTTTTTTTCCTATTTATAAGAAAAATAAAATTTAGAGTTTTTCTGTGTATAGGACAACCATGAAAATGCATCATAGTGGCATGCTGTGATTATATAGTATATATATGTTCATATATATCATATCTAGAACACTGTTCAAAGGTAATAAAATAAAACTATTATAATGTTTAATTATTTCGGGTTTTAGGTCTAAAATCAGCTTTCTGTTCTTGGGTATAGATAGCTGGTTCCCAGCTTATATTTTCACAATTTCCTTCATAAGAGTAAAAAGAAATTGTTCATTGATTTCATTTGTTGATTTAAATTAAAAAAAAAAAATCCCACTAGATTTTACTATTTTCCCCTCTACTTATCAACCTACCTGTGGGAAAGTAATAACCAAGTTACATACAAAACACAAGTAAAATTCTGTAGAGAAGCAATTTTCCTTGAGCCTTAAATTGAATTAAAATGGTTGCTTATTCTTTCAACTATTGATATGGCCTCATAATTGACATATTATCCCTAAACAAGTTTTGATTTTCCATATTGATTCGAACACTCTTGTTCATTTAGCTGAAAAGTCCATGTCTGCTCCAAAACCCTTAGATAAAGTGCAGACTTGTTTCTCTTAAAATGAATTTTTAGCCATTTAAAAAGCCTGCCCATTAAACTAATAATGAAAATAAAAGAGGCGGAATCACTGTCTGATCACGATGTTCTTATTCTGAATTGTATTTGGAACAAAAAAAGTACACATCCTGGAATAACAACAACTGATGTTAATTCAGTAAAATGTAAGTATCAGAGAATGAACCCTTTGGGTTGAAAGTCAAAGAACCTTAAGTAACAAGAGGACCTTATCGAGGAGCCTGAGTTAACCCTGCCATGGAACTTAAGGACCAGAAGTTAAGCCAAGGACTGGAAATCCATCGGGACTTACATCTTTGCCACCCTGCACATCTCTGTCCTTTTTTTCTTTCTTTGCAGACAGGTGGACTCTGAATTTGTTTGTCTCTCGTGAAGCGACCTCTAGAGACTGACCAGCACTTCAGTCTAAAGACCCCGAAGAGAGAACCTCATTGGTCCAACTGGGGTCGTGTGACTAGTTATGGCCAGAGGGGCACAGTGCCCTAGGGGACGTGCCTAGGGGACGAAAGGGGACGTTCTCTGAAGGGGGCTGGGAAGGCATTCAAAGTGTTCACTACAATACGACTTTCATCAGCGCATCCCCCTAGACCCTCTTCCATTAAACAGGCATTTTTATCTGCATCACAGGTAGATACGGTTATTTTCTGGTGCATCTCCGCCCACTCCTTGCTTCACATCTATGCTCCAGCAACAAAGAATTGCTTGTAGTCCCAACTACCCATCTTCTACTTACCACCCCTATGCCCCCTTGCGATCAATGAATTTCACGCCTAAGTTCCTGTGGTCCTCTGTGCTTGCAACGGTCCCCTCCCAATTCTTTCATTCTTTAGGCGTCATGGCAGATGTCACTGCTTGCAGCAGACCTTCTGGACCTGCTTCCCTTCCTGGGCTAGTTATCGCGGCTGTCTTTACGCATCATAACTGTGCACATCTCCGTCATCCCTTGTTTGTGATTTACCATGTAGGTTCTGGCATCTTTTGGACCCCGCAAGCTGTGAGCCTGGCCTGCAGTGGGTGCTCCAAAATAGTTGAACGAATATGCTCGTAAAGTTTCCTGTTGGCTAATAATGGACCCTCTAGAGTTAAAAGAGAGTGTGTCATTACAGGACAAGTATTGTCTGCATAAACCCCTTAGAGCTGTTAACTTGTCAAATACTCACACGTCAGGAAGTACCAACCAAACCTCCCCTCGGGACCTGCTGGGCAGCCCCCCACTTAAGAAACGCCCGCTGCTGCTTACCTGGTGCCCTAACCAGTTTAACTGCCTCTTAAAACTTCTGCTGGGCTGGCGCTCCTCTCCTTTTAGATGCAGTTTTGATCCAGTGAGGTAATGGGCAGAACATCAGTTTATGAAATTATTTTATTTTTTCTGCATATACACGTTATTTTTCAAAGGCAATTTCGTTCACTACATCCTGCAGCTCTGTGGACTTTACAACATTAACTTACAAGGTTGGCCTTGATTTTCAGTCGAGACATATATATGTATGTGTGTGTATATATATACACACACAAAAAAATATATGTATACAAAAAATATAGAGAGGATATATATTTTTCTTCTTAGTCTTAATTTCTGCACTCTTTAGTCCTCAAGGGTTTGACTGCTTCTCCTGCCTTAGCATTAAATGCGCCCTTCCCCCTCGCCCCACCCCTTGACATTTTATCAGGTCGCAAAAAGCTGGCTGATCCTAAAAGGAAATTTTGCAAATGGTTGACTTCTGTTAACCCCAGGTTTGGGAGGGAGGGGAGAAAAGAGCTTCCCTCAGATAAGAGTTTTAAACTGAATTTCCTCTCCGCAAAAATAGAAAAACAACAGCAACCCTCCCAGGACCGCCTTTGGGCACTTTGTGGCGGGCAACCCCCCAAGTCCTAGTAAGTGAATTAGCATCTCAGAAGGGCGCTCCCCGCGGGGCTGGTACTGATCAGGGTCAGCCGGTGTGTTTGCCTGCGACTGTTCGGGGGGGTGGTTAATTGAGTGTCAGTCTCGGCCAGTGTCGTCTCGCTGGCGCCGGGCGCTTTTGGATTTGCTAATTCTCGTTAAGTGTCTGTGGCCGGCTACTCGTCCCGTCTACCCGGGAGAACTCGGCGGCCCCTGCAGATCGACAGCCTGTCTGGGCCTTATTGATCACTCGGCGGGGCGGACGCGCGGAAGGGGCGGGCGGGGGGGCTGAACGCGCCCCCTTCCCGCCCGGACGCCCTCCCCGGGCGCTCGCCGGCCCGCGGGGCCCACGCCGGGGGCCGCCCCCGCTCCCCCGAGCTCCCGAGACGCGCCGCGCGGCGGCAGGGGTCCGAAGGCGGCCGCGCGGGTCGCTCGCGAGTTTCGGGGAACGAAAAGGAAGCCACGCGCTGGCGCACGCCGGCCCGAGGCAGCGCGGTGAGGGTCACGGAGGCGGGGGCCCGAGGCATGGCCTGAGGCCCGGCTCAACCAGCCGCTCCCGAAGGTCACGGGCGCGCGGCCTCCGCGAGGGGGAGCGCGGGAGACGGCCGGCGCCGCTCGGAGCCGCGGGGCAGCGCCCTCAGCCCGCGCCCGGCCCCGCCCCCTGGCTGCGGGAGGAGCGGCTGGAGCCCGGCGGCCAATCGGACGGCGCCGGCGCGGCCGGGGCGGGGCGGCGCCGGCCGGCTCCCAGCGCGGGGCGCTATTTACGGCGAGGAGCCGGCCTGATCCGGGCGGGTGCAGGCGGCAGCTCGCGGCAGGCGGTGTCTGCGCGCCCCGGCGCTCGCGCCTTCGCCGAGTGGCCGGCCGAACGCGGGGGACGGAGCCGGGCGCCCACCCCGACCGCCGCGCCGAGCAGAGGAGCGCGCCCTGCGGAGTCGGACCCTGCCCCGCGCGCCCTCCAGCCGCGCTCCATGCTCCGGCCGCGGCCCGGCCCCGCGCCCCGGGCAGCACCCATGCCCTGCGCGCGCCGGGAGCCGTAGGCTGCAGCTGCGCCGCGGCTCCGGGAGCCGGCGGGGGCGCCGCGGCCGTGGGGGGCGTCCATGGATCGCCACTCCAGCTACATCTTCATCTGGCTGCAGCTCGAACTCTGCGCCATGGCCGTGCTGCTCACCAAAGGTGGGTGCCCGCCGGCCAGCCGGCTGGGCGCGCGCTCCCCGGGGAGGGCCGCGGGGTCCCGGGGCGCCCGCCGCCAGGGCTTTGTTAGCGGCGGGAGAGGTGGCCTCCCTCGCGGGGCCCGCAGGTCGCGACAGGTTGCCCGTCCTTAGAAGTCGCGGCGGTGGCTTCGTGGCCGCCCCCGGGTGTCCCGGGCCCGACGCGCGGAGGTGGAGTGACAGCCTGCGGGCGAGTGGTTGTCAGTGTTTGTGCAGGTCGGCCCGTCGTGAACTTCCGAGCGCTGCAGCCGGGGAGCGGGGCCCGACTGTGGGGCGGAGGCGGCCGGGAGGGACGGCGGACCCCGCCCCCGTCGCCCAGTGCCCGCGTGTGCGCGTCTCCGTCGTGAGTGTGTGTCTCGGTGGTCTGCGCGGCTCTGTATTTGAGTGTGTCTCTGCTGCGAGTGCGTGTCTGTACTGCAGTGTCTCTGTCCGTGAGTGTGTGTGTGTGTGTGTGTCTTCGAGCGAGGGTGCTTGTGAGCCCGCGAGCGTGTGTGCCGTCCGAGGGGTGTGCGTGTGTGCAGGAGTGTGGGCTGTGTTGCTTCTCAGGGGTTGGGAGGTGGGGGGCTCTGTCAGCGGTCGTGTTTCCCACTCACCTCATATTTTATAAACGCTACTCAAAAAAAAAAAAAAAAAAAAAGCAGCGGTCAGTTTCTTTTTTTTCCTGCAGGCTTTCGCCGTTTAGGTCGAAATAACCCAAACAACTGCCTCTGGGTTTCAAGGTCCCCCAGCCTCCCTCGCCAGGAACTCTCCCTGCTGTTTGCTCTGCGAACAGATACTTTTTTAGAAAATAGGAAGCATTTTTTTAGCTTTTTCCACCCCGCATCCCACGCCCCCTTTCCTCTAATTGCCATGTAGCAGGCATGAGGTTGAAGGATAAGCCAGGCCAGCGAGGATGATGTGCTACAGTATTTATTTACTTTGCAAGGAAGGCTGTAATCAACCCTAAATAACAGCCCTCGCGGGGTGCAGAGGGGAGCCTCCTGGCCCTATCAAAGGCCGGCCGAACGGGGCCGGACTGCGGCTGACATAAGTCGCAGATACCGAAACTATGCGCCTGATAATGATATAATTAGGGGATCAGAGGTTTCTGACTGCTGCGGACTTCAAAAGCTTTGGAAGAAGCCCGCAGTCTCTCCTGTAGCCGTCCGGACTGAAGCAGACATTTTTGTTTAATCACCACATACAGTAACTAGAAAGGGGGGCAGACAGAAGAGCATTGTTCCCTGTTTCAAAATACCAGTCCCCTCCTGGCCTTCCACGTGCCACAGGAAGAAACTTTATGAAACGGCAGAAATAGAGTTTTAATACAGTAACACAAAAGTCCATTCAACTTGCTCAAATGTGGCTCCAATTAAAAAAAAAAAAGTTGTTAGAGCTTTCCTAGTTACCTGTCAAGATTTTATTAGACTGTTTCAGGTCACTGAAAATATAGTCTTTCAAATAGGCTCTCGTAAACATTGAAGCGGCATTCTACTTGTATTCAGCTTTTTTTCTGCACGAGGTCTGAAGTGACTGGGATCAAAACTGACTTTTAATCTGTTTTATGTCTACTTTCAATCTGTCTGTGGAAATTGTCAGACTTAGGGATCTGCAGTCATCACCACTTAAGACCAGTGAGGCTTTATGCGAAAGAGCGAGAAAATATAGTCTTTCAAATAGGCTCTCGTAAACATTGAAGCGGCATTCTACTTGTAAAGAGCTTCTGCGAAGCAGGCTTCTGACCGGAAGGTCCTACTTACTGGAGAAGGGACCTGGGCCCAGACCAGGACAGCAGCAGGACAGGACAGGGGCAAGACCTCCGGCTTTGCGGGGTGGCACTCAGGTTGCCAAAGATCTGTGTTTACTTGGCTGCATTTTTAGACCTGAAGCATTAGCAGGTGCTGGTGAAGGCTGAGCGCTGGTCCGGTGGCCTGGAATTTGGACAGATAGTTAAATGAGACCTCTTACTCAGGCACTCACGGGAGGAGGGAGGAAGAAAGGCGAGGCTGGGAAGAGGTGTGTAAGGCGGTAGTGCCCCGTGTTGGTGTTGGTGTTCAATTTCAGGGCGGTGGTTTCTGTAACCAGGCCGAACTTCAGAGGAGGAAGCTGGGGAGAGGTGTGTACCCGAGTTCAGTTCACAGCAGCTTCAGCCGTGGCAGGCGACGGTGGCCGCGGTCCACCGGGTCAGATAGCGTGTGAGCGAGCGCTCCCAGAGCCAGATAATTTCAACGAGAAGTTGACGTGGAAGCCTCACATCTTGCGCTGTGACTTGCAACTCACAAACTAAGTTTTATAAAGGAAACTTTTAATCACTTCCCACAGAAAAAATTGAGGTTTCCTTAAGGATTTCTCATTCAACCAGCAGAGGCTTTTCAGTTTCAGTGTTTCCCCTTTTAGATCCCATGTTGAATTACACATAAAACTGGGGAGTCTGGGGCGGTGAGCGGGGGAGGAGTGAGCTTTGCAGTTTTACCCCCTCCTCCCTGCTCCCAGTTTTATGACTTTCCATTTGGGCTGAAAGAAATTGACTTTGGCAAGCAAACCACTAATTGTAAACTGCCTAGTTCCTGTTTTACAATATACTGACTAAAAGCTCCCCTGCACGCATAGATCTTTATAGGCAAAGTTTGCCTTTTCTAGAGAGGCTGCAAATAGCTACCCAGTTTCATAGTTTTCAGACCCCCTGACCGGAGCAACTTCTAGATTGCTGTGTTTCTAGTTAGTAGCTTTATGAGCTGTTAGCTAAAGCTCTTACGTCTTGGTGCAGCCCTTTGAGGTAGTAACCAATTCAGCAGCAGCAGTCAGATACTTGGAGTGACAGAATCTAAAAGCGTAGCATTTCATATTGTACGGTCACGTAGGATTCTATGAGTAAATAATGTAATTTACCTTTTACGGTAGGAGAAATTATGGGGGTGATTATTTTGCTTCAGAAACAAAAGTGTTATTTTTCATTATTCGCTAACTTACCCTAAATTGAACTTTTCTCTGCTACGTGGATTAATACATTTCTAAGATGATGTTTCCCTGGCTTGGGATTCAAGCACCGGCTTGCACAAAGGGCTTTCCCCGTCCACGTGGACTGCCCTTCGAAGCCCTCAGCTGAATGTTCTCTAAAGTGAGTGTCTTTGAGATTGGGGGTTGAGCGGTTGCTTAAGTGGATGCCTTGTCCGGTCTCTGAAGCAGTCTGATGCAGTTTCCCCTTGTTTTCAGGTGAAATCAGGTGCTACTGCGATGCCGCCCACTGCGTGGCTACTGGTTACATGTGTAAGTCTGAGTTGAGCGCCTGCTTCTCCAAACTTCTTGATCCTCAGAACACAAATTCCCCTCTCACGCATGGCTGCCTGGACTCTCTCGCAAGCACAGCGGATGTCTGCCAAGCCAGACAGGTCCACAACCACTCTGGCAGCACTGCGCCCACGCTGGAGTGCTGCCACGAGGACATGTGCAATTACCGGGGGCTGCAGGACGTCCTCGCCCCTCCCAAGGGGGAGGCCTCAGGTAGGGAGAAGCCCTCTGACCGAACCCTTGCCTGGTCTCTAGGCTTGTGCCTGCCTGCTACTGATTTTGGTGTTAATGTGATCAGGGCTAGCAGAGGGAGAAGCATGGCTGGGTGCAAAGGGGCATCTCTACTGGGTAGCTTTCGTGTCCGCGTGAGCGTTAGACGTCTGTCTGCGTAATAGGTTTTGCCTGTTTTTCCAGCATTTTGAAGCCACTAAGAGACCGTTACTAATCGGTCATGACAGTTCGTAAACAAGTGTTTTTGGAAGCTTCTCTGCCACACTGGCAGCATTTCTGTTCTAAATATTGATTGAATTGTAAGCTTCTCTTCAATGGGGTGCCACGTTGAAAACGGAGGGGTGCCCGCGAATATCTCCAGGAGGGCTTGATCGATCGTCTTGCTTGTGTTCCTTTAGGACAAGGGAACAGGTATCAGCATGACGGGAGCAGAAACCTCATCACCAAGGTGCAGGAGCTGACGTCCTCCAAAGAGCTGTGGTTCCGGGTGGCGGTGATCGCCGTTCCCATCGCCGGGGGGCTGATCCTAGTGTTGCTGATTATGTTGGCCCTGAGGATGCTGCGGAGCGAGAGCAAGAGACTGCAGGACCAGCGGCAGCAGATGCTGTCCCGTTTGCACTACAGCTTTCACGGACACCACTCCAAAAAGGGGCAGGTGGCAAAGCTAGACTTGGAGTGCATGGTGCCCGTGACCGGCCATGAGAACTGCTGTCTGACCTGCGACAAGACGAGACAGGCTGACCTCAGCCACGACCGGATCCTGTCGCTTGTGCACTGGGGCATGTACAGTGGGCACGGGAAGCTGGAGTTCGTATGACGGGGTCTCACGGAACTGGACCTCTGGGGCCCTTTGAGTTCTGCTGGCCGGGAGCACTTTATCTGAAGAAAAACAAACTCGCGTCATGACCTTCGAGAGATAGAATGACCTCTGCAAACAGAATCTTGGATATTTCTTCTGAAGGATTATTTGCACAGACTTAAATACAGTCAAAATGTATTATTTGCTTTAAAAGTATAAAAAGCAAAGAGAAGACTCTGTACACTGTTACCAGGGTTATTTGCATCCAGAGGGAGCTGGAATCGAGTACCTAAATAAAAGAAAGTGTGCTCTATGTAAGCTCCTACATCTTGATTTATCATAGAGGTTAAAAAAAAAAAAAATATATATATATATATATATATATATATATATATATATATATATATACACACTTTGGTCTGAAATTTTGCGATGTCTTGTCATAAATTAAAAACTAAGCAGGAAAGGTAAGGAACTACATATTAATGATACAAATGAAGACCTATCATTGCCCAGAGTAGGATCTCAACTATAGATTTTGGCTTAACTTTTTCACTTTTATTTTTTTTTTAAACAAGACCAAGATCTCGTTTTTTCTTACATGGCACGTGTGTCATTTTCTTACAGTGTGGAGAATTTCTAAATGTGTACTGCCCATCATTCAGTGTCTTACCCACAGTTTTTTGTTAGGATAATGCTGGTTTTTAACTTTCATCTAATAGAAATCAGAAACTTATTTATACCAGGTCAGATATCACTGATCAATTTCGGAAGTTGCCTTAGCAAAGAGTGGTATTTATCAACTTGATCTAGGTGCTCTGGAATATGTTTTCAAATGTGTCTACCTCCAATCAAAAAAGGAAACAAAGCTTTTACTAAATGAAACTTCGTTTTGGTAACGTTAGTCACTGTCTACTTTTACTTCCTAATTCCTCAGTTTATTCTGTCTCAAACCTAATTTAATATTTTGGACCCCAAATTTAGCCAAACATGCTTGTACCATGTTCCTAGTTTTTAAGCCTTCCTTCCACACAGTGTTATTATTTTTTTTTTTAACTTCTCAATCTTTAGAAAGATTTTCAAGAGTGAACGTTATATATCGAGATTTAAATAACAGTTTCCTCCCCAAATGATTCTTTTATTTATATAATCAAATAGACTTGGTTTTAGCCACTAACACACTATGTAACAGTGTTCCCACTCCTGGAGGACTTCGGCAATATAGCCCAGCCTGAATTTAAACCCATGCCACATTTGTTTACTTTTTCCCCCCAGATGGGTCTTTGCTATCTTAAATGTGAGAATAATTTGTAGGTTCTTTTCTCAGTACTTCTGTATATTTGAAACTTTTGCTTAAAAATTAACCTATAGCCTGCGTATTTGAGTACATGTGGGGTTTTCTTTTACGAATGTTAAAGGATTTTTTGCATTTTTTTCTGGGATATTTTACGATCAGTATAATTTGGGTCCCTTAAGAAGACAGGTGCAGTCGCCCAGTTGATGGAAGAACCTGAGTTGAAATGACTAGTCTAAAAATGAATACCTAGGTTATTTAGGAACTAGTGGACCACAGCCCCAAACAAATTAGGCTATGGAATAAATACGCGTTTTAATAAATGGCATTCGTGTTGTGCTTTTTGAGATTGACAATTCTTGCACGCATGACTTACAGTTTATAAAAGGTATTACGTTTTATGTGTGTCCATTTTTGAGGGAGTCAAAGAATTTGGGGGCCTAACTCTCCAAACCTAAGAGAAGAGAACGGATCAAAATGGCCAGTTGGTGAAATTTCCACCCTCACCGCCTCTTCCGAGCTTTAGATCAAATTGCAGTAATTTCGTAGCCTGAAGGTTGAAAGACTTCTTGCCTCTTCTGCGTCCTCACGTCAGGGAGCGTGTCATGCAAGTCCCATGACTCTGAAGTGGCCTGTTCCCTTGCTTGGCCCGCTCTTATTCTTTATTCACCCCATTTCTTCCAAATACCAGTTAACTAGGAACTCGGGAATTCATTAGGAAATAAATAGAACAGTGAAGGATTGAAATTTATACTCTTGGAAACACTTTGAAATCAGTGAACTCCATCCTCCAGGAAGGCCTGCATCTGGGCTGATGCTAAGGTCAGGGAAGTTTAGTGGCAGGTGAATACAAAGTGTCTCCACGTGGTTCTGTTTGGGCTGAGCTGCTTCCTGTTCTTTCTTGCGTAAAGGAGGCTGTTTACACCTCCCTGTTGGTGGGACGGTGGCTCTGTGCTCAGGGTGTCCTCAAGTTTTAGCCACGTAATAGGCAGGACCTGTCTCTTTCCGTAATAACAAACCCTCTCCCTTTGCTATCTCCTTGTTTAGTATTTGTACACGTTCTTGCCACCAGTTTTAAAGTTGGATCTGCACATAACTTGGACTTTTGACGAAAATATTGCAGGTTTCTCCACTTTGGTTTTTCTAACAACTAAATATAGTGTCTACTTTTGGTTCCCTACGAGAGTGTAGAGGTTGCCAAGAGCGGAGATAGAGGACTCTTCGTGAAATAATGACCTAGCTGATTCGGTGATGTAAGGATGGTGATGGATTTGTTTGTCTTTCCCTCATGGAGATGTTTGCCATTACTCTGAGGTGTCAGGACACGGCTGGGCTTACCAGGAACGGTCCTTGTTTAATATTGACATAGAACTCCCCCCCAAAATAATTTTCCCTTTCTAAGTGGAAATTTGCCCAAACCAGAGACAAATGGGACCAAATTTGCCATGACGTTTCTGTACGTACACCCCTTAAACATTTCTGCCCCTTTTGAAAAAGTTGATCTGTCCGTGGTTACATCTTTTATGTGATTTTTTCCTCCCTTATTTTGAATGGCTCAGAGGCTTCCTAGAAATTGACTGGTGTGTCTCTAATTTCTGCTGAACTGATTTTATTAAAAACACTGCACCATAGGGGGTTTGACCTCCCTCCTAAAATACCAAACATGTCCGCTTTAGAAAATCACAAAGCTCTCCTCTGAAGAGCTTGTAAATCTGGTTTCAATATGGCTTGATTATAGACTAAAAGCTTGAAAGCAGTGGCATCTAGTGTCATGAGTCTGGAACGAGCCTTTTTGGGGCCAGGACAGCTTTTTTTCCTTAGAGCCTCTAATTGTTCCTCTTCTGTGTCTCTTAGCCCAAATAACTTTAAACATACAAAAGCTACGTGGTGTGATGAGGTTGAACTCGTCCAAGGTAGCAGTCCAGAGCACTTGCGGGTCTCACAGCCTGGGTTCCTGTGCCCCTCTGTTCCCAGACATGTGAACTTGGGCACATTACTTAGGCTCTTTGGATACTCAGTTCAGTTACCCACACAGCGGGGGCTGTAATTACGCCTTATGTGATTCTTGTGAGGAGGTGTAGGAGGCGGTATTCCTGCTAATACACGAGTCTTGGATGAACTCAAGTCCCGCCCCCCCCCCCAAATCCTCAAAATTGGAGAACTGATACCTGTTATTTACACAGGGGATATTTTCATTTTACTCTTTAGTATTTCAGATCTTTGCATATTTGAGGTTTGCAAGCCCTTCTTCAGTTGCCTGCAGACTGGATTTAACTTTTTAAATATTCACTTTCAATTGACTGCTTTTAGTTTCTCCTAGCTACAAATCATGTTGGTTTGTAATTGTTTCCTTTTGCCATAATCTGGACGGCACCGATAGGAACGTTTTCTTTGTGCGCACCTATCCCGTTGGATGTTTGACGGAAGGAAGTTCTCTCAGAGTTCCAGCTGCTCCAGGCGCTTAATCCATTGAGAAAACCACAAAAGCCAAGTTAGGTGACCGAGTGCGTCAGAATTGCTTGAACAGTTTGTGTCTGATGCATTCTGAGCAGGTGCTACTATCAATTACGGTTTGCCCCATAGGTGTTCCCGACAAAATACAGCGGTTCCACTGGTTTGGAGGGCTTTGTGAATGTTTTTGGGGGGCGCACTACTTAGTAAACGATCTACTTAATTTCCCTGGATGAAGTTAATTTAGTTATTACTCTGTGGGTCACAGTCCTCATGAGAAAACACTGCTGCAACACCAACTCTCTCCCTTCCTTGCACCCAATTCATTGTGTGGATGTTGCCCTCACTGCTGACAAAAAAACAGACCCTCGATCTGAGATCCAATGCAATAATGAAATTAAATGCTCTTTCAAGTTTTGACAACTCTGTATTTGAGGTACAGTTTTAGACTAACCACAACTTAGAGCCTCTAATTGTTAATTTGCTAACACCGCACGCTTCTGCAGTGCGGTGGTATCGTTCGCTTGTCTGCCCTTCCAGAAATCTGGAGATAGAATTGGGAAGGGGGACAGAGCTGAGTTTAACCAGACAGTAGGGTTTACTTGCAGCAAGGCCACCATTTTCCAGTGGTTCTGCTTTGTAACCTTTAGAAGTTTTTGTTACTTGGGGAGGGCTACCAACCTTACAGCCGCAAGCGTTGCCCTTTATGTGAATGTGAGTGTGGATAACCAGATGGGCATTGATGAGCAATCTGGGAGACACTTTGAATGAGCAGTGAGGTAACGTCTCAAGGCATTTAAGGAGATTCCTCAAGACTTCAGGGAGACTCGTCTACCTGGTGGCCAGCGGCCAGATGGCCTCTGGGGGCTATTTCAAATTGTATTTACTTGCCTGTATCTCGCAGCCGTTGCTATTGGACTAAGCCTGAGCAGAACCCTGGGAAGACGAGTGGATAACTGCTTATCACACACCGTAAGTATACACACAGGCCATGCTACAGCCAAATGGCCTTTGTAATCCTGGAGTGATTTTACATTTAACAAATTTCAGGGGGGCGTGTAAGTAGATGTTGGAATTTGTCAGTGATTTGTTTTTAGACACTTGAAGACTGTGTTAGTTGTGATGAATTAATCAGGTCGGAGGCTGTCGTGTGGGTTTACTCTGAAAGATCTCGCGTTACAAACCTAATGGGACAAAAATTGTGTTGGCGGTCAAAACCAAGAGGAATACAGAAAACTCCTTACCCCTGGTCTCTTCCCCTTGGCATTTCCCTGGGGACTAATGAGGACAGTGGAGAAACACCACACTTCAAGCCGTTTCTGCCTTTTCAAGCATTAGACATTCAGGTGGAAACCTTTTTCACTAAATGCAGTGGATGTAATTTTGATACCATAGACTTTAACTCACGGTTGCCTTGGCGAATGGGCTATTTCTCACCCGGATTTAGGGATTAAACTGTGAACTCCTCGTGGGGAGGAGCTAGCATCAGTCACCTTTGTAGGTTTCCACAATCCAAGGAGAGAGTGAGATGAAGGACAGATCAAGGCTTCTTGTCAACAGGCATCTGAATTTAGACTGTCAGTAAATAAAGAAACATTAAAGCAGGTTGCTAGTGAGGCGAGAAAGCACTGAGGCGTGGCCCAATCCGCTCAGGCACCTTTTAACGTTAGCACAGCCTCCAGGTTAATTGAAGGAACCTGATTCTCACCAGAAAGTATATCCTCCCCCCACCATGAAACCAAGAGCTGTACTTTCATCTTAGTATTTTTAAATATCCAAGATTTGCATCAAATATGGTTTCTCTAAGGAGTCAGGAATAAGTGCCCGAGAGCTGTGCTCGTCACAAAGCTCAGGGATCTGGAACTCGCAGGTGGATACACTATTTCATCCGCAACTGGGGCAACTGGGGCAACTCTGGCGAATTCTTTTTCTTCTCCTGGAAATGAGCCTCTGACCAGATGCTATAGTAAAAGCAAAGAGTAGTCTGCTGTGTCTTTTATTCAAGGACACACCAAAAGTTATAAAGAAATTACCTGCCCCCTTCAAACGTCTAGCATTTTCATCTGAAAATGCTTTTACTTCAAAAGTCAAGTGGTTCTGGTGCATTCATTTACAGTTTTATAAATTTAGACTTTGTAAAGCTTTCTTTTATTACATTATTATATAGTTTCTATTATTGTCATATAATTATTATACTATTATATGTTATACTAATATAATCAATATAATACAACATATGATATAATTAATATAGCATTAATAACATTAACTTTATTAATATATAAATATATTACTAGTTAATATAATTAATATACATAATGTAGTTGATATTTTATTGTTTTTTATTATTATATAGTTTATTATATTATATATATATTATTTCTCTTAAGAAACTTAGTCATGCATAGATAAGTAACCAAAGGTAAATTTAAGATGTATGTGTAGAGGGTGATCATTCATGCCTTTCCAATCCTTATATTATTTCTAGTTTCCCATATTCCTTTTATTTATTTAAAAACATTTTATATGTACCTGTATTTATATTTTCCGTGAGTCCTGGCTCAAAGCGACGTCAACCCGCTTCCAGCAGTGTTTGTTAGAAATACGAACGAAGTGTGGAAAAGAGGAACGCCATTTCTTCAAAAGCGGCACTGGTGTCGGCCAGCATTTTCAAAGGCAAATTTTCTGCAAAACCTGCCGTGGCAAGATCCTGCGGGTCTCCCCTGGGACTCTTCGTGTCCGGCTACGATGTCACAGGAGGACAAAGCACGGAGGCGGCACTGCTGGCGGGGGCCGTCTGAAGGGGGGGTTGTCCGTCCCTGCGGGATGCTAAACGTCAAGGGTCATTTCCCGGTCCTGACGCTTGATTGTGAAGCAGGTTAGGAGGTCAGTCTTTCCGGGCGCTGGCTTGTGACAAGCACTAGAGGTGGACCATAAACCCCCGACATCCTCACCCACCTCGTTTAACCACAGGAGGCTGTTGGTTGGCATTTGTATGCAAATTGGGGTGAGTACCTAACAGGTGGCTTTGAAATGTTCAGTTTGTTTATCCCAACGTGGGAAGCCCGGCCTTTCCTCGGTGGGGGAAGATTTATGGGGCTCTTACTCGTGGCCCTCAGCAGTGAATGAAGTCCAGCAGTGACCGACACCCTCGGCGTTTTCATTCGCTCACGCTGGCCTTCGGGAGTGCAAGTGGCCGCTGGTCCCTGGACTGACCTGGACGGAGGGGCCCCCGGGAGCCGCCGGCTCTCCGGTGGTGGAGCTCCCCTCCACCCCTGCTCCCGGCTGGGCCTGAGCCACCAAAGCAGCAGGCGACCGAAAGGGGAAAACTCCTGTCTTCAGGATATCCATCACATAAACACTGTGTCTGGAAAAAAATAAACTGGCCATTTCCTTTGACTTCCTCTCCCCACCTATTCTGGGAAAAGGCCCCTCCTTCCTGGGCTTGAAGAAGATCTGCCATGAAGTCTCTCCTTAGGTGGGTCTTTGTGGGAACTTGCTTTAGTCAAAAGCAGTCGTTCAAAGTGCTGTCCGGACGTTTTAATCGTCTTTACGGGGGCCATGGTGGTATGGTTTTGGCTTGTGAGGGACCTGGGTTTGCATCCCGATTTGGCTTGTTAACCTGTGGTGGGACCTCAGCCTAACTCACCCCTGTTTCCTCACTGGCACGCGAAGATAATAATGTTCTCAGCACTTCGGGCTGTTGGGAAGGTTAACTAAGATAATGAAAATAAAGGTTTAGCTCAATCCTTTGTGGAGTTGTAAATGTTAGCCATTACGACGAGATGTTGTTCCTTCGTAAACGCTCACAATGCTTAGAACAGACGCACAGGTGCCCGGGGGTCCACATGCCCACTTTACAGACCAAGAGACAGACTGGATAGTTTCAAAGATCCAGTGACGTGCCGTCGTTTTTATATGTGTGTCTTTAATTTGTCCAGGTTAACCTTCCATGTTTATAGTTTGCTCAAGACAGTAGGAAAGTACTTCATTTTAATTGAAAAAAATATGGAAACTGCAGTGTCCCTTGTAGGAAAAGTTTACTTATTAGGGGCCATTATGATGTCTACATCAGCACGGAGCAGGTTGTGTAACACTCTCCACAATCAGGGAGGGCATGTTATCTGCTCCCTGACAACAAATGCCTGTTTTTGCACATTCTGTTAATGAACACACACCTCCCGAGCGTGCTAGTTTGCCTGGCTGACCTAGTGACAGAGGGGCCAGCCACAGTCCACAGCTTCGAGCCCAGGTAGCACAAGCACGTGGCCTGGCCCCCTGTTTTGCCACTCGGGGGTCCGTGTGCCGAGCTGGTGAGAGTCACCTCCACAGGAAGGCGAGAGGCATGTTAAGATTTTGTTCCGGACCGTTCCTGGCTTCCATAAGCTCAGTGAGGACTGCTCTCATGAGAATCTGTGCTTCTACGGAATCTGTTGGCCTACACAGGTTCGAGCCCTGGTCCGGGAAGATCCCACATGCGGTGAAGCCACTAAGCCCGTGCGCCACAACTACTGCTCCTGCGCTCTAGAGCCCGCGAGCCACAACAACTACTGAGCCCACGAGCCACAACTACTGAAGCCCGCGCGCCTAGAGCCGGTGCTCCTCAACAAGAGAAGCCACCGCAATGAGAAGCCCGCGCACCGCAAAGAAGAGTAGCCCCCGCTCGCCGCAACTAGAGAAAGCCCGTGCACAGCAACAAAGACCCAACGCAGCCAAAAATAAATAAAATAAATAAATTTATTGAAAAAAAACACACTGCAGCTTTGATAATAGGAGAACCAATCATAAATCCACCAATTTGTCATTTATTTTTCCTTATGAGGAATGTGGTGACACCGGCCGTCCTGTGTCTCTGAGTGTTCCTGTAGGCCAGCCTCGTGGGCATGTCACTTAAGAAGTTGACAGATCAGCGGGGCTTCCCCAGCCCGGGGCTCTGTCTGTGGGTCCCGTGTCGGTCGACACAGCGCCTTCACGCAGTGCCAGCCTCTTCCTGGGCCGCCTGCGTGTGAGAGGCGGATGGCAGGTGCAGCACGTCTCTCTTTAGCTCTGGAACCGTTCCCCCCATCCTAGGTCTTTTGCCCCTTGTTTCTTCAGACCCACTTGGATGTGGCTTGCATTGTTAGTGATTAACGTCAGGCCCCCATCTCTCCCCCTAGGCTTGGGGTGTCTAGTCTGTGACACTCCACAGCTCAGGCCATCTCTCTGGGTTCTGCATCAGGCCGGTTTCGAGCCCTTTTGCTCTGACTTAATGTCATGTTTCTTCTGTGAGCGTGTCTCTAGGTTTGGCTTTTCTGCCTAGCCTGTTTGTCTTCCAGTAATATGATTGGACACAGACCTCTCACTTCGGCTTTAACTGGGATGCGCTCTGTGTCAGCCCTGGTGCCATGATGTCAAGCTGGCCAACCAGCGCTGGACCAGGCCTGAGTCACCCTACCTGCCTGGGCCTGGGAACACTGGACTCTTGCTTAGATACAAACTTGGCTTCACACTCAAGAATCACATGTTCATTAACCTCACCTAGACACATCTAACCCTACATTTCCTGGTGGGCGTTCCTTACCCAATGATAATGTAGGATGGACCCTGTGCACTTAGGGGGTCAGAGGTAAGCTGGAGTCCTCACGGCCAAGACGGTGGTTGAAGGAGGCGACCTGCACCACTGGGAGTGAGGACACACTGGCAGTTTCTCTGGTGGCCCCTGAGCTCATCACAAAAGCAGATGTCCGTTTTTTCCGGGCCCCGATCTGACGGTTTGCACTGAAACCTGTTATAATTGCTCTAATTCTTGCTGCAGGCAGAACAATTTGGGCTCAGCCACTCTTTGGTTCTCTGCGGTGACATTTCCAGTCCCCTCCAGCCTGTTAAGTTGCCCGTGAGAAGGAGAAATAAGTCTTCCACACCCACCGGGGAGGCTTCTGTAAGGAGCCAAGGGGGCGCTTCCGGCAGAGCCGGGAGAAACGAGGAGACCTGCGCCTTCCCCAGCGTGCCTGCTCCCCGTGGCTGGAGGCTACCTGAATTCATAGGCCCAGGAACCACCAGCTGGATCTGGTCGGATGAGATGTTACAGGTTTTCTGGCCAAACTGTTGGCCCATAGAGGCAGCTGGTCAGGCTGTCAGCCCCTGGCTCCCCTGGCAGGGTGGTTCAAGCCCAGGCTGTCAGAGGGGGTGAGCACCCCGCCCTGGCCAGGCCCAGTGGGGATGTGCACCCCAGAAAGCCCACGGGCTTCTGCCGCAGGCTCCTTGATGCCCTGTGCCAAGGTGGGGTCTGGGCGGTGCTGGCCGCAGGCTGGTTGAGGACGCACCGCAGCCTTGGCAGCCCGCGGAGAGGGGCTGCAGAGCCCTCCTGCGTGCTCTGGCCCGTTCCTTGGGCAGCGCAATGATCCCTGCACAGCGCAGGGATCGATAAAAGCTACCACAGCTACTGCTGTTTCTCTGCTAACATCTTTCTCCTGGCCCCTGTTCACTATGGTGCAACTATGATGAAGTCGGTTCTTAGTTTTTGAAAAAGAAGCCATTTGTTCAAAAATTCCACACTGACTAGTGAGACTGAGTCAATCATGCCGTCTTTCAGCTTCTTTTTTTCATTTGTAAAATGAAAGTCACAATAACACTGTTTCCTTCCCACCTTAGAAGTATGCTGTGGGAACTCTGCATGGCTAGCAAGGCCTTCTGAGCTCCTTGGGAAAGGCAGTATAAAATAAAAATCACTGTCAAGGTACTATTTTGAAATAAAGAGAAAGATTCTCGTGTTTCTGTATTTTTATTTCTTTTATACTTTTTGTTCTATTACTCTTTCAATATCGGTTTTGAATCATTTCTCCTCTCTCTAATATTTATAATGAAACCATAAAATTTGCTTGAAGGAGACAGAACATGGTTTACATAGCAGTTACAAGGTTAGGGCCATCTTTCCTTTTTTCCACCAATACAAGCATTACCTGTTTGAAGTATTGTTTCTAACTGAATTTACATTTACAGAAAACCTCAGGCTTAGAATTTGGGCCAAGGTGGGTAGAGAGAAAAGTCCAAACAGTATAATTATCAAAAATGGTAGCGGCACTGTTGAGTACAGTCTGAACCAAACATGCTGACTTTTCTTAATGTCCTGAATAAAAATGAAACAAAACAAAACAAGTTCAGTAACAACAACCACCAAAAAAAAATAAAAAAAAGGAAAAAGGAAGGAAAGAAAAAGACGCAACAAAACAAAAACCTCAGAATTCTGCTTAAAAATCACCTTAACCTTTGTACTTTTCCGCTACTTGAGGCAAGTATTGTATAGCAATGAAACTGTCTTTTGTTTTTGAAAATTTTCTGCAATTAGCTGAAATGTTAAGATTAGTAGGCTGTGTCATGGTTAGAACAAGAAGAAGAAATATTTATGTTTCTTGTTCACCTACACCTAAGTGTTTAGTATTTAAATATTGCAAATTGGGGTCTTTTTCTGCCTACCCCACTGCTGGAAGAAACTGACTAGATGGCTTGCCCAAGGCGGACGCCGGGAACAGGGGTTTCTGCCTAGGACTGCGTTCCCGGCCACATTCCCCTAATAATAGGTCCTGAGGGACTGTGAGAAAAATCAAATCAGGTTCACAACGTTTTATTTCTGAATGGAAGCTGGACAATGGCACTTTGTGTGAAACAGGGTCTCTACCTTTCAGGAAGGCAAAACCTCATGAAACCCAGATCACATTATTTCTGCCAAGTCTCACCTCATCCCTCCCAGTGGAGCCAGGAAGGAATTGTCTGCCTGGCCTATTTCTGGGGTTTGGGGGATGAGAAATTTCTTCTCATCTTTCGAGGTTTGATGCCTTGAGGGAAGAGCCCATGTTTTATGTGTTGTTCTGGCAGCAGTGGGGAAAGTATTTTCATTCTTCTCTCTGATGACCCCTCACTCTAGAGATAAGGAGAGGCCCCTCTTAACTTGCCTTTTTCTGGCCTTTGGGAGGAGCAGAGAGAGGCAGTAAAAGTAAAGCCTCATCCCCTCTGTTACTTCTGGTTACTTCTTACAAACCACCCTTGTAGCCAAAAGAGGCAGAAATCTGTTGATTTGTGTGACCTTTGTAGTTTATATTAGTGAACCTTCCTGAAAGATTGTTCTCCCCCCTTGGAAACATAGACACACTCGCAGGGAAAAAAAGATGTGTTGAATTTATTACTAGTCTTGATTTTTAATTCTTAGCTAAGAACGGGGGTTCCTGGTACAATTTCAGTGAATAGTATCAGGATATATTTTGCAAAGTCATATAATGTCAGACTTCATGTAAATTGTATTTCTAAAGCCTCAGTAGCACCCAGACACTGTAATTTTATCTGGACGGTGTCTTTTTCAGCAAGAGACTCAAACAGCTTTCTTCACGGTCGTGCTTTGACATCTTCCTTCACTCTACTTATAACGCTATCTGAAAAGTATTTCCTTTCAGATTACAGTCAGTGATCACAACATAGGTAACTTTTTACACAATTCAACTCATGGAAGAGTAGCACTCCGTGCCAGAGTAAGCAAAAAGTCCAGTGACATTTAGCCTCTCACAGAAAGATGAATATTTGGTATTTCAGAGCTAAAGTGAAGCAGTATGAAAAGAGTCGTCAGGTGCTGATAAAATGCTAGAACCAGAAAGATAAGATGTTAGGTTACGTGGAGTCTAGCGGACAAAGGGTCACCAGCATGCCTAGCATATAAAAGGTCAATGTTTAAGTTTTCCAAGTTTTGCTTAAATTAAATGTATAAGAGAGGGAGAGAGAGAAAATTCTTGGTTGGTTATTTCGACACATTCAAAGGTGCTCTGGATGGAGAATGAGAACAACCATTTTCAAAAAGACTTCGTGTGCTCCGTACGCAGACCTGCCTCATCTTGGTTTTCTGTATCCCATGGTTGCGTGTACACCGAGAGAGAGAGAGAGAGAGAGAGAGAGAGAGAGAGAGAGAGAGAGAGAGAGATGAAATGAAAACAAACAAACAGAAAGAATGAGGGGGAAGAAGGAAAACATACAGGAATATTAGAAGACTAGGAGGAAATTAAATTTTTTTCTTGGGCGTGGAAAAAGGAAACAAAAGGAACAGATTAACATTTAATAAAACAAGCCCCAGGGTCCCACGTGGCCTCCCAAGAGCAATTAAATCTGGCGTCTAGAGCTTTGAGAGATCAGACTTCGGTGTAAAGAGATGCAGGGGTGCCAACAAAGACTCTCTCCCCAGGGTGTGTATTGATTTGCAGCGAGGTTGGACGCCGGCCCTTCTCGACGCCTGGGTTCCTCGCCACTTTTTATAGGTCCTTTCATTTTCCTTGGCTGCACTGGCAAAACTGTAGGACCAGGTGACTTGAAGTGTGGTCCATGGCTGGGGCTGGTCCGTGAAGTGTTTTGCATCTTCATAATGAGATGAGCACAGAATGGGAGTAAGCGTCCAGACACTTCTTTAACAATTTGATGGAGTCATTTTGTGTTTGTTGAATCTAATAAAAAAAAAAATGGGGCTTCGTTCTGTATATCTTTGGTTTTAATTTAATTTCAGCCATTTATTTTGATTATATTTTATGAAATATCAGCCTGTGATATAAGTTGGGAAGAAAATGCCTTTAGATCACAGATGGTTTGAGAGTCTGCTCCGGAGAACCAGGAGAGAACTGTTTTTGGAAAAGGTTTCACCCTCTTCCAAACGTGGCTGGAGTTTATGAAGCGGAAGAGGGTCAAACATTTCTCACCCTGAAGAGCGCAGTTAGCAACGATGACCTCTAGTGAGTGGCATTCTTTAGAGCGGTGATTCTCAAACGTATTTGTTTTAGGACTCCTATACACTTAAAAAATGCAATTTCCAATTGTTCATGACAAATATACGGAAACAGAGTTGTTTTTTTAGATTGTTATCTTTGTATTCTGTGACCTTATTAACCTCACATATTTGGTCTAGTAATGTTTTTTAATAGATTCCTTGTGACTTTCTACAGAGATAGTCATGTCACCCCAGAGTAAGGCAGTTTTATTTCTTCTTTTATAATCTGTATTACCTTTTTTCTTTTTCTTGCCTAATTTCCCTGACTGAGGCCTCCATTATAATGTTGGGTGGGAGTGATGGAAGCAGACATCCTCGCCCTGTTCCCAATCTCAGGGGGAAAGCATTAAGTTTTTCACTGTTAAGTATGATAGTAGCTGTAGTTTTGAAGAATGTACTTTATGAAACTGAGGAACGTCCCTTCAATCCCCAAATTGCAGCAAGTTTTTATCCTGAATGGATGTGGAGTTCTATCAAGGCTTTCTCTGCATCTATAGAGATAATTGTGTGGTTTTTCTTCTTTAGTCTGCTGATATGATGAACTCCATTGCTTTTTTTTTTTTTTTCCATTGCTTTTTGAATTTTGAGTCCGCTTTGCATGCTCAGGATAGACTCCACTTATTCAAATACGTTGTCATTTTTATGTTACTGAATGAAATTTGCTAGTATTTGGTTGAGGATTTTGCATTTATGTTCATAATGTATATTGGTATGTAGTTATTTTTCCTTGCAATGTTTTTGTCTGGTTTGGGTATCTGGGTAATGCTGAGAGATGGGAATGAGTTGGGAAGTGCTGCTTTGAAAGAGTTTGTGTAGAATTGGTATTTATCTCCCTTAAGAATGTTCTGTAAAATATTCCAGTGAAGCAATTTGGACTTGGAGGTTTTTTGTTGTTTTTTGTTTTTAATTGAAAGGCTAAGAATTCAATTGCTTAAATAGATATGGGACTGTTCAAATCACCGATTTCTTCTTGAGTAATCTTTGGAGTTGATGTCTTTCAAGGAATTTGTCCGTTTCATCCAAGTTGAATTTATGGGCGTAGGGTTATTTGTAACATTACCTTACTATCCCATTAACTTTTGTAGGATATGTAGTAAAGTTCTCTCTTGTTCTTCATATTAGTAATTTGTGTCTTCCTTCTCTTTTCTCTCATTAAATTTGATTAGAGGTTTATCAGTTTTATTGATATAAAAATGGCTTTGGCTTCCTTGGTTTTCTCTATTACTTAAAATTTTACATTACATTAATTCTCTAACTTTTATTATTTCCTTCATTCTGCTTGTGTTGGATTTAGTTTGCTCTCCTTTTCTGTCTTCTTAAGGTGGAAGCCTATGTAATTGATTTAAGAATGCTTATTCTAATGTAAGCATTTAATGCTATAAATTTCTCTCTAAACACTGCTTTAGCTGTAGCTCATGAATTTTTATATATTGTGTTTTCATTTCCATTTAATTAAGGCTATTTACTAATTTTTCTTGTGATTTCTTCACTGATCCATGGGTTATACAGAAATGTGTTATTTAATTTCCAAATATTGGGGGATTTTTACCAGTATATATTTTACTTCATTTCTTATTTAATTCCATTATGGTCTAAGAACATATTTTCTATAATTTCAATTTTAAAAATTTGTTAAAATTTGTTTTATGGCCCAGAATATGTCCTATATTGGGTGTGTGGACTTGAAAAAATGCAAGATGATGACATAGGAAGCTCCTGAACTCACTTCTTCCTATGGACACACTGAATCTACACCTACCCATGGAATAATTACCTCTGAAAGAAGTCCAGAAACTAGGTGATTCGTACACATCAGGTGAATGAGAAAAGGCCCACAATGAAATGGGTCTTGGCACTTCCCCAACTACGGGGAACAAAGCAGGCAGGTTGGACAATCGCAAAGGTTTGAGAGACAACCAAGAGCTCAGGCTGGGCTGAGCAATGAGGTTCATCTCCCACGTGAGATTACCCTGTCAAGAGAGGGAGACATGGCTGCTTTATCTAACGTGCAGAAACCAGCACAGAGAGGCGAGGAAAATGAAGAAACAGAGGAATATGTTCCCCAAAAAGGACAAGATAAAACTCCAGAAACAGACCTTAATGAAATGGTGATAAGTGATTTACCCGATAAAGACTTCAAAGTAATGGTCATAAAGATGCTTACTGAGGACAGGAGGACAATGCATGAACAAAGTGAGAATTTCAACAAAGAGATAGAAAATGTAAGAAAGTACCCAATAGAAATCACGAAGCTGAAGAGTATAATAACCAAACTGAAAAATTCGATAGACGGGTTCCACAGCAGACTAGGTCAAGCAGAAGAAAGGATCAGTGGATTTCAAGACAGGACAGTGGGATTCATCTAATCAGAGGAGCAGAAAGAAAAAAAAAGAGTGAAAAAGCGAAATAGGTTAAGGGACATATGGAACACCATCAAGTGGACCAATATTCACAGGAGAAGAGGCACAGGAAGGGGCAGAGAACTTACTGGAAAAAAAGACAGCTGAAAACGTCCCTAAACTGGGAAAAGAAACAGATGTGCAGATCTAGGAAGCCCAGAGGTTTCCGAATAAGATGAATCCAGAGGACCCAGAAGGACGAATATCCTGCAATTGTTTCTAAATTATACACATGGCTACCGTCAATCTATACGTTGTACATATTAGTGAAGCTAAAAATAAAATAAAATAGAAATCATGCTACTCCTCCCTGCTTTCCTTCCTGCCATCCTGTGTGCCCCAGCCCCTAATTTGGAGATAGCTGCTTTAGAGGAGAAGCAGAAGACACTGAAACTCTGCTCCCTGGGACCCTTGCCCCAGGGTTTTGTGAGCCCTGCTCCCATGTTGTGGGCAGTGAAGAATGAGACCAAGATGAACTCAGTGGTCTGTGAGGAGGCAGCGGCCAGGTGTCAGGTGTGGTACTGATGACAATGCACGAGCCCCCCTGGGAGCTGCTAGCCCTGTAGTGAGGGAGACCGTGGGGACCTGTACCTGGCAGTTGGAGAGAGGTTGCTGGGCATGAATCTTGGTCTCATAGACCTTGAAACGTCACCCCAAGGAGTTTTATTCTGTGATGAAATTCCATATGAGAGCTTCATGTGTAACAGCACCCAGTTCATTGTGCTTCAACCAGTCTCCTTCAGGATGAGGGTGTTAGCAGGTGGGTTTGCTTTGTTCCTTCCCAGTCCTGGAGCAGGGCACCAGGTACTGGATTCATGGCGAGATTAGACTATTCCTTGGCTATTTCTGTGTGGTTCCAATCCTTTTCTAGATGGATGTAAGAATACAGTTTATTTTTACCCAGTTTTCAAGGGTGACATCAGATACCCTATAGCTTACGAGCATTAGGGGTCTATTAGTTATCTTGTGCTGAGGGACAAATTACCCACAAACTTAGCAGTTTAAAGCCATAAACATGTATTATCTCACCATTTCTTCTAGGTCAGGAAGAGTAATGAGGACAGCTTAGCTGGATCCCTGTGGTTCACAGTCTCTCCCACGTCTGCTGTCCAGGTGTTGGCCAGGGCTGCGGTCAGTGCAAGGTTCAAGTTGGGGAGTTGCTGTCTCCAAGTTCACCAGAGTGGCTGTGACATCAGTTCCTTGCCGTGCGGGCCTCTCCATCAGGCAGCTCACAGCAGGCAGCTGGCTTCCCTGAGTGAGCCAGCTGAGAGAACAAAAGGGACGCCCGTAACAGAAGCCACGTAACAGAAGCCACAGTCCTTTCGTAACCTAAGCCCAGAAGTGATATCCCATCACTTCGTTGTGTTGCGTTTGCTAGAAGCAAGTCACCAGGTCCAGTCTACACCCAAGCGGAGGGGATTCCACAAGGACGCGGATTTCAGGCGTCAGGGATCAGTGGGGCCACCTTGGAGGCTGCATTTCCACGAAAGGGGAAGCAGCATTTGGATTAGCTTCCCGCTCTCGGTCACTGACATGCTTTTCTTTGTCTTTATCGTTTGTCTGCTACAACAAAAGCTCCATGAGGACAGAACTTTATCCAGTTTGATCACACCTGTGATCATTCTATGACCTACAGTATACCCTGGTACATAATTCTCCATAGGTCAATATTTGTTGAATGAACACATAGATCTCATTGATTGATGGCGAGGGAAGACTCATTATGGAGTTTCTCAGTCCTTCTGTATATCTTACTCTGTTTCTTTTTTTTTTTAAACATCTTTATTGGGGTATAATTGCTTTACAATGGTGTGTTAGTTTCTGCTTTATAACAAAGTGAATCAGCTATACATATACATATGTTCCCATATGTCTTCCCTCTTCTTACTCTGTTTCTTAATGATTGTTATTTATGACTTAAAAATGCAGGCCCAGGGAGAATGGTGTATTAAATTTGTTCTAACTCTGAACTTTAACATAAAATGTCTCCTCGGTGGGGAGGGGGAAGGGTAAGCTGTGACAAAGTGAGAGAGTGCCATGGACATATATACACTACCAAACGTAAAATAGATAGCTAGTAGGAAGCAGCTGCATAGCACAGGGAGATCAGCTCGGTGCTTTGTGACCACCTAGAGGGGTGGGATAGGGAGGGTGGGAGGGAGGGAGACGCAAGAGGGAAGAGATATGGGAACATATGTATAACTGATTCACTTTGTTATAAAGTAGAAACTAACACACCATTGTAAAGCAGTTATACGCCAATAAAGATGTAAAAAAAAAAAAAATTTCTTCTCAGGACAAATTCAGGTGCTTTAACGCTTCAGGTAAGTGAGAAGTGAAGTGTTCAATGGCCAATGAGCACATGAAAAGATGCTCGATGTCACTAAGCAACAGGGAAATGCAAATCAAAACCGTAATGAGATATCTCTTCACACTCATTAGGATGGCTATTATTAAAATAAAAAACAACAAAAAAGTGGAAAGTAACTTTCGGGGAGGATTGTGGAGGAACTGTAATCTTAGTGCATGTTTGGTGGGAATGTAAGGTGGCGCAGCCATCATGGAACACAGTTTGGTGGTTCTTCAAAAAGTGAAATACAAAATTATGATTTTGGTTTGGGGGGTGGGATCAGGTTTCCAGTCCTTAGAGGGATGGACAACTTGAGCATGAGCCACCTGGGCACCGTTGGCTGGTTTAGGGCACACTCGGATGTATACAGCCTATGGGTCATGCGTGCTGTATAGGTCAGGGTTCTCCAGAGAAGCAGGACCAATAGGAAAAATATTTATGCTTATTATAGGAATTGGCTCACACGATTATGGAGACTGAGAAGTCCAACAAGCTGCCGTCTATAAGCTGGAGAACCAAGGGCAATGATGGTGCGAGTCCCAGTCCAAAGGCAGGAGAAGACCAACGACCCAGCTCAGCAGTCAGGCAGAGAGAGAGCAAATTCACCTTCCACATTGAGGAAGATGATCTACTTTACTCAGTCCACCAATTCAAATGCTAATCTCATCTGGAAACACCCTCACAGACACGTCCAGAAATAACGTTCAACCAAATATCTGGGCACCCTGTGACCCAGTCAGCCGACACATGCAATTAACCATCACTATGGCAGAATAAATTCCAGATCCTAACTGCTGCTGAATGGGGCTCCTAAGGGGGACTTCATTCTGGTCAGACCTGGTGCAGAAATGGCGGGAGGCCAGCAGAGAGAGCCCCAGTGGGACAAATGCAGGACTGACGTGGGACACAGTGTGCTTCGCATTCAGTTTAGTTAGACCCCAATTCACCTGGATTATATAAAAGTCATAAAAGAGGCATTTGGGCATGGGATCTTCACGGGGGGCCAAAGGGTACAACTCTTCAAGCAGAGATGCTGCTTGAAAAAGAGGGAAGAAAAACTTAAGAGAAAATGAATCAGACGGTCGAGTGTGAGCTGGAAGGGCATGGCGCTGTCTTCCTCTTTACAAGCCTAGGATGGAAAGAGCAGTAAGTATGGGAATAAATAGTCCACCACTGGAGCTGGCAGGTGGAGGTCATTTGGGGAGGGGAGAGAGCCCAAAGCCAGACGCTCTACGCAAATAATAACATCTTTGCCCTTGATATCATCTAAGTGGTGAATGAGAAAGGATCCAGGGAAACGACAGGGCCCTGCAGGGGGCAGGGGAAGTCAGTGCTGGTGTTTCCCATTAAAGCAGTAGTAATAGCGATAACAACTGGACATTTATAGAATGCATTTCATGCCTGGGATTCCACTGGGCTTTAAAACAGGAGGATCTGGTTCACACCTCCTACCAAGAGAATGAATTACCTTCCAGCTCTCAAGGGTGTTGTGAAGGACTTCTCAAAGGATCTTAGACTCATCAAATTGTAGAGCTAAGCATGGCGAGAGGTAAGCCAGTCCAATGCCCTTTTCTCATAGGCCCAGAGAGGTTGAGTGACTGGCCCAGGGTCACACAGCTACTTAGTGGAATTGCTAGGACTGGAACTCAGTTACATTTCCTTTGAATCTCAGCTGTCACTTTCTGTGTGTCTTTGGGAGAGTCACCTAACCTCTCTGATCTTCCGTTTCATCATCTATAAAATGTGGACAATAATGACACCTACACCAAAGGGCTGTTGAGAGGATTACATGAATTACACATGCTTAGAACAATGCCTGGCACATAGTAAATGTTAAATACATGCTAGATATTATGGACTATTATTCTTTTTAACGGTACCATTCATTTAAAAAAGCTTGATGTAACCTCTTCTCATTTGCCACTGTTGTAAGACAACCAATTGGGGTGGAAATGGCAGGTAGCGTCAGTGGTCTGTGTCTATTTTTGCCCCAAATCCTGGTCAACAGGGATGCTGGATCCCTGTGAGCCTGAAGCAGCCCTGCTCTCTGGGTCCCTTCAGTTCCAGGGCAGATGTGGACAGAGCCCGTGGACTGGCTCCTGGCTAGGTCTTCCCTGGAGGTTCTGCATGGTGCCAGATGTGCTTCCGCTGATCAGAGGCAGAGTGCCGGCTGGTACTGGAACGTGCTGTCAGCAGCTGTGTGTCTGGTAATTGCAGAAGCTCTGCTGCTCTCTCCTCTCTGTTCCCCTACCCTACAGGCTGTTGACCTTTAGAAATTACTCCTCTAGATTAAGACATTGAACTTCTATTAAAAATTCTGGGGCAAGAGCTAACATTTTGGTCTATTGCCAGTTATTATACTTTAGTGCAAATAGGTTCTTCTTTCTTGAAAGTGAGTTTTAAGGGGACTGGAGGGTAGAGGAAGGAGTTGGGGTGGGATAGATATTGGAGATACTGACCTGAGGAGAAAAGAGGTCAGAGTTCAAAGGCCGGTATGTTGGAAGATGGTAGGTACCTCCTTCCCAATTTAGCCTAATGTAGGAGCTCCTGGAAACCAAAATGCTATACAGTCAAGTGATGGTAACCTGCGACCATACTGAATTCCGTAACAACCCGGCTGAGACATTCCTATGCCCTGTGTGCCTGGGCACTCTGTATGAGGGCCACTCACCCAAACCAATCCCCACCCGAATAATTCATCGCCTTGCTTCCACCGTCTGCTCGAGGTAATTTATCCAATGAAATAGTTTATGAGAAAGAGTTCTTCAACACCTAGAGCTATAAAGAAGTTTTGGTGATACTACGGTGATAACTGATACCTTTCAAAATGGGCGTGAGTGTGGCCTGCTGGTTATGGACGTGCTTCCTCAAGGTGGAATAAAAAGCCCCATGTTTCAAGTTTGGGGGGCAGGGGACAAGGGTGTGGAGGAAAGTTGCTGTTGGCTGTGTTGCCTCTGGAAGGAGCTCTGAAGAATTCTGCTTCTTGGCTGCTGAATCAATGAAGGAGTGAAAGGATGCCTTCTTTGAACCGCTGCTCAAGGGCAGGTAAGCTAAGCTGACCCAGGTAGGTGGAGACAACACAGCCCAGGGGCCAGCGGGAGGGGACCCGCGTGGGCTTGTGCACCGGCAGGCTTAGCTCTGCTCCTTGGACAAGTTGCTTACCCTCCTCAGGGCTCGTACCCACTATCTCAGGAGGTTAAACGAGGAAAAGCACAACGCGCTTGGCCCAGTTCCTTGAACAGAATAGCTACCGGACAAGCAATTATTATTATGACTACGGAGGCAGAATTGATTCGTCTTTTCACCGTTAATTCAGATTTCAAGCTCTCACAAAGATACATATTAGCCAACACACTTCTTTAGCCTCTTGCGAAGATGTCTCAATCTCTGATTTATTTTACTTTTTGTTTCCCTTAAGGATTGAAGCTTTGACTGGTGGGAATTTCGGTGAGTGATTCGTTCGGGCTCCATTTGGCACAAGGAAAGTTCTGACAATGGCTTCGAATCTTGTTTGTATCAAATTCACAGTGGCAGCGATGTGCTGTCGTGATAAAAGCCAAGAAGCCTGGTGCATTCCACGAAAGGAAATAGGCATTAACTTTCTTCCCCAGCCTGGTTACTCGGGACATTAATCAGCCCATAAAAATGGGATTAAGTCAACTCTCAATTTAGTTTTGTAGTTCACCTTTAAAATGTAACCATTCTTTGTGTTTTCATATCGGGTGATCACGTTTTAGATGTAATGAAAGAGCAGAGATATTTCCCCACAGATGTGCATGGCGATGTGACTACAGATGGAAGCCTTCCTGCAGACATTTAATGAACAATTATTCAGTCTGGGGGATGGCTTTGGAGGAGCCATTCCAGCTGAGGGCATATAAAGTGAGTTTCCTAAAAGCTGTATAAATGAGAGGCTGGAGTAACCCTCTAACATACAGTCATCTAGCTTATCCTTTATTGCCTAATGAATACGGTATAATATCATGGGCCCATCAGCTTGAAACTGTGCTCTGGCTCTGAGCCCCCGAAGGCGAACAGATGGATGTTTAAATCCTTCCTCTTAAAGTCTTACTGGATTGCAGGGCCTCTGCCGAAACGGAGAGCCTGAAATTTTCCTGAGCTCTAAAGCATCCTCCTGGGCTTCGAAGGAACTGCTCTGACTCTGCCCTAAAGGTTCTCTCTTTTCTTTTTCATTTTCCTTTCTCTTGGGTACAAAGCTGGAAGGGCCCTCGGGGGTCATTCCAGGCCAGAGTGTCTACCTTTCCCAACTAAAGAGCAATATTCAGGCCATAGTGGGTTTTCCCAAGCAACTACATTTATTCAATTCAAAGAACCAATCTGGACTCTGAGATTTTGTTCTTTCCTCTTTTTGGTATAAAATACTTTCTTTTATTAGATGATTTTTTTTAAAGTATCTCTTTCGACACAAAATAAAAGTTTTCCCAAAAAGTTTTCTTTTTAAAATTTTGCTATAGAAGCCAAGAGTCTGGGGACTCCGTCTTGCGGTGGAGGTCTAGGGTCGAGACCATGGCGCTCCCGCGGGGTCGCTGACTTGGTGCAGAAGCGGGTCAGCAGCAGCCTTCTGCTTCCAGCCTGGCGGCTCTTCCTGCATCGTGCTGTCCCCCGGAGTGGACGGAAAAGGCCTTGCTAAGTGTGCTGTAGCTCCTGGCAGCGAGAAGGGCCCTCAGCCTCCTCTCGGCAGCTGGCTTTGCAGCACGAGCGTGAAGTGGCCATGTCCAGGGCAGGGCACCTCGAGCACCCACTGTGGCTTGCGTTCAAGGGTCCTGGACCACGCAGGTGGGCAAAAGCTTCCTCCTCCCGCCCGAGATACCCACACGCACAACCTCAGCCCCTCTTTCTTAGGGTTAGGCCTGGCTCTCTCTAGTTTCCCATTTTTTTCTCCCTCTAAGAGCAAATTTCCCTAGAACAAGTAAACCCGCATTGGTCATTGGCGGTTTCAGAATGAACAAGTTCATTATTTTCTTCTTTGAAAGTCAGCTGGGAGCTGGAATTCTGATGAGGTCAAAGAGACCCAGGGGGGTTCAGAAAAGGCAAGAAGAAGCCGCTCTATAGGATCTGCAGAGTGGGGAGGGGAGGGCAGAGATGGTGTCAAGGCTATGACGCTAGTGATAGAAGGTGTCCAGAGGCGACGAGGTTTGCTGGACGGGTGGACGGATGAGCAGAGCGGGTAAACTTTGTCCTCCTTCTGGAGGCCTTTATCCAGCGGGAGGAACTACCCTGAGGATGGGAATCTCTGAGCAACAAGCTTGGGCTGGGGACCTTCAGAGAAGCTTGGTTCTTTCCCCAAAGGGACCCCAAACCCATCACCTTGGAGCTGGGGGCTCAGGACACGTCTTCGCTCATGTTGTCACACGTTCTTTTTATTGAAAGACACCCTGAAGGCAATCTCAGAGCCCCGCAGTGAGCGAATCCTTACAGAAGAAGCCAAGCTCCATATCCGGATCCCTGATTCCGGGGACTGTTTTTGTCATTTGGGACACAGAGACAGACATGGAAGGGAACAGCCACCGTGTCTTGTGGGCAGGCTGCTTTCATGCTTGATGTAAGCACAAAGATGCTCGCAGCAAATCTTCTCTATGAGAAGCTCCCTCCATTACAAAGTCTGTTTCTAGAAGTGGATCTTTTGGGGAGTCTCAAATGAGGATTTTTAAGTCTTCCTAGTGGGTGCCGTGTTCCACTTCCTTTTAAGTGTCATGGGATAGGGCTTTAGTTGGCACCAACAGTGAAGTTTTTGCAAACTCTAAAAATCTCACGGTGCCTGTAAACAACTCCAACCTGAGGCGTTTCGCTGGGCAGAAATTCCATGCTACAGACATTTCTCAATAGATAAAATAACTTTTTTCTTATTACAAAAGTATTACACGAGCATTTGAGCAAAATTAAGAATTACAGATACATAAAAAGAAGAAAGTTAGAAAAAAACACTGTAATCTCAATACCCAGAGACAACTGCTGTTAACACTTTGAAACTTGTCCTTCCAGATCGTTTTTATGTACACACCGGTACACACACACACACTTAAAAAAAGCAACGTGGTTACATGTTGTATAAGCTGTTTGGAAAGCTGATTTTCAATGGTCAGTGTATTATTATACATATTTTTCTATGTAAAATGGAATAGATCTAGAAGAAATCGATACAAATTTCAATTTCCACAATTGGTAATTATGTGGAAGGGAGATTTGTGTTCCCCCAATTCATATGTTGAAATCCTAACCCTCAAGGTGATTGGGGGGGGAGCCCTTTGGGAAGTGATTCAGTCATGAGGGCAGGGTCCTCACAGACATAATTCATACTCTCATAAAAGAGGCCCGAGAAGGCTCCCCTGCCCCTTTCTGCCACATGAGGTTACAGCAAAAAGACCACTGGAGTCTGGGAAGTGAGCGTTCCGCAGACACCAAGTCTGCCGACACCATGATCCCGGACTTCCCAGCTTCTAGAACCGTGAGAGGTAAATGTTTGTTGTTTCTAAGCCACCTAGTTTACGGTCTTTTCTTATAGCAGCCAGAACAGACGAAGACAGTAAGTAGTGGGCAAATCTTCACTCTTAAGAATTTTGTTAGCTGCTGGCACCAACCCTGGCAGAATGCAATGTTGCTACTCACCTCTCCGGCCTCTGCCAGTGGGCCTGCGTTTGAAAGGTAAGGCTTTGACGCTAGAAGACCTAGTCCTGAGTCCCAGGTCCACCAGACCCCGCTCTGTGACCTTGGGGTTGGTCCCATCATCATAGCCACCATTCATTATCATTTATGAGCCATGCTGTGCTACTTCATACGGTAGCCCCATGTTAGAAATCAGGACACAGAGGACACTGGCCACCGTCACCCACTTAGTAACTGGTAAGTCTGCCGAGACCCAGCTGAGTCTGGGGGCCACCACTATGTCCTGTGCCTGTAGGGCCACAGTTTTCTAATCTGAAAACGACAATAAGAAAGAAAACAACTGACTTGTAGGGTTGTTGTCAGGTTCAAATGAAATCACGCATGTGAAAGCGTCACATCCGGCATCAGTAGGTTATAAACAGCAATAGTTATTATTAAGAAACAGAGAGCGATTGAAAGGTGTGATTCTCCCAGAAAATGCCTCCAGGTTTGAAAGCAAAAGTGGAAAACTGACAGGCCAAGGCCCAGCCGCCGGCTTACTGGTAACTTTTGTCTGCCTTGCGCAGTGCTTGGTATTTTTCAGCAAACGTTTAAACTCAGGAGATTTTATGTACAAATTCAAATTTCCAGCATTTCTTTGAAATGTGTGAGACCTGCCATCTCTGGGTCCATTTTGCAAGGCCCTGTTCTCTGGAGCTGAGGCGTAGCTTTCCATTCTAAGAGAGGAATGCGACGTAGGGCCAGCTTCACCCGTTTACACCCCCTGGCAGGAGTCTGCAGGTAGCTGGGTGGGAGATCTGGTTCTAAAGAATGATGTGTGTGTGTGTGTGTGTGTGTGTGTGTGTGAATGCACCTTCACTGAGAGTGGAAGGTGGGGAAGGGTGCTTTCGAGGTGCTGTAGGGGTTCCAGTGCTATACAGTGTCTCATAAAGTATTGTGAAACTCAAACTTGTACTGGACCGGAGTTCTGCTGAGTGGTCCACAGCCCAAGAGGGTCTCTCAGGTCTAAGCAGAATTTCTAAGAGGGCTATGGGCTCCTGAAGGATCTTCTGGTTCCTACTTAAAACCCCAAGGTGTAAGGAAAGGATCCCAGATGAAAGGAAACGCTACTGCTTTGCAAGCATGAATTATGAGCCTGGGTGCGCCTTCCCATGGCCCAAGCTGCCGAGTGCATGAAGAGGGGCCCGTCCCCTCCATCTCGTCCCTCCAGCCTTTTGCACTGTGCTACCCAGGACATCTTTATTCGGGACTGACTGGGAGCTGGCTCTACATAGGTAGGCAAGGTGAACAGGACCCAGAGAAGCGTGCTTCCCACATAAGAGGAATGGCAGAGTCCTCTCGGAGCGGGGAGATGGGCAGGCCCACCATCCGTCCCAGGATGGAGATGCTACTCAGATTCTGTGTCGGTGGAGTGGGCCATGAGGTGAGAGGAAAACGCTTTGGACCATAAAATTCCGACAGACCCAGAGTGGCTTTTCGGCCAGTACTTCCTTAGAATAATATGAGTGGACAAACTCTGATCTCATTCGATGTCTGTGATTTTTACTGTAAAATTCTTATGCTCCTGGGCCCCATTGCCCGTCCAGGAGAGGCAGTGACAGAAGACGCAATACTTATTCATCTTTGCCGGCTGAAGAAGTCTGCAAAGTGCATTTCCCTCAAGATTCTACGGCTCTTATCATCCAGACTTCTAGGCCAGCAGTCGCCCCCTTGTTTACTCTAGACAGAAGGCCATTTTTGGTTTTAAAGGAATGTTATTCAGAAAGATCATCAAAAGGTCATCAGACCTCTTGTTTATTTACTGGTTTTGAAGATCAGGTTTCCTGTTACTATAGATGCAGGGCTTTAAAAGAGAGCAGGATACCAGGTCCTCAGCAAGAGGATTGCAATTCACAAAGTAGGTTGAACGGAAAGTGTAGTTTCTCCTTTAAATGGAAGGAAGCAGAATTTAATCCCTTAGAGTTCCCAAAGTTGTTTTTTTTTTCAAAATTTTTTTATTAGAGCTGAAACCCTTTAGAACTGGTCCAAGATCCAAATAATGTTCTTATCTGTAGTTTTCTTTGGAAACCATTCAGCAGTAGATATAGATGTCCAGACATGTACGCACCCCATGTTAGGGAGCCATATATGGGGAAGCTGTTGCCAGCTTTCATTCTCCAAGTTGAAAACCTTTTTTGTTCACAAACTTGACCTTAAAAATGCCAAGTTCAAGGATGCCAATTCAAATGGGAATTTTGAACAAAGCACACCCAGATTCACTTTGATCATCCTTTATCTTGCCAGGGAAGACGGGGGTTTGAACGTGGAGTCCGGCAAATGGAAGATCCTCAGGCTTCTCCAGCCCAAGACTCTGTTCACAGCAGCCAAGATAGTGTTTCTAGAAGCCCACTTATCTGAGCAGGGCACAGCTAATTGAAGCATTTGGCCTTTGGTATGGACCTGTACTTAACAGCATCCAAATGGTTGTTCTTTCTAGTTTTATTAAAGGAGCCGAATCCTTCTCATAAGTTTTCCATTAATGGGATTATAAATTGACATAATTTTAAGTCCAAGAAGGCAAAACTGGTATGTGGTAAACATAAACATGTGTTTGGCGTTAGAGGTAAACTAGCACAGCCAAAGTGGGCAAGTGTTGTAAACTTCAAACTGAAACAGATGGAAGGTAATTAGAGGCATGAAAGTGATGACAACAGCAGTGAACTGTAGCAATGAAATGAATTGTTAGTTTAGGCAGGAATCGCTGTGGCCCTGGTGGATTTATCACATTTCTAGCTGCTGTATGAAGTTGATGTTAGCCTCCTGTAGAAGAACACGAGAATTGCTTTTTTAAATTCGAAGAGAGGAAGTGCAACTCGGAAGTACGTGGACCACAATACTGGTTTTCTACGTCTGAAAAAAAGTGGATTGGCCTTGCCTAGCGCAAAATGGGTTCACTGGTGGATGAGCAATTGAAAAATTTTATTTCAACTCATTCTCTAATCTTGGGAGCAAGCTCTTAGACCCCGTCTGGAGACGTTTGGTTGGAACAGCGGTAAAGTCTGTGCGACAGGTTCCCAGCAATGCGGGAGGGTCTGTTTACTTTGTGTGCAGGTGACAGTGGCATCTTTTGATGGCAAAACTTAGCTTTGGAGCAAGTTTCACAGTTCAATAAAGCTAAAATGAGAGAGACCCTTGCTATAATTTTCTGATGCCCAGAAAGTAAAATTTTAAGCAAAAAGTCTTGGAATTTGGGGAAGAGCGATGGAATTTTCCTCCTGAGGTATCAACTGAGAAGAACAACACTTTTTTGAGCTAGCTTTTTTTTTGGAACGAGGAATCACTCTCTGATGGCCAAAGGGTCATTTAATCAAGTTACTTTTCATTTAGTGGAACCCAGATCAAACCCACTCCGGTGTCACTGGCGTGTGATAAAGGGCTTAATTCATTTTTGCATCGATTGATAAAAAATGTGTGCTGTATCCATCTATCCAGCTCTTGAAAGCATTGAACGAGGATGATCAATGAAGAAATGAAGAAGCGCCCGCAGGTGCCGAGGAGGGAGCGAGGGATGGGTAACGTCGACTTGTTATTGGCTGGACCGAGGCCAAAACCAAGAAAGGCGTGGACTTAACACCACCTTTTGTTTCAAAGTGTAGACCCTTCCGGGGAATCCTGAAAGCGCAGCGGATGAAGTCGTCCTCCTTTCCTTCCTGACACCTGGGTATAGAGATAGGCAGCTGTCACGTCCAGCCAGAGACGCTTCCCCCGCTACCTGCAGCCATAACATGGGTAAGCCCCATTAAATCATGAACATCCTCTGTCCCTTCCAGCACTGACAGATTCCGACTTTGGAACATTTAAGAGGGTCCTCTCGGGAACAACGTTTCCTCCTTTTGATCAGAGGCTCACGTCTATCTTAGAGAAAGGAACACTGCGCTTGCTGTTTAATGGCCTGCTACTACGAATGTTCAGGGAAGTGAAGTGCTCTGGCCCTCGGCTTCCCGCGTTGTAAGATGGGGGATAATGGTGTTTGTCCGTTGCTCCACGAAATGATGAATATGAGTGCTTCGTCAGTGCTACTCTCCCTGTGTGTTCATGCTGTTGCCTCCGTTTGGAATGCTCTTCTCTCCGGCTCTACCAGGCCAGCTCTTATACAGCCTTCAAGACCCTATTAAAATTTCCCCTCCTCTGCCAAGCTTCTTAGTGCAGAGGGGACCCCCTCTCCTGTACTTTCAGGGCATTCTGTTCGGTCTCTGTCAACCAACTACGTTGTGTCGTCAGTGTTCGTCTCTGCCATTGGACTCTGAGCTCCTTGAGCAGAGGATGGTGTCTTATTCATGGTCTGTGCCCATCAGAATATTGGATCCCCTCCGTATCACATGTGCCCCCATATCTAAAAGATTATCATCATTTAAGTAAAGAATGATATTTATTTAAGGGCATCTGGCATTGGTTCCAAGTGCGAAAAATGTGGGAAGTTCTCTTTATTTTTTGTTTCTGGGTCTGTTACAATTCCTTGGATGAAAAGAAAATGGTGAGTGTGCCTTCCACTGGCATTCAATGCATATTTAGCGATTTGTTTTGAATTTAATTAACGCACACGCCTACTGCACATGAAGTACCAGGTGTGGGGCTGTGTACCAAGAGGGACAGACATAACGCTGCTCCAGGGGGTCAGACACGATTTTGGAGATTAAGACACATACAAATAAAATGTGATTCGTAATAAAAAAAAAAATCTATGGATGATTTATAGCTGTATAAATCTCTGTGTATACACACACACACACACACACACACACACACACATATATGTAATGTGAGAGATAGTAAATGCTCCGTGAGTTCAGAAAAGAGAATTTCTTTGAGAGAAAGTAATAATCCTTAGGTTCCAATAACAACAAGGTCGTTTGTGTGAGGTTTCTCATTTACAGATGTTTGACATTATACGTATATTTATACGTAGAAGATAAGAAAGAGGCAGGATCAGGGAGGGAGAGAAAGAAAGAGAGTAATGTTTTGATTTTTCTAAACATTTGTTTTATTTTATCTTTTAAATTTTATTTATTTATTTTTGGCTGCGTCGGGTCTTCGTTGCTGCGCACGGCCTTTCTCTAGTTGTGGCACGCGGGCTCTAGAGCGCAGGCTCAGTAGTTGTGGCGCACGGGCTTAGTTGCTCCGCGGCCTGTGGGATCTTCCCGGACCAGGGATCAAACCCATGTCCCCTGCATTGGCAGGCGGATTCTTAACCACTGCACCACCAGGGAAGTCCCTAAAAAAATTTATTTTATTCAGGTATAGTTGTTTACAAAGTTGTGTTAATTTCTGCTGTACAGCAAAGTAATTGTTTTATATATATATATATATATATATATATATTCTTTTTCATATTCTTTTCCATGATGGTTTATCCCAGGATATTGAATATAGCCCCCTGTGCTGTACACGAGGACCTTGTTGTTTATCCATCCCATATGTAATAGTTTGCAATAATGTTTTGATTTCATAATGGGCCGCTGAGCCAAGTTTCCTGAGTTCCAATCCCACTTCTAAGTGGACCTTGGCACCTTTTCAAATCTCTCTAAATCTCAGTTTTCTTTTCTGTAAAATGTGAACAAGAATAGAATCTTCTTCATAATATTGTTGTAAATACTAAGTAGAAGGCACTGGACACACAACTTAGACTCACTGACCCTGAAGTGTTAACATGGAACGCTTACTAGGCCGCTTAGGAGTGGGCAGTGGTCCAGGTTTCCTGCATCATCCCATCTGGTCTTCCGGCAGCTCCGCCGAGGGACTCCACTTGCTTCCCAGGTGAACTAGCGCAGATGACTGCTTTGCAGGGTGTTGCCGTGTGACTAGGTGCTCAGTGCATTATCTATTTGTTCACTGACCGGATTGTGCAAACCACTCGTGTTCCACAGCTAAAGTCCTCAGAACAGACCGTTAGCCCAAAGTGGGGCTGCATCTGTGTTTGCTACCCTTGTGCTTCCCTCCATCCCTGGTGGCTTCCGCACTTGGGGAGGAAGGCTCGGGTCTGGGGAAAGGCCGCCCTTCTTGTCTAATGACGGTTTCCCCAGTCAGGCCTGCAGACGCTGGGGAGTAGCGCCTCTCTGGTAATTAACCGTTTCACTGCTGAGCTGAGGGTGGCTTTGGAAGACCCAGGTGACAGTGGGGTGCCTGTGGTCCCAGACTGTGGGCCTACACCGAGGCAAGAGCTCGATGGCCTCTCACAGCTACTCATTTTCTCTTAAATTGCATGTGATTAGGACTATAATTACCACTCCTTACTCTTCCCCCAAAACACTGTTTTCCTTTGCGCATGCAGTGCTTTGGGGGATGGGACGGGGTGGGTCAGAGCACGCCAGGGCTGTGAGCCAGAAGAGAAGCAGCCTGGAGATGGCAGGGGGATGGAGCCCACCCTTTGTGGCACCGCTGAGGCTCTGTTCAAAAGCAACAATCCGGGGGCCAGAGTGAGCCTCCGAAAAGGTCTGCAAAGCGCTTTGATTATTGAAATCGTACCTGCCCAGGGTTCTTGGGAGAGCCTGAAACGAGATGTGTGCTTACGTTAGAATTAGAAAGCTCGGCTGCAGATCTTTTTCTTTTTGGAATGTCTCTCCCTCTAATTACTTTACAGTCCAAATGATTAAAAAAAAGGAGCAGAGAGCAACAGATGCTCCCAAATTGCCGTGTGTAAGGGAAAGGGTTGTCTGTCTGCGTGGCTCTCTCCTTGTAATGAGAGCCGCTGCTGGGAGCTGTGTAGACAAGCTCCTGAAACGGGCCCAGCGCCCCGGAGCCGGCCGGGCTTCCCAAGGCCAGGCTGCGTCTGCCGGCGCCGGAGGCCGGCAGCAGCTGGGGCTGCGTTTTCAGTTAATGGGTTCACTTCATTCTGAGTACCAGGGGCGGGGCGGGGGAAGGCTAGTTTAGAAGGAAACTTCCCAGGCTGGTCGTCGCGGCATCTGGAAGACACGGCGGGGCCTCCCCTTCCAGGGCGCGACCTCTGCGTCCCCCGCCCTGGGTGAGATCCCGCCTCGCCCCCAGCCAGGCTAGATGGAGACGTCCCATCCCAGCAGCGGGAAGGGGGCCGGGGCGAGATCCCTCCGAAACGTGACGGAGCGAACAAGGCCCGGCTTCTCCCCAGCGTCCCAGCCAAGCGCATCCCGCCCCGGGTGCCTTTCTCCAAGCCCCTCCTCCGCGCCGCCCCTCTAGCGCCCGGCGAAAGGCGCCCCAGCGGACGTCCCTGGCTGCAGACGACTCCCCTAGGTGAGCCGCGAGGGGTCAACGTGCATTCCTGCGGAGGGGGGAGGGGCTCTAGGCAAGCCCACCCAGGAGGAGCTCGCTCGCTGAAGGATTTGGGTTATTATTCAAGGTAGCTGAGCCCTCACGCATTTCCCCACGTCGCCTAGCGACTGGGAGAGGAGCTGGACCAAAGGCATTTCGCTGTTACATCGACTTCTTAATTAAAAAATATCTTTCTTTTCCTTTGGCTCAGGCATTTCCCCTCAAAACGCTGGAGGATTTTTCAGGGTGTGAAATCACTTTACTCCGGTAGCTTGGAAGAAAGAACACGCCCTCGCACCCCCCGCACCTTCTTGATGGCTAAGAGGCTGGATTGGTTCCTTAGCTGCAGAGCCGTTGTTTATAACTCGTTCTGGAGGAGGGGCACAGATGAAGTTAATACAATCCACCAAACGTTCATTAACTTTTCAAGTTGATTTCTACAATTATAGTTTTCCCTTTGATGCTTGAAGAATTAATTTTTTTCCCATGTAAAGCATCTTCATATGTTATTAATTCATTATTAAGGGGACCATTTTGACTTAGCGAACTTTATATGCAAACGAGTGATATGCTCTCTTTGTAAGGTACAATGGACTTTACGGAATAGTAATCCGTATTCTCAGCTTTGATGAGGCAATACATAAATCCTTCCACTTTTCTCCATATGGAATAATGTTTTTGGTAGTTACATGGTATCCTGGTTTGCAAGAAGTCTTATTTAAGATTTTAGCCTCCTACCTTCCTTTTAATCTTCTTAAAAAGTTGTTTTGTGGGTTTAATTCCAGTTTATGTGCGGACAAGAGATGGGTGAGATTGTCTGGGTGCTTGAAAATGAGGTTCGAAACTACCTGTTGATCAAATCTAGTTTGGGGTGTATCTCCACTGACTTGTGTTGCCAACCCTGACACAAGCCACAACCTGAATTATTCCCGAGACCTGTAGCAGCTATTCAGTGGGAGCTCTTATCGATGGACATTGACAGTCTGGTAATGACAGATGTAATGGCTGGATGCAGATTCCAGCCAAGAAGGAATTGTGCAGTGCTGTACATTAGGTCATTAAATACTTGGCGTAAGAGAAAGTTAAGATTAGAACATGGTGGCATTAACGCCTGTGATGAGGCAGAAATTTAAACAAAGGAATTTTTGTAGATTACTAGACAGCAGAAAATTTGAAATTGAATTTTATGTCTATGTCTAATTTTAAGACTGATAGAGTACAACTCTTTTTCTCTCCTTCCCCCTATCGCAAAACAAAATGAACAACAAAAATGCTTTTAAATGATGGTAAGAAAAAAATAGATTAAGACATTAAATTGGGAGTTTTGGACTTTGGACATTTGAGAATTCTACAAAATAGACCAAAAGACGCTGCTGTCACCTGTTCTACTTCAGGCTTGACCCTATGTGGAGAGGCCTGTTCCTTCTGTTTTATGGTAGACTTTGAATCAAAAATAAAAATTCTCCATAGGCAAACTTGCCCCTGTTTTCTGGGACGGGCTTTTATCCTCATCTGCATATTTCACAGGGGACAAGACAGACCCCCTCCCTCTCCCCCTCCTCTGCTCCTACGCAGAAAGGTCCACAGGCATTTGGCATCTTTTCTGCATAAGGGAACAGAATATATTGTGGTAAAAGTGGGCTCAGGTAAAACAATCATAAAAAGCAGTTCAAAAGAAACATCTGTGGACGGTAACTGTTTGCAGGATTTGGGCGATCAAGCAAAGAATGTACCGGCAAGGATGGCGAAGGATGGTAGTTACCAGCTCTGCAGGCAAAACAGGCATCAGGGGATAATCGTTACAGGGGTTGATTCCGTAGGAAATGATTTTTCTTGTGACACATATTGTCGTGAGAGGACCATTTCACTTTTGTCTTTTTCCCAGGGTGGCACAGTCATACACATATATTTGGAAACCTTCACTCCAGAGCACAATTTCAGAAATAATGACACAAAAATCTGGTATTAATAATCTGTGGGTTTTAAATTTTATGCCTTTAAAAGATGTAGGGATTAGTAATTTCATGTAGCCTACAAAGTAGAACATGCCTTAGGACACACGGATCAGTGATTCATGTGGCGCTTTACCATCTGACAGTAAATACTCGGCACATAGACTGGATTCCTGGCGTTCACTGGTTGGAAGACAATAAAACCCCATTAATTTAAACCTCCCAAAGCCAGGTTTGGGGATGAATCAGGTTGAAAAGATGTGGGACTGAAGCTTACATTTGCATATTTGACAGCCTTTGCTAAGATAACTGTGAGTTGCCCATCGTTGAGGGAAGGATGATCAAAGAGAACACACAGGTTCTGAGAAACACCAAGCACAGGCACGGGTTGGCGAGGCTACGTGTGATTTATGTCACCTCGACCTCAGAACAGGTTTCCCACAGGCCTTGACAGAGCAACTTTTATTAACCTATAGGAGGCTCTAGAAAGGACATGGGACCTGCCTTTCCCGTAAAATGGCTTCTCTCCAGAGCATCTGAATTATCAAAGGTTTTCTCCCTACGCATTTATCTTTCATAAAGGTCACAGCTGGGATTAAGCTATTTGGAGAGATATTTTCGTAAAGGTGATCAAGGAGAGCTGCTTTATTGTCTTGGTTTGGCAGAGAAGAGGAAGGACTTTCTTTCCATAAGTGGATTAACCACTTCTGCAAGACACACGCAGGCCACAGCTCTCCACCTGTCATGAGTACAATTTGCAAGCCTGTCTTTCCACAACAGAGGAGCGCAAGAATGATGAGCGTGGCTGGGATGTTCTGGATCTTGTCCTTTGATAAATGCAGCCATAAGTCAGCCAGAATGTTCTCTGATCCAACCAGAGGGAGGAGGGCAAGAATACCCGGGCCCCAACACCTCAGGACACACCACCTGCTGGCCTGGCAGCCTGGCTTTTGCCATTTGTCACCGTGCTTTTTCTTGTTCTCAAGCACTGTAAGTGGCTTGGTGAAAAGTTGCTACAAAAAGGTTCACGGGTCTGTGTGCTTTCAGTCTGAGGCTGGGAGCCACCGGGGCCCCTGAGTGTCCTGTGGAATAGAAGCGCTCAGTACAGCACAGACAAGGCCAGGAACTCTGTCTCTAGCAACACGTGTGAAATTCAGAACAAATTTCTCTTCCCTCGCATTGCCTCAATGGGACTCCAAAATGCTTCTCAATTAGTAGGGATCGATTTCACTTTTTTGCTTTGCAATGGCAATATTTCAAGGGGAAGAATCGTAGTGTATATCAGTGTGAATCTCTCCAGTGAATTAACTGTGCAAATTTCTGCTCTGCAAGAGAGATAAATACTTCTGTAAAGCACTTATCTTGCCTAATAGTCTAACATTATACCAACACAGCAGTAACACCTGCCAAACAGAAAACGCTTGATAATCTAGGATTCAATAACATTAATATTATTTTTTTGGAGGTCGGCAGGGTGGCCCAGAAGATCTGTGATCACTGGGATTCCTGTGGGTGGGTAGACCCTGCAGAAGATCACACTAGAATAACAGTCTGTGTTTACATCAAGCGAAGGGGACGCCACACAATTTAGACAAGAGCAGAATTCAGAGTGGAAAATATGAATACCTTGTATTTGTAGAGGGCATTGCAGCTTATGAGATGCTTTCATATACAGAAGCTAGTGTGGTCATCTTCCCCATCTGTGAAGATTCCTGTGTGGGTATGATTAGCCCCTTCTTCTGGATGAGAAAACTGAGGTTCAGATATATTAAGTGACTCAGCTGGTAGGAGAACTGGGCTTAAAAATCTAGATATTTGAATTCTGACTTCAATACAGTTTTGGCTCCATTTCTAATAATAGGGAATTTTGAATGAGTTGATGTTGCTTTATGTTTCTGGTTAAGACCTTCAAAATAAAACCTGTATCATAGAATGAAACATGGAGTGAACCTACAAGGAGCCTCCTCCAGGGGGCCTTTTCCTTTAAAGACCCCTAGAATGTTATTTGCCTCAAGAGGGAACATCTCTGATGTGTGTGCATTAAAAATAAAATGAAAAGAAAAGAGAAACGTCAAGGCCCAAGGCAAGGTCGTGTGGTAGAGAGCAGAGAGACTGGGGGAGCCAGTGCCTTTGTGAGTGTTCCCGAGGCCTCCAGCTGGAGAGGCCAGTGGGGTCGCCCTGTTGAGCAAGGAGGGTCTGAAGCGTGCCAGGGTGTGAGGACTTCTAAGAATGTGGGTTTTGAGTCAAGATAGAAACTTTTCCTTACATTCTGACTCACAGGGGATTAGAAAGTAGTGGATGGATTAGACGAAAATGCTTCAGTTAAGAATTTAATCCTGTTAGGCAACAGTAAGTCACTTTTCTTAAAGGCTCTCTTGCCAAAGAGTAGAAAGAAAAAAATGTGCCTCCACAGTGTGGGAGGTAATTGTTTCTGAAGAGCTGCCTGCCTGAGGCCTCTTGAAGGCCAGTTTTCCTCCAGTTTGCCTGATTTTCTCTTCTAAAGAGAACAATGGATTTTGTACTGGGGTGTGAGCTGTGCCCTGCCCCCCCAGCACAGGGCCTCCCAGCTGAGCTCTTCCGGCTTGCTGTGTGTGTGTGTGTGTGTGTGTGTGTGTGTGTGTGTGTGTGTGTGACCAGCGCTGGAATATTCTGGGGAGGGCTGGGGGTGGGCAGGGACTCTGGTCGCCAGTCCTGGGGTCAGAGTTCAATTATGCAGTGGACTCAGACCCAGAATAAAAGCAAATGGTCAAACTGCTCTTTACTCTGTAGGCTTGAAAGCCGGATTCAAACTCTTCCAGCCCCCTTCTCGCTTCTCAACTCTCCTTAAAGCATGAGAACTGTGCTTAGGATCTGGGCTGTTCTGTTGTATTTAACATGGGGGGAGGGGGCAGATAAATCATTGACATGAAGGAGCCAGTGGAACCCGTATTTCTTCCTTCCTTCCTTCCTTCCTTTTACTTTCTTTTTTGTTATAATTCTTTTAAAAAAATAAATCTATTTATTTATTTACATTTTATTTTTGGCTGCGTTGGGTCTTCGTTGCAGAGAACGGGGGCTACTCTTTGTTGCAGTGCGCGGGCTTCTCACTGCGGTGGCTTCTCTTGTTGCGGAGCACAGGCTCTAGGCGCGTGGGCTTCAGTAGTTGTGGCTCGTGGGCTTCAGTAGTTGTGGCTCGCAGGCTCTAGAGCGCAGGCTCGGTGGTTGCGGCACACAGGCTTAGTTGCTCTGTGGCACGTGGGATCTTCCTGGACCAGGGGTTGAATCCGAGTCCCCTGCATTGGCAGGCGGATTCTTAACAACGGCACCACAAGGGAAGTCCTCTTCTTTTTTTTAAGTTTAAACAACAACATTTATTTCTCAAAGTTTTGGGGCAGGAACCCATATTTCTTGACTTTCAACACCAGAAAACCCTAGAAATTTATATAAAAATTATCATTATGTGGTTATAACCTTTGTATTGCTTGTGGGGTCTCCTACAGCAAGAAGTCTGAGGACAGATGTCAGAGAAAAGCCAATCCAACTTTAAATCCAAAGAAATGCCATGGTTGAATCTCCTGTGATATCCTGAGCCCGATATTAAATCCTAGAGTTTCGCACAAGGTCTCAGATACAATGCCTCTTACCAAGCTGTTTAGAATCTGACTGTAGAGACAAGACAGAAATGATCCTGTCTCTACCGGCCAAAAAGGCCATATCTGACATCAGCTTATAAAGACACTTCAGGGTGAATAACCAAAAGGACCATTTGTTCTTTTGTCATGTTATCCTATTATTATACTGGACAAGAGATTGGGAGAGGTTTTCCCTGGCATCTGCTACTATGGGAAAAATATATTATGATTACTATTCACTTGGTGTGGCAGTGGATTTTATATGTCAGTTTGACTGGCTAAGGGATGCCCATAGACCTGGTACGACATGATTTCTGGGTGTGTCTGTGAGGGTGTTTGAAGAAGAGGAGAGCGTTTGAATCAGCAGCCTGAGTAAGAAGACTGTTCTCACCAATACAGACAGGCATCATCCAATCCCTTGAGGGCCTGAATAGAACAGAAAGACAGAGGAGGGGTGAATTGGCTCTCCCTGCTTGAGCTGAGCTGGCAACCTCCTCCGGCTCTCAGAGGCTCTTTGGGTTCGGACTGGAACTACACCAGCTGCTTTCCTGGGTTTCCAGAGTGTAGATGGACGATCACAAGACTCCTCAGACTCCACGTTGACCCGAGTCAAATCCCTTGTGATACTCTGCTCCTGCCGTGAACCTACGTCTATTGTAACAGTTCTGTTTCTCTGGAGAACCCTGACTAGTATAGTCAGTTAACAAGAGGTGGATGGTGCCAAGAGAAAGGTTGGTTAGGATGACGATAATCCAGGTGAGAGATGAAGACAGTGGCCCAGCGACGCTGTGATGGAGGTGGTGGGAAGTGGTCGGATTCTCTTATATTCTGAAAGTACGGAAGAAATGATATCCTGACAGATTGGATGTGGGTGTGAGAGAAAGAAAGAAGTGGTTGGAAGCTGGCCTGGCCACCCCATTTGTTGGGGCCTCAAGAGACCATTCCCCCTGAAAAATTGGGTTTGTGCTAGCAAGCCGAGATGGTAGAAGCGCGTGTTTAAGAATAAGACAGGACTGTCTCTTCTTTTATTATGGACCTCCTTCAAGGGAGCTAAGCCAGGCTTGGGTCCCAGCTCTACAACTATCCTGTCTATCTGTCATCTCTCTCTCTGTCTATCATCTATCCATATCATCTATCTACCTATCTCTCTTGATTTCATGATAGGTAATTTAATTTTTGAATACGTAATACATTCATACCCAACAGGTATAGAAAAAAGGGATTTTTTCCCCTATGACCAACTCTTTGATATATTTACTAGTTCTATGATTTTTTCCTTTAAAATTTATGTCTGATTTTATCTTTACTAATTCCTTTTGTCTACTTTTCCCTGCATGAAACAATGTTTTATTTCATTTTTTCTTGTATTTAAGGCTATACATTTCCCTCGGAGCCCTGCTTTGGATGCGCTCTGTGGGTTTCATATGGCTTCATTAAAGCTCTTCAGATTCACTCACAGGGCCTCTTATCTAGGCATAAGCCTGTCACCGTGGTGGCTGGGTCAGGATGGTGTTTAAGCCTCACAGACCCAGACTGAATGCTCGTCATCCTTTCTCTACCCTTGATAAGAGAGAGGCTTACATTTGTAATTCACCTCCTCCTACCCTCGTGAAGCATTCTCAGGGACATTAGTATCCTGTATTCTGTGTAATCAGGCCTTGGTTGGTGCTTTCAAGGCCATTTGACAAACATTAATGGCTTTGAATTATAAAGGGAAGAGATCTCTTTTTCTTCAAGGGGTCTCCCTGTTTCTATGGGGCAAATAGGTAGATGGACAGAAGCCACTCAACAGCACTCACAGCCCAAATCTCAGTGAATTGGGGGTGTGGTCGTTAAGAGCACTCTGTTCCCCACCCACATGCCTTCTTGCAGCTACATTATTTCATTTAAGCTTCAAGACCATTTTGCCAGGTAGTGATTTCTATCCCCACTTTTATGTATGAGCTTAGGAAAGTAAAATACCCTACCTGAATTTCCACACTAAGTGGCAGAGATGGGATTCACTTTCAGGTCTGCCTTTGAGTCTAGACCTCTTCCACTGTACTAAGTTGCCTCTTCAAAGTTTCAGCTTTTGAGCTTCAGTTATATAATTGTGTCAAGAAATGATGAATCCTTTCTAAATTGTTTTTCAAGATAACCAAAGCTTAGCCGTTTGAGCACCAACAGTTTGAAAACCATTGTAGATATAGATATATCTAGAATGTGTTTTCTACCTTCTTAAACAAAGCACGTCGAACAGATTTTGAATTTTTCTTGGTGGTTTGCATCATCTTTATGAAGAACAATTATTATGTAACACCATAGTATAGGGAGTTTAAGTATCTTGCCCTGGGCTAGACAGCTGTTAAGCGGGGAAGCCATTCAGACCCAGGCAGTCTGGTTCCAGAGCCCATGTTCTTAGCTACCAGACTATGTTGCCTCACCAAGGTCTCGAAAGAGCCAGAGATCACTGTGGGCTGGAAATGACTTGTCCCACTGGGGTTGGTTGTTCCGGCAAAGAGCAAGGAAGCAGGACCTGAAGGCATCGTGGTAATCGTATGATTACTCAGGACCTGAGTAATCATAGCAGAGGGAGAGATGAAGGTCTACTTAGCTGATGTTTCAAAACAGAAAAATGCCAAGTCAGAGCCCAAGTCCGGAAAGAAGCAGATCAGAGATTGAGATGTATTTTATTAAAAAATGAAAAGCGGATATCAAAGAATCTATGGCTAGGAGTCTGAGATAAAAGTCATATGTAAGAGTTTCTTAGGGGGACTGAGAAAGAGCCCTCCTCTAACCTGCTCGAGTTCTGAAAAATCGGGGACATTCAGAGTAGCAGATGGGGCTCAATAGTCCTTTATTAAAGGCTAAGTTAGAAGGCGTAGATCATCGGGAGAACTAAGTGGACTGCAAAATAATTCCAAAATTCAACATCCTCACCCCACGTTCGTGTGGGCAAGGACCAGGTGAGAGAGTGTGGAGGAGCCGGGAACTCCTGGAGCCTGCAGTCAAGTTCAACTCCGGGAGAGGAAAGGTGGAGCTGAGACAAGCACAGCTGGTACGTTCTTCTCAGAAGCCTCTCCACCTTCTACTGGACAGAGAGAGTAAGAGGTGGAGAGAGGCCAGAAATTACATGAAAGTCCTTTCACATGGGAGGAAACATCAGAAGTCCCTCAAACGTTACAGCGAGTAGATTTAAATTGTGTATCCTGCAACTTTGCAGCCATACCACGTTCAACTAGAATTGGAGACACGCGTCTACCCTGTGCTGGTGGTAGTGGTCAGGAAATGCTAGTGGAAGAGATAGAAAGTAAACTAGGATTTCAAAGGTGCGTTGGATTTAAGGAAGAAGGGAGAGCAAGAATGATATTCCAGGCAGGAGGAAAGGATCTAACCCAGGAAAAATTCATTCCATGTCTAGGGGACAAATATATGAGCTGCCTGGTTTGAAGAGGGTTTGGAAAGGTAAGTTTGTACAAGCCATGGCTGCTGAAGAAGTGGCAGGTTTCCCAAGGTCCTGTGTGGAATCAGTCCTGTAACTGAGTTTTCTATCTGGGAACCACCCCCCACCCCCGACAGATGTATGAATGCTCTACATGTCTATGCTAGTCCTTTGCTTGTTGAAATAGTCACATCTACTTTCCACCCTTCCCTTGTGCTCTGCGTTGCAGTGAACTGCATGTCCCAGGTTTCCTTAGCTGACTTCCGGCTGTTGTGGCCAATAGGAGATGCTGGCATGAGCTTGAGGGGAAAGAGTTGAGAGAAGCCAGGATGTTTTCTGTCCTTCCTCTGTTCCAGGCGACACCTCCAGCAGTGACTCTCTTCTGGGGTCCTGCCTAAAGATATCCCTTCTGCTGGGTGGCCCCGGATTCTGGGCTTGGGTCACGCTGCCTCCATCTTGCTAATCCTTTGATTGCCTCGCACTATGTTATCGATGGAAATCAGTCTGTGGATTCCTTCCAAGTCTATTGGTAATACCTATGGTCCACTATAAAGTAATACCTGTGACAGACACAGGCAGTTTTTGTCTGTCATGGGCCATTCACTGCGATGGACTTTGCCCAAAAGGATGGGGGTGTCTGTGGTTTGTCCTCTGTCTGGGAGTCAGAGTGTGGCTGAGGTCGGGCTTTAGCTAAGGAAAAGCAGTTGTTCAGTCACCTTGAAAGCTGGCAGAGAATGACAGTGGGCCAACAGCCTAAGTGAAGCTTGAACTGGCATGATTTGGGAATGGCAGATTTCTATACGTCTCTTTTGGACTCTTGTGGGGAGAGCTGATTCTAAGTAAGAAATCCCTCGGTTGAATCACTTTAGAGATGGAAACCTAGAGAAACAAGAGTTGGAAAAACCCTCCTCAGTGTTCTCTACTCATTCTACCTGTAACTGAATACACAGTTCCAACTGGGCGAGAGCAAACATCTGAGGGCAGAGAAAGGAGCCAGACAAGGGCAGAAGGAGCTCATGCCTTGTGGCTCAGGTTTGAAAACCACCTGATCCTACTGCTTCCTCCTTCCTTTCCTCAGGAGCTCAGCATTCTTGAGACGATGGGCAGAAGCAGCTCTCTCATTCTTAAACCACTTTCTGTGCCTCTGAGAGGACTCTGTCCTCACACTTTGCAGCAGGACAGTTACTGAGCTGTTCTTGTGATGATTTTCAGGCTACATATGCCTACCCCCATGAGGCTGACTTCTTCCTGAGTGCAATATGGTTTCTGTTCAAATGAATACACAGTTGATGCATGTTTGGCTAGAAGTATAATGATAAATTTAAGCCCTACTGTCTGAACTGTCATCTTTACTTAGGTTAAGCTTGTTGATTGGAATTTTGTACTATAAGAACCTGCAGCTTGGTTCCAAAATCAGCCATGTTTGTAGATAGATATAGGTAAATCCACTTGCTCATAGCGGCTCATGTGCTCCAACGTGATTAAGGGTCATCTTTTATTATGATTGTTTACCCCCAAGTCTGATAACAATATCCTAGTTTTTCCATGACTGGAAAACCTAGAATGTCCCAGAATGCTCCACATCTTTGGAAGATCCTTATTTTGCCTGCAGAAGAAAGTCATATGTTTTGGATAATCACATGAAATGATGTGGGTGGTGAAGATTCAATTAATTACACTTAAAAAAAATTCTGTAGACATGTGCTCAGGAGAGCTGAATGCTCTGCATTAGCATAAAGAGGCTCCAGGAGAGGTGTCAATGTTTTGTTTATTACTTTAGTAAGCTATTGTTTTAAAAAAGTATATTTATGCCTATGAAAACATTTTTCAGAGCTGTGGAATCTGATAAAAATTTATAACCAAAGGAGTGTTTAATGAAGAAAAAGGCAGATGAATTTTAGTAAGAAAGCACTGTCCTGTTTTTGCCCATCTGCCTAACATCTTCTGTTTCCCAGCATGGTGACAGCCGTGGGGACAGTGGCTCTTTTTCCTGGTGTGACTTGCTTGTGCCAGGAACCTAATGCAGACTTGTTCTTACAGTAATGTGGTTGTGTGTTTTGACCTGTCTGGGAGTTCTCTGATGGACTGGCACAGAGGCTGGCCTTTGTTTTGTCCACCTGGGGCTACAGTGGTTTTCTGGACAGCAGCAGAATTTGCTGAAAAATTGAACTCTGGCTACATGCAACAGTATGAATGAATTTCACAATGTTTAGTTAAGAAAAAAAGTTTAAAAGACATATACTACCTATAGCCACTTGGAGTAAGGGATGGTGGATGGAGCAAGCACCAGATGGATACAAAAGCCTAGAAAAGCAGAGACTGAGGAGGAAATTTCTTGGAGGAATAAGGGTTTGGAAGGATTCTCATATATACCTGGGGAAGCTGGAGTGAAACATATATGCATAGGGCTGGGTGTGTGCTCAGAAAAGATCTGACAGGACCCTATGCTTGCACCTATGGTGGATCAGTGGGGTCCATGAAATCAAGAGGTGAAGGCTGAGGAAGAATTATAGATGTCCTGACAGTGTTGGAGGAAGGTCCTAGCTAGGCAAGGAATGTCCTTGCCTAGAGCCACATGGCAAAGGCCAGGGAAGTAGGATTTTTCTTTTGGGCTCCAAGTATTTAAGGAAATCTCTGTCATGTCACTGGTTGGCTTCTGAGATAATGAAACAGAGACTTTAGTGACAACATATGACAAAGATCACAATCTTTACAATAATAGTTTGGAAAAGTCACTAAGCAAATGGATAATTGCAGCTATCAGCAATCAGTGACAGCAAATCTTGGGGAGAGAGAGAATCTGATTTCCAGAGTTACCACATTATACTATTCAAAATGTCCAGATTTTAAAAAAAATTACAAAGCATACACAGAAACAGGAAAGTATGGCCCATTCATAGGAAAAAAAGAATTGACCGAAACTTTCACTGAGGAGGCTCAGATATTGGACTTACTAGAAAAGGACTCTAACTAAACTCTCTTAAAAATGACCAAAAAACTAAAGGAAGCCAGGAGAACAATGTATGAACAAATAGAGACTATCAATAACGAGATGAAAATTATAAAGCAGAACCAAATAGAAATTCTGAAGCTGAAAAATACAATAGCTGGAATGAAAACTCACTAGAAGTGTTCAACAGGGGAATTGAATTGGCAGAATAGATCATTAGAAAATTTGAAGATAAAACAATTGAAATTACATAATCAGAAGAGAAAGAAAAAGAATGAAGAAAAATGAAAAGGGTAGGCAACTTCTGGGACACCATCAAGTGTACCAACATACACATTATGGTATTCCCAGAAGGAGAAAAGAGAGAGAGAGGGGCAGGATGAATATCTGAAGTGATAATGGCCAAAAACTTCACATGTTGGGTGAAAGAAATGAACCTACACATCCAAGAAGCTCAGTGAACTCCATTTAAGATAAACTCAAAGAGATCCACACTAAGATAATTATAATCAAACTGTCAATTCCAAGGGCAGAGAGAATCTTGAAAGCAGCAAGAGAGAAGCAACTAATTACATACAGGGGATTCTCTATAAGATTAACACCCAATTTCTCATCAGAAGCCACAGGCTAGAAGACAGTGAGATGACATATTTAAAATGTTGAAAGAAAAAGAATGTCAATAAAGAATTCTGTACCCCCAAAATATCCTTAAAGAATGAAAGGGAAATTAATACACTCCCAGATGAAAGCTGAGAGATTTTATTGCTACCAGCCCTGTCTTACAAGAAATGCTATAGGGAGTCCTTCAGATTGAAATGAAAGGACACTAGACAGAGATTTGAAGCTATATAAATAAAAGAATATCTCTGGTAGGTAAACGTATAGGTAAATAAAAGGACAGTATTATTGAAGTTTTGGCTTATGACTCCTCTTTTTATTTCCTATATTATTTAAAAGAGAAGTGCATAGAACAACACTAACAAAGTGAGGTTAATGGACACACAATGTATAAATACGTAATTGGTGACAATAACAACCCAAGAGGAACAGAGTTGTATAGGAGTAGAATTTTTGTATGTTATTGAAGCTAAACTGGTATCAATGCAAACTAGATTGTTACAAATTTAGAATGCCTAATACAGTAGTAACTAAAAAAATAACTAAAAAATATATAGACAAGGAAATGAAGTGGAAATCAAAAAGGCGCACTAGAAAAAATAAACCAAACACAGAAGAAGCCAGTTTTGGAGGAACTGATGGACAAAAATATATGGCACATTGAAAACCAAAAGATGGCAGAAGTCCTTCCTTTTTAGTAATCACTTGGAGTATAAATGGATTAAACTCACCAAGTAAAAGGCAGAGACTGGCAGAATGGATAAGAAAGCATGATCTAACTACATGTTGTCTACAAGAGATTAACTTTAGATCCAAAATCACAGATAGGTTGAATATGGAAGGATGGAAAAAGATTCCATGGAAATTGTAACCAAAGAGAGCAGGGGTAGCTATACTAATATCCAACAAAATAGACTTTAGGTAAAAATCTGTTTTAAGAGACAAGAAAGCCATTAGATATTGCTAAAAGTTTCAATTCATCAAGAAGATACAGGAATTATAAACATTTTAAGTACAAAACAACAGAGCCCCCAGTATATGAAGCAAACCTTGACAAAACTGATGAGAGAAATAGATTCTACAGTTCTATAGTAATAGTTGGAGACTTCAGTAGCTCACTTTCATTAATGGATAGAATATCTAGGCAGAAAATCAATAAGTAAATAGAAGACTTGACAAACTATACATCAGTTAGACCTAAAAAAATACATAGAACACTATACCCAACAACAGCAAAACATATAGTCTTCTTAAGTCCATGTGAAACATCCTCCAGGAGAGACCATATATTAAGCCACAAATGAGTCTCCATACATTTAAAAAGATCGAAATCTTACAGAATTATCATCTCTAACTACAATGGAATGAAGCTAGAAATCAGTAACAGAAGGAAAATTAGAAAATTCACAAATATGTAAAAATTCAACAACAGAATCTTAAGGGACCAATGAGTCAGATAAGAAATCACAAGAGAAATCAGAAAATACTTTGAGATTAATGCATATGGAAGCACATCATACCAACATTTATTAGATGCCATGAAAGCAGGGCACGGAAATTTATAACTGTAGACATCTACATTAGAAAGAAGAAAGATCTCAAATCAGTAGCCTAACGAAACCTCAAAGAACTAGAGAAAGAACAAACTAGACCCAAATCTGGCTAAAGGAATGAAATAATAAAGATTAGAGTGGAGACAAAAAACCAGAGAATAGAAAAACAATAGGATCAATGGATCCAAAACTTGGTTCTTTGAAAAGATCAGTAAAATTGACAAGCCTTTAGCTAATCAGTAAAAGCTAATCACTGATTAGCTTCAGTAATCATAAACCTCCCGACAAAGAAAAGCCCAGGACCAGATGGCTTCACTGGTGAATTCTAATAAACATTTGAAGAAGAATTAACAACAATCCTTCTCAAGCTCTTTCAAAAAGAATTGAAGAGGAGGAAACACTTCTTAGCTCATTCTCTATAGCCAACAGTACACTAATACAAAATCCAAATAAAGACATCACAAAAACAGAAAACTACAGACCAACATCCCTTTTGAATATAGATTTAAAAACGCTCAAGAAAATACTAGCAAACCAAATTCAGCAGCATGTTAAAAAAGGTTATTTACCACGACCAAATGGAATTTATCTTAGAAATGCAAGTTTGGTTCAACACAGGAAAATCAATCTGTGTAATATACCACATTAATAGACTGAAGGAAAAAACCCACGTGATCATCTCAATCGATGCAAATAGCGTTTGTCAAAATACAACACATTTCTATGACAAAAACAGTCAAAAACCTAGTTGTAGAAGGGAACTTCCTCAACTTGATAAAGAACATTTATAAAACACCAACAGTTAACATCATACTCATGGTGAAAGACTGAAAGATTTACCTCTAAAATCAGAAAACAAGAGGTTTCCTGCTTTCACCTCTGTAATTCAACATTGCACTCAATGTGCAGCCAGAGAATTAGACCAGAAAAAGGAAGCCAGCCAAATCAGAATTGAAGAAGTAAAATTATATTTATCTGTAGATGACAAATACATAAAAAATCTTATATACAGAAAATCCCAAAGATGCAACAACAAAAAACCTACTAGAGCTTATAAATAAATTCAGCAAAGTCACATAGTCCAAGATCTACACACAGAAATGAGTTGTGTTTCTATACGTCAGCAATGAACAATCCAAAAAGGAAAGTAAAAAAATAATTTCATTACAATAGTATCCAAATGAATAAAATGCTGAGGAATCTAAGGAGGGGACTGACTTGTACACTAGAAAAGTATAAAATATTGCTTAAAAAAATTAAAGGAGACCTAAATAAATGAAAATGCATCCTATATTCATGGGTTGGAAGACTTAGTACTGTTAAGATGGCACTACTGTCAAAAGCAATCTGGATATCTAATGCAATACCTACCAAATTCTAATGGCCTCTTTTTTTGGGGGGAGGGGAAATGGAAAAGCCAGTTCTCAAATTCATATGGAATTGTAAAAGGCCTTGAATAGCCCAAACAATCGTGAAACAGAAGAACAAATTTGGAGGACTCACACTTCCCTATTTTAAATCTTGCTTCAAAGTTATAGTACAGTAGTCCCCCCTTATCCATGGTTTCGCTTTCCATGGTTTCGGTTACCCGTGGTCAACTGAGGTCCGAAAACATTAAATGGAAAATTCCAGAAATAAACAATTCATAAGTTTTAAATTCCATGCCGCTCTGAGTAGTGGGATGAAATCTTGCACGGTCCAGCTCCATCCCGCCTAGGACATGAATCATCCCTTTGTCCAGCACGTCCAGCCCGTTAGTAGCCATCTTGGTTATCAGATCAACCGTTGCAGCCACAGTGCTTGGGTTCAAGTAACCTTATTTTACTTAATAATGACCCAAAGCGCAAGAGTAGTGATGCTGGCAATTTGGATGTGCCAAAGGGAAGCCACAAAGTGCTTCTTTTAGGTGAGAAGGTGAACACTCTCAATTTAGCAAGAAAAGAAAAGAATCGTATGCTAAGTTTGCTAAGATCTACAATAAGAGCAATTCTCCTATCCGTAAAACTGTGAAGAGGGAAAAAGAAATTTGTGCTAGTTTTGCTGTCACACCTCAAGCTGCAAATGTAATAGCCTCAGTGTGTGGTAAGTGTTTAGTTAAGATGGAAAAAGCATTAAGTATGTACAGTAAGATATTGAAAGAGAGAGACCACATTCACATAATTTTCATTATAGTGTATTGTTTAATTATTCTATTTTATTATTAGTTATTTTTATTAATCTCTTACTGTGCCTAATTTATAAATTAAACTTTATCTTGGGTATGTATATATAAGAGAAAACATAGCGTATAGAGGGTTTGGTAGTATCCACAGCTTCAGGAATCCACAGGGGGCCTTGAAATATATCCCCCGAAGAGAGGGAGGGACTACCGTCATCAAAATAGTGTCGTTCTGGCATAAAGGTAGACATACAGACCAACGGAACAGAATTAAGAGTCCAGAAATAAACCGTACATATATGACTCATTGATTTCCAACAAGGGTGCCAAGGCCATCCAATGGGGAAAGAATTATCTCTCCTATAAGTGGCACCGGTACAAGTGGATATCCACATACAAAACAATTCATTTGGAACCCTAACTCACACCATATATAAAAATTAACTCAAAATGGATTAATGACCTAAATATAAGAGTCAAAACTATAAAACTAGTAGAAGAAAACATAGAGGTAAATCTTCCTGATTTTAACTTGGTAATGGATTCTTAGATATGACACCAAAAGCACAAGCAACAAAAGAAAAAAATAGATAAACTTGGATGTAATCAGAATTGAAAATTTTATGCATCAAAGGATATGATCAAGAAAGTGAAAAGTGACAACTCACAGAGTGGGAGAAAATATTTGCAAATCATATGCCAGGTAAGGGACATGTATCCAAAATATATAAAAAACTCTCACAGCTCAACGGCAAAAAAGACAAACAAGCCCCTTAAAAACTGGGCACAGTACTTGAATAGACATTCTTCCAATGAAGGTCTACAAATGGCCAACAAGCGTGTGGAGATGTCCAAAATTATTAGTTATTCAAATGCAAATCAAACCCACAATGAGATACCACCTCTTATTCACTTGGACGTCCATAACTTTAAAAATGAAAAATAACAAGGATTTGTGAGGATATAACAAAATTGGAATCCTCATACATTTCTGGTGGGAGTGTAAAATGGTCCAGCTGCTATGGAAAATAATTTGGTGATTCCTCAAAAATCTAAACAGAATTATCATAGGTTCCCAGTAATTTAATTCCTAGGTATGTACCCAAAATAATTAAAACAGGGGCTCAAACAAGTACACACATGTTCATTGCAGCATTATTCATAATAACCAAAGGTGGAAACGCCCAAATGTCCATCGATGAATGAATAACTTGTGGTATATACATACATACAGGGGAATATAATTCAGCCATAAAAAGGAACGAAGGACTAATATTTGCTACAATGCAGATGAACCTCAAAAACTTTATCCGAAGTGAAAGAAGCCAGACATAAAAGGTTACATACTTTATGTTTCCATTTATATGAAAGATCTAGACTAGATAAATTCATAGAAACAGAACTCAGATGGCGGTAGCCAGGGAGCAGAGGGAGAGACCAAGGCAGAGCAAGTGCTGAATGGGTATGGGTGCTGGGATGACGAAAACGTTCTGGAACCCACAGAGGTGCTGTTTGCACGATATTGCGAATGTACTTAATGCCACCGAACTGTTCATTTAAAAACAGTTAATTTTATGCCCTTGGAATTTTACCTCAAAAAAAGTGAAAAAGGACATATAGTGTATTAGTATACCTATCTAAAGTTGAAAAACAGGCCCAAATAGTTTTTGGAGTCAGAAGTTAGGGTAGTGGTTTCATTTGGAGAGAAGGGAGAGGGCAGTGGCTGGGAAGAGGAGTGAGGAGAGGTTCAGGTGTGTGTGTCAGATCAAGGTCAGCTCCTGCTAGAACCTTGAACTTGCCCGCTGGGGCTTGGCTGTTGGAGGACCCTTGAACCTGTCGAGAGCTGGGTGGGGTGTAATGCCTGCCCACACGACTGACCAATCACATTCTGTAATCAATTCAAAACTGTCTTTGAGGAGCCGATGTCCTTTGAAAGGAACTTCTTTCTTTTTGCCTTGTGTCTTCTCCTCACACACTCAGCTCTCTGATCTCCGTCCAGAGTGACATGGCTCTTCCTTGCCCTTTCAGCCTCAGTATAGAACCTATGATGGTCTTTGGTTAGCCTTTGAAACTGCTAATGTTCTATTTCTTGACCTGGATGGTACTCAACACGGGTGTATTTCACTGTGCGATACTTTGTTGAGTTGTATGAACTTAGGATTTGTGTCCTTTTTTGTGTACGTTAGCCTTCAATATAGATAAAAAACAGAAGCAGTAGAACGCAAACAAACTTCGGATCTTCCGCAACCCGGACAACCAGACTCCCAATCTATTGTTTGTTGAAAATATAACACGATGACCCTTTGTCTTTGGTTCATGGCACTTTCTTCCCTACTGATTTTTCTTCTACTGGGTTAACGTGGGCTGTGCTGGCTTTTAGCACTGTTGACTAATAAATTAAATCATTCAACCAATTTTATTTACTACCTACTTTTGTCCTAGGTATTATGTGGGACCAGAGACCCAGAGGACTTTAAGAATCATATAATATTGTGATAATTTTAGCACTGATGCTTATTTGGAGCAAGGGGAAAAAACATATGAAGACACTACTAGCTGTAAAATATTTGCCTCCGACGGGCAAGTTGTATTTCCCTTCTGCTTGTCAGTCTTGAGAGTTGTAACTTTGATTTGCACAAGAAGAGCAAGGGCATCGTCTCTAGAAGTTTTGAACATAGCCTGTGGATCAGGCTTTCATTAGAAGAGAAATTGAGTTACCTCTAGCTTTCATCTCTAAAACAGTTGACGGGGATTGTGACTTTGCTTGAGAAGATAAGATAAGCAATTGTCATTTTTCGGTAGGTGGAGAGCAAACAGAAGTGTGGCAGGGGAGGTTCCGAGTGGTGGGGTGGCAGGACAGCAAGAGCTGCCGTTGAGTGATGGACAGGGTAACTATGATTTAAAACTTAGTCTGGGACTGAGCCACTTAGAACTCCCAGTGAACTTGGCTCAGGAACCACTGGAAAGTGTGAAGAGCAGCAAGGGAGAAATCAAAAAAGGGAGAGAGAAGGAGCTGGGAGAAAAAAAGCAGGAAAGGAAGAACGGGAGAAAAAGTAGATGGAGTGCAGCATTTACCTCTCATACTGCAGACTTTCCTTACTTGAAGGAGCTTTGAACTGGCTGTAGTTCCTGAAAACTTGGTACATGGTGAGGGTTCAGCCTGGGTGTGGTTCAGGCTACGGCAATACCACAAGGGGATCATTTCAATGAATCTGATGATTACAAATTGATGTTTTGGTTTTTTTAATGATTGGAGTTGGTTGAAGAATCGGGGCTTTCCATTCGGGTGGGATCATCTGAATTATGGATGGATATAATGGTGGATTTATTTTGAGTTTTCTGCTGTAGGGAGACACAAGCATAGCTACTCAACGTCCGCCAGCCAAAGCCCTCCAGGAGCACACCTGTAGTTGAACAAATTGGGTTTGTTGACTTCTAGTAATGGGGGAGAACTCACACAATGGGAAACCGTGGAGTACTGGTAGGAGGATGTTAGAAAAGACACTGTAGGATTTAGACTGTGTTAGGTGATTTGGGAAAGGGTTCAAGGAGGTGATGTTTTGGTCTGAACTGGATGCTGTCAGGAAGTGGAATTAATTCTATAATTGGGCATCTTAATAAATGTTATCTAGAAGGCAGGAGAAACAGAGCCGTGTTAGTCATGCTTTGTCTGTGCTCAGACACGATATGGAGCGGTCTTACTCTGTCTTCATTCTCCATGGTCACAGGTAGCCTTGTCTGAGGTTGAAGTTTTGTGAAATTGCTTATGTTAATTTCAACACCAAGATTTAATTGTGAATCCTGGGACAACTTCTAGCAACACCAAGTCCTGGCTGATGGTACCAGGCCAGTTCCTAGATGTCAGGGACTGCTTTTCCCTCCCTCAACTAGCAGAATATAGCTATACATACAGCCTAACTTTCAGTCAGGTGATATGTGAGTTAGGGCTATGTTTTGTCACATGAAACAAACAAACATCCCCAAATAACAGTGGCTTAAACAATAAAGATGTTTAGCTCTCTTTCATATATAAAATAGCTCTGGAAGTAGGTCTTGCATAGCTGGAAACGTAGCTCCATGATTACCAGGGACCCGACGAGCTTTGGCTATCTCAGTGTTCTGTCCTTTGTAGTTCTTTCCCTTGGACTTATGGTCCAAGATGGCTGCTCAAGTTCCAGCCATCACATGAACATTCCATTCAGCAGAAAGAGGAAGGGAAGAAGCAGGTCCACTGGCTCCCTTTTAGGAAACTTCCTGGAAGTTCCCTTCAACACACCTATTTCACATTTTACATGCTAGCATTTGATTACAAAGCAAAGATGCTTGTGAAATGCAATCATTTAGTTAGGTGGCAATGGATTCATTAGAATAATGGGGGTTCTTTCATTAAAAGAAAAGTCATAATTGGCTATTGGGGGGCTACAATTATCTGGAGTTGGGATAACACGGCTGCCATATTGAGGTCTATGAAAGGCAATTCTACGAGGGCTTTTGTGGTATGCAAATGTCCCCATCTTTGGTGAAACAGCGGGCAGTTAATTATCTTAAAGGATGCCTCCTTTTCGGTCTTTCTTTTGTAACAATATCAAGAGTTCAAGTTTCCAAAGTGAACTCTCTTTTCAGTAGTTCGAAGCTTTGTAGCTTGATTGAAAAAAATGTTGTGATCCCGCCGGCCACCGTTGCTAGGCTGTCCAACGATTTACCTCTAGCAGCAGGGAAGACATAGTTGTGCTGTCAGAAATAGCTAACTTAAAAATGGATAAAAAAATCATTCTTGCAAATTTATTTTTAAGAATAACTTAGTTCCTTTGTTTGGAAGAGCTATAAAATTACTGTGTGTTCTTGTTTTTTGGTTTTTTTTTTAAAAGGAGGTAATAATTAAGGTGAATACAATTGTAAACAAAAAGTTCATGTTGGCACTCACTATAACTCCATGTAGACATCCGGGCTGGAAATGTGAGAAAATTGTAAAGAATTTGGAAAGGTTCAAAGGCTGATGTTATTAAAGTTTTAATAATCTCCTTTTCTGCAGGGCTAACCCCCTGCTATTCTTTCAGTGTAGGAGAAAAACAAAATATGGACAAAATTGTAGTTAATTAGAGCTGAGCCTTCCTTGGAAAACCTATAGAAATTGCTTGGAATTTTTATAGAGGCTAAGAGTTGGGAAGCATGGGTTTGAAATTATGCAACTTCATTTTCATTTAAGGAATGTGGAGGATTTTTGTTAGGTTTCAATGAAATAGAATATTTAAAAATCTTTATCAGTTAGTGAATATAATAGATTGGAAAGCACTATTTTACAAGAATTTTCTATGAAAATAATCTCACTTAGCATTTTAACTTTTCCTCTTTGATCAGTCAGAGCAAAATAAAACATTTATTGCCCATAGCAGATACTGAGAAACAAATGACATGTCTTTAGTTCATTACCAAATTGTCTTAATTAAAGAGACAGCAGCCCCTCGTGTTTGAAATATGGTAAAATTGTAAAAGTCTTCTGAATACAACCCATTTTAGTTTTGCTGTAGACTTGTAATGTCAGTGTTACTATTTTTCTGCTTGAAATTAATTTGCTTTTAAAGGCCTCTTAACGGTATACAGTAATATATAATGCAGCATGTATTTTACTATATGTTGTATAAGGCTATACTTAGCGTAGCAAACTTTTATCATAGGTGTGTACATATATAGGTATGAAAGTATGCACATATGAAGTCACACGCGTATATTTGAAACAGGCAGACACGCAAGGAAGACTATATTTTTTATTATTATTTTTTTAATTAATGTTTTTATTGAGGTAGAGTTGATTTGCAGTGCTGTGCCAACCTCTGCTGTACAGCAAAGTGACTCAGTTATCCACAGACAGACATTCTTTCTTACATTCTTTTCCGTTATGATTTACCCCAGGATATTGAATATAGTTCCCTGTGCTCTACAGTAAAGGAATACTTTAAATTGTGTTGCACCAAGGATGGTGAAAGAATTTTACTCATTAAGACCCAGCCACGAGCATTGAAATATGATTTACGAGAGATGAAGCTTGGAGTTGTTTTAATAGGCTAAATGGTTCCAAATGCAAGTTCAGATCGCAGACTCCCAGGCCCTTTGTGAGACTAATTGACTTTGCTGTAGAGTTTTGGCAAAGCTCTTATTATTTTTACTACATTTTCCTTTTTAATAATGTAAAATTGAACTAACTTCTAAAATTCAAGTTCCCCTTTATGAGTTTGTTACTCCTTCCTTCGCCAAATTAATGACTGACCAGGCAGGACAGCCAGGAACGCTTGCTGCTCTGAGCATTTGTTAATTGGTTCTTCGTTGGGCCATATAGGAGGGGAAACTACTGCTACTATAAACCAAAGAGCGTAAAGGAAAATAGTGATATAAATACAGAACTGGGATAGCCAGGGAAAGCTAGCGACGCGCTGGATGGCTCCCCTAGGATAACTACAAAATACTGAAAATAAAATGCTGTAGCCCAGATCCTAAGGAGGAAATGCGTTTTGGTAACTCTTGGAAAAGAAGATTCATGGTTTTGACTAGTTTGTAAAGCTCTAGTGATAAATTTCTTTTGTTTTTTAAAGGAAAGTTGGGCTCATAGGACAAATAAGAAAGAGTAAAATCGATTTCACCTTGAAAATTGCTGCATAAAAAATTTGACCCTTGGACTGGGAGAGTGATTAGGAAGAAATGAAAACTGCAAGACTGGAATTTTGACCACGTGAGAATGCGAGGCGGACGTTCATTCCATTTCTCTAGGTCTGACATTCCTTGGAAATTTCCCTTGGAATGTCTTGGGGGAAAACATCAGACTTTAGGGCAGAAACACCTAGCTTATTATCTCACTGTCCACTTTTGTCCCCGTGCATGGCTCTCTCCTAACTCTCCTTATAAATGCTCAGAGGGAGGAAAATCCAAAAGGGAGGGGATATGTGTATACGTATGGCTGGCTCACTTTGCTGTGCAGCGGGAGCTAGCACAGCATCGTAAAGCAACTAGACTCCAATAAAAAAATAAATACTAAAAAAATGCCCATCAGACACGGTCTTAACTCATGTTTTAAGCTGAGGATTGAATCTAGGGGTTTGGCTCGTGTTGCAAAGGTTTCCAGCAGCATCAGGTAATTCCGGGCTCCGTTCAGAATGGTATCAGAGACCTGAAAGTCTGCACGACTCATTACCAATTACCAACTCCCTGGGCCATCCGGTTCCCTGGCAGAAAGGCTTCCGATGAATTTGCGTTGCAAATTGAAAACATGTTGTCAACAGCAGCAAGTCCAAAAGATGTTTACCTTAATTTTTCCAAGGCAGGCTTTTTACAATGGGGATGTTCTTTGTTTACAGAGCAGCTTTCCAGATTCCCTCCTGTTTCTGGGGCTGGTAGTGTTGTTACAAAGGGATTGCCATAGTCTCTTGATGGAGAGAAAAGTGAAGTGGTTACGTGAAGACTCGCTCCCAGGTTGGTGCCCGTGCCACAAAACTTTGCATTGGGTGTGAGGTGGCAGACGTCAAGGCTGGCACACAGCCGTTTGATTTCCCTAAGGGTACAGGGACCTAGGAGATCAGCCCGATGAAGGGCTTCTTTTGCAGATAAGTAAACTTGTTATGTCACTTCCCCAGGGACACTTGTATAGTTAGCATCATGGCTGAACCGAGAAGTTAGGGTTTCCTGAGTACCCCATGCTTTCTCATAGTTTATGGCCCCGGGCTGAAAAGTTGTTAATGATTGATGTGTTTAAAATAAAGTTCAGACAGACATTAACTTGCACATTTCCATTAAAAATGAGAACATTGGGACACAGGTCTCAAAGGAAAGCTACTTGACCTTTGAACCTTTTTGGATCCTTTTTCCACGTGATACGCATCCACTTTCAAAAAACACTACTGGAGGGGCTTCCCTGGTGGCGCAGTGGTTGAGAGTCCGCCTGCCGATGCAGGGGACACGGGTTCGTGCCCCGGTCCGGGAAGATCCCACAATGCTGCGGAGCGGCTGGGCCCGTGAGCCATGGCCGCTGAGCCTGCGCGTCCGGAGCCTGTGCTCCGCAACGGGAGAGGCCACAGCAGTGAGAGGCCCGCGTACCGCAAAAAAACAAAACAAAACAAAACAAAAAACCCTACTGGAAGAAGCTCATCAGTTCAGCCAGAGTGGGGTGTCTGTTCATCCTGGGTTACAGTAATGTCCTGACACCCCGGGTCCATGGGAGGTCCAACCGGGGCCGAACAGAGTCTGGACTCTAGAACTGTGGTCACACAGCCTCTGAGCCAAACCCTGGGGATGTCGGCGAACCTCTAGTCTTCCTAGGAGGTTGTTTTAAATTCGGAGTCTCCCCTAACTAGCGTTCAGTGTATTTACTTAGATTACATGTCATTAACTCACAAGTCCTCCTTAAAGATCAGACAAGAGTTTTGAGCAAGTACGAAAAGGAAACAACTCATCGTGAACTTCAGGTAGAAAACAGGGAACCTGGCTTTGGCCAGAGCAGGAGGGAGGAGCCCCATTCAAGGCTGGCTGATTTCACAGAGGGCTTTCCAGAGGCCGTAAACCAGAGGAGTTTGCTAAGCAGGCCTCTCAGCTAGTACATATGTGATGAAACCCACCACTTGGAGAGTATCCCATGAAGGCTGGGAGGAGTAAGCATCACACGGGATGTTCCCAAGACACAAGAAATGAGAAGGTTCAGAAACGCAGACCCGCCTAGAGACAAACTCCCAGAGACAATGGAGCCAGAGTGTGGAGACGGGACATCAGGGAACAATTCGGGGGCATAAAGTGTCAGGACTGGGGCTGGGGCTTCCTTAGTTCCATCAGGGTGGAATGTTCTGGTCACCCTGACTGGCTAAAGTTCAGCCTCCCCAAAGAAGTCCATCTGATCATGACCTCACAGAAACAGAATTCTAGAAACCCCGAGGTTCACTCCAACCAATTCCTTTGGGACCATCACGTAGAAGACATTCTATCTGTTGCCTATTTCGAGCATTTCATTTTTTGGATTAAAAAAACTCAAGGTTTTTGCTAAAAAAAAAGAGACCAAAATGGGGCAGCAGAATGTTGACCTGAAAGACTGACTGACTTAGGACTAACTTAGAGCCACAGTTCTACTCTGCTTGTAGGAAAGGGACCCAAAACGTTTTTACTGGAGGTGACACAAATGCGCGAGGAAGAAATGTGCTGGCCCCTCGTGATGTTTGCTCCCTCCTGAGTTTGCACGTCATGAAATTCGACCTGGGCCACTTGATGAAGCATGGCTCTTGGGAAAGAGGAATTCGCTAGCTCCATCCTCCGGAGGATGTTTGTCATCTAGAACAAACTCTAAAGGAAAATGTATCACCGTAGAGACCTGAGTCTAGGTTTGATGTCTATTTCACCCAGTCAGCTGTAACACAGCAGTATTAGGTGGTTCAGGACTAACTATGATTGAGAAACTTGGGAGAATTTTCCTTCTGTGAACGATGGGTTTGAAAGTCAGGTTTTAGGCATTGGCTGGAGTTAACCTCGGGGTTTCTAGAATTCTGTTGCCTAGCTTTCACCAGCAAGCTCTGCCTTGGAATCAGGGCCATGGACCTGGGGTACGCTGCCACTGCGGTGCTGGTTGGACCAAGGTCAAACGACGGTAGAAGCAGTCATTTGTCAGACTGCAGTCACGAAGTCATTTAGGTTGATGACCTTCTCAGAAGAGCCAAACGGGAAGTAGAGGGTGGGAGGGGAGTCACGTCAAGGCTGCCTTGAGCAAAGGGAGTCAGATCAGTGTTCAGTCAACATGGGGATGGCCCAAGGCGGCTTCTGCTTTGTCCTGGCCTTGCTGCCCTTGAGGGTGTACTTTGGCGTAAATCCAGCAGCCAACTGGCATTCAGTAATTCTCTGAAGCTTCCTAATGGTGGCCCTGTCAGGACCCACGCTCCGCAGTTAATTCCCTACAGCCTTAATCACGAGGGTTCATTATTACAGAGTTTATGGAAATGAGCTGTCAGACAGCCTCTGGAGTCTGCAGCTGCCTTATGTCTATTTTTTTTTTCCTATACGCGGGCCTCTCACTGCTGTGGCCTCTCCCGTTGCGGAGCACAGGCCCCGGACGCGCAGGCTCAGCGGCCATGGCTCACGGGCCCAGCCGCTCCGCGGCATGTGGGATCTTGCCGGACCGGGGCACGAACCCGTGTCCCCTGCACCGGCAGGCGGACTCTCAACCACTGCGCCACCAGGGAAGCCCATGTCTATTTTTGAGAATAGTGACATTGAGAGTTCCCGCCTAAGACGGCCTGCGGAAGGTTCATATTAGCGCCTGGTGTAGAGCTTTCTGCAAGGCAGAGCTGGGAGGCTGGTGCTCTGAGTCTTTCTTCCTTTTAACTGGGCTCAGAGAGAGTGGCTCACAGGACTTTATTGAGTATTTATATTAGCCTCCTCTAAAGAGCATTCGAAGTGGTAGTAATGTGACATAAAAGGGGCCACATTGAGGACTGTTCCAGTTTTCTGAGGACATAGGAATCTATCTAAGGAGGTGAAAAATGGGGCACTGAAAACAAACAGGACTCCAGGCTCCTTCCTCATGTTTCTGCCCGCGTCTGTCATAGATCTGCTGGCACGCTTTCTTCTGGGGACAAAGGACAGCACTGTTCAATCCTCCCATCCACGCCAAACTCCAAAGGGGATAATTACATTCTGCCTCCTGAAATTCCCTCTGCAATTTCATCCCGGGGCACCGCTCTGCACCGCCTGTGTGTGGCTGCGTGCTCTCAGGAGCCGCGTTTTCTCCCCAGGTTGGTATCATCATGGCCAGTGTTCGCGCTGCACGGTTTGATTTCGGTCGCAGTGTATAGATCAGACCGGGGTCTCAGGCTGGGATTTCTTACAGTAAAAAGCATTGAGCAGCAAACACTAGCTCACTTGAGTGTCTCCTGGGCACAGCTGGCATAATTGTGCCTGAAAGGTACAGTCAATTGTCTAATCTTGTTTTTAAGAAAGGGAGCTTTTTTTTTTTTCTGTACGCGGCCTCTCACTGTTGTGGCCCCTCCCGTTGCGGAGCACAGGCTCCGGACGCGCAGGCTCAGCGGCCATGGCTCACGGGCCCAGCCGCTCCGCGGTATGTGGGATCTTCCCGGACCGGGGCACGAACCCGTGTCCCCTGCATCGGCAGGCGGACTCTCAACCACTGCGCCACCAGGGAAGCCCAGAAAGGGAGCTCTTTTAGAGCAGTTTTTCGACCGGTTAAAACAGTACAAGGTAATGATTTTGTGTTCAGGTGAAAAAACATAGCCCAGGTATAATGTTTTGACCCCAGTAAAATCATTAAAGCTAATTGGAACTCTATGTGTAAGACCCCAAATAATTCAGTTTGGTTTCCTGAAGGTAATTATTCTTTCCTAAATAGCACTGATAGTAATGTTATTGTAAACGGGATAAAAAAATTTCTTAGGGAAAGATAATATATGTTTGCTTAAATTCTTAGAACCGATCTTTGTAATATAAGGAAAATTAACCAAGCTTGTTAGAATGAAATCCAGGTGAAAACGTAATACTACTTCCCTGAATTTTTGGAGAAATAGATACTAAGATGATAATTCCAATTCCCCAAGGGAACTAGGAAAACCTGGGCAAGATGTTGGTTTTAATAATGGTATTTCAAGCTGTTCCTACCCTTAATTGTAGCGCAGAATGAAACTGTAGCCATCGAGCGGTGCACTTAAAACCCACCAAGGGGTTTCAGCATGAAAGAGGGGATCATTAATCACAGCAGTGACTGAAGTGGTTTAATAATTATGTCATTTCAAGGGAAAAAGGGATCTGCCTAAAGTAAAAGGGGAAACGAAGGACTGGTAAATAGAACTTCTTTCTATCCTAGGTAGTCAGCTAGTGGGACTACTAGTGGGAAAGGTCTATTAACTAATTGATCTGCTAGACTCGATAGAGAACTCTAGCCGGAGATCAAAGGAAATTCTCTGCCACAAAGGCAGGCAGCAGCCTCGGACCAGATGTTTCCCTTCCAGCTCTGTCATGCTTGATAACTGTGGAGCGGAGCTGAAGCTGGCCATAGGCTTTGTCCACACAACCATCGATATGAAAAGCAAGGGGTATGTGTGTGCCCGCACATGCTTAAAAGAGAGACAAGAACAGCTTCAACGTCAAAAAGGTTCAGAATTTAAGATGGGTTTGAGAGCTAAGAAATTACTATTCTATTTCTTTGCAAAGCGCAGGGGACCAAAGAATGTTGTCAGCTGCCAACTTAAAAAAAGGTTCCTATACCTTAATCGTTCTACAGTTGCCATTTATAAAAACGTACACGGATGCACTAGAACCTACATCTGTTACAATAAAATCAAGGATATTTTGAATAATGGGTGAAATTACCAAGATTCAACTGTTACTATTAGCTTATGTGTTTCCTTTTCTATTCAGAACAAAAGTGAGAGTTCAAAATCCAAAGGTGATTTTTCTTTTCGTCGTTACCCTAGAATTGTTTGTTTATATCTGTTTGCTACCTTTATCTTTTTCAATTCTAACGCTGTATCCTGGTTCTGTTTTTTTCACATCTGGGTAAGGTATTATTTATCATGATGCAAAATATTTGGTTTAGAAGTTTGAAATATATGTAGATTTATCACTATTTCTTTTCTATGGACTTCTAAAGAGTCCTGCAGTATTAGACATTTTGAAAAATGAGATGTCTAGAATTACCTTGATGTGGTTTGGTCTGTTCTATGGCTTTTCTCAAAATATAACTTGCTTCTTTAGTTGATCATAAATATCACCAAAAAGTCATTAGTTCATCTGATTGATAGATGTTCAGAGCGAAACTTCATTGATCTAAGTTGATTAAAGTCACAATAAAAGGTAAATTTCCATAAAATGTTTGAATGTTTGCACTTCCAGGGTGCCTAAAATTCTCAACTGAGAACTCATTTTTTTAAAGCCCAAGACTTTTGTTTCTACTAAATTTTAGTTTCTAAAATTTCCCATTATCTTTGTGTGTGTATGTGTTTAAAAGAAGTATTTCTCAGATAATATATTTATTGTATGTGTATTTATCATATAATTTCCTGAAAATATAATTGGACAGGGTGGAAGGAAGGAAAGGTAAAGATGGCCCCCCAAAACCAACTCTGTACGCTTTAAACTTTGCTGAGCGTCTGGTTCAAGACCATATGCCTCAAACCTCACCCTTTCTCAAGGTCCCATTGAAAGACTGAAATGATTAATTGTGCATTGTCTGTTTGTCCATAAATCTATCGGATGAAGCCACAACAATCCGGGCATCAATAAAGGAACCACAGAGTGTGAATAAATGCTAGTAAATAGAAAGCAGATGGACTTATATGAAAAGCAAACAAAGGAAGAAAACAGAGAGGGGGATTCCAGAGATAAGGGCAGCTGAAGAAGCTCCAGGCTTGGAGTTATCAGACACAAAGGACAAGAATGGGTGGGGGACAGGGGAGGATGTTCATTAGAGTGTTTGTTCAACGTTCTGAATTCAGATCTTTGGGACACATTTCTTCAACTAGAACTTCCTTTCCCCCCCTCTTCCTTCTCTACTCCACTCCTCAATTTCACAACAAACATGGACAAATTGTGTCACTTGGATAAAACCAAATAACTTCTGAAGACTGAAGAGTAGGGCAGTGTGGGTGCTGGCCCTAAACAAAAAAGCTGGAGGTAACGCTGGGATTCTGTAGCAAATGCTGGGATAAGGACGCTTTGCCCAGACACATCTGCCTAAGTTCTTCATGCCCTGAGCAAGCCTGGGGGCTCTCTGATTGCCTGCTCCGCACAATCGGGAATCCTGCTGGTCAACACTTCCATTCACCCAGTGTCTGCATGGAACTCCCTCATTTAACAGAGCCCTGAGAAACAGTTTTTGTGCTGGCCCGTTTCATCCTTCAGCCGTAGATATAACACTAGATATTTGACCATACTGAGTTCTTGAAAGAGAAGGATTAACATGAACACATAGCATAAGCAACCAATCCTGAAGAAAACAAAGTCAGAGAGCTAAAAAGCCCTTTAAAAATTCTCGTCAGCTTTTTCAGAGCAATTCAGGATGATACTGTATCCTTAAAGGAAGAATAACTTGCTATGACACAAGAGGGATCAGAAAATAAGAAGAGCTTCTGATAGTTAAAATAAGAAATCAACAACTGATTGAAAAATATGTTGGACATGACTAAAGAAGTAACTTAGAAGAAAATAAAGGAAATCTTCTAGTATGTAGAGCAAAAAGACAAAAAAGACAAATGAGAGAAAAGTTATCAAGTATGAGGATAAGACCAGAGGTTTGACATCCAGCTCATAGGAAAGACATAGCTAACAGAGAAAATGAAGGGCATAAATAAAGAAAAAAAAAATAATAGAGGAAAATTGCCTTATATAGAGGAAGACATGAATCTTTAATAGGAAAAGTCCCACTAAATACTAAAAAAGGTAAATTGCAATAAAAATAAGACAAAACCTGGTGATAGTTGAGGTATACACAAAGATAAAGAAAAAATCCAAGAGTTTCCAGAGAGAAAAAAGCAAGATTATTCTAGATGCCTAATAAGCAGACTGACATCAACATAGGACAATAATGCAGAGCCCACAGAGTTCTCATCAGCAAGAAACAATGAAGCAGCACCTCAGCGTTCTGAGATAAAACGATTTTAAATAAAGGTAGACACACTTTTTCTCTAAGGGGCAAGATAGTAAGGTGGTCTTGTGGGTCAGGTGGTTTCTTTCGCAACGATTCAATTCTGCAGTGTAGCACGAAAGCAGACCTAACAGTACATAGATGAACGAGCATGGCTGTGTTGGATTTGACCCATGGGCCATAGTTTGCCAACCCCTGATTCTGAATGTAGAATTCTGTACCTAGGTAGACTGTCAACCAGAGATGAGGGCAATATAAGGACATTCTCAGGAGAGCAAAAGCTCAGAAAGTTTCATAACCAGGCACCTTATATGAAAAAAAATACTCGAGAAGTTTTGTTTGAGCAAAACAAAAAAAGACTAAGTGAGGGTGAGATGAGGTAGAAGAAACAGCGGCAGCTGAGCATGTCCTGGGAGTCTGGAACATTCTCCTTAAAGTGGCCGTGGTCTATGACCTAGGATTGGTTACTTTCCCTTCTCTATGGGCTTAGTCATATTACTTAATTCTTCTGGGAATAATATGTAAATACAGGCAGACCTCCTTTTCTTGTTGTTTGCTTTATTATGCTCCATAGTTATCACGATTTTTTTTACAGACTGAAGGTTGGTGGAAACCCTGCCTCAGGTGAGTCAATGGTGCCATTTTCTCAACAGCGCTGGCTCACTTGCTGTCTCTGTATCACATTTTGGTAATTCTTGCAATATTTTAAATGTTTTCATGGTTATATTTGTTATGACGATCTGTGATCAGTGATCTTTGATGTTACTACTATGACTCGGTGAAGGTTTGCATTATTTACCAATGAAGTCTTTTTTAATTAAGGCACGTACATTGCTTTTTTAGACATAGTGCCATTGCACACTTAATAGACTATAGTGTGAACATAACTTTTATATGCACTGGGAAACCAGAAAGTTTGTGTGACTCACTTTATTGTGATATCTGCCATATTGCAATGGTCTGGAACTAAACCCGCAGTATCTCTGAGGTCTGCCTGTAATCATAATGACATACGTTCTGTATTATGAGATCAAAATTTTAGAATTAATAAGTGGACAAAGTACTGATGATATTGTCGTAATCACTAACTGATGTAAATACATAAACTTTGACAGAAAAATAATATAACTAACAAAATTGGATGATTGAAGCAGGAGGTGAGGTGGGAAGTAGTACCGGTGCACAAAATTTCTTACCTTTGGTGAAAAAAGAGCGGACTCAGGAAATACAAGTAGACATGTACTGTTTAGAGTTACCATGGCCATCATCAGAAGACCTAAAGGTCAACTGTTACCTCTGGTGAATGAATGTGAGGGTGGGCATAGGGAAGGTGGGTTAATTGAACTTTTACTTCTTCCTTTATAGTTTGAATTTTCTATCACATACAAGTATTACCTTAATTTACAAAATAGTGCTATTAAGAAACCTCTCTTGAAAATCCATTTAGGACTAGGGACTTTATTACATGAAATTAGCTTAAAGCTTAAAGGCTGTTAAACAAAAAGAAGTTTCAATCTGTCATCTGTAGTAAAGTCGATTTGTCAAAAACATTCTTTTAATTTTTCATTGGGCAAGTTAATTAAAAAGGAAATTGGCAGGGCTTCCCTGGTGGTGCAGTGGTTGAGAATCTGCCTGCCGATGCAGGGGACACGGGTTCGAGTCCTGGGAAGATCCCACGTGCCGCGGAGCAACTGGGCCCGTGAGCCACAACTACTGAGCCTGTGCTCCGCAACAAGAGAGGCCGCGATAGTGAGAGGCCCGTGCACCGTGATGAAGAGTGGCCCCTGCTCACTGCAACTAGAGAAAGCCCTCGCACAGAAACGAAGACCCAACACAGCCAAAAAAAAAAAAAAAAAAAAAAAAGTTGACAAAATTTTATAAAATATTTTTCTGGACCACTCGAACCTTTGTTAATAAAAACTTTTACAATGTTGGTGGGAATATAAATTGGTGCAGCCACTATGGAGAATAGTACGGGGTTCCTTAAAAGACTAAAAATAGAGTTGCCATATGATCCTGGCAATCCCACTCCTGGGCATGTATCTGGAGAAAACTCTAATTCAAAAAGATACATGCACCCCAATGTTCAGAGCAGCACTGTTTACAATAGCCAAGACATGGAAGCAACCTAAATGTCTGTTGACAGATTAATAGATAAAAAAGATGTGGTACATATATATATAATGGAATGCTACTCAGCCATAAAAAAGAATGAAATAATGCCATTTGCAGCAAAATGGATGGACCTAGAGATTATCATACTAAGTGAAGTGAGTCAGACAGAGGAAGACAAATACCATATGACATCACTTATATGTGGAATCTAATAAAAAGATACAAATGAACTTATTTACTACCAGAAACAGACACAGATATAGAAAACAAACTTATGGTTACTCCCAATAAATTAGGAGCTTGGGATTAACATATACACACCAATGTATATAAAAAAGACAGTCAACAAGGACCTACTGTATAGCACAGGGAACTATATTTAATATTTTGTAATAACCTATAAGGGAAAAGAATCTGAAAAAAAAAGGATATATGTATATGTATAACCGCATCACTTTGCCGTACACCTGAAACTAACATCACATTGTAAATCAACTATAGTTCAATAAAAACAAAACTTTCACTCGGAGACTACGACCTATCTTTAATAACGTTTTTCTCAACTACTCTCAGAACACTTCTTATACAAGAATTACAGCCCTGTCACTGGGCATCTGGTTTTGTAAATAAACTTTTATTGGAACCCAGTCACATCCATTTGTTTATGTATCCTCTATGGCTGCTTTTGTACATGGCATGCCATTCCAAAATACTTACTATCTGGCCCTATAGGAAGAAGTTTGTTGACTCCCATGGTGTATCAAAATGACCTGAGATTTTGTTAAAGCCCAGATTGTTGGGCCCCAACTTCAGTGCTTCTGATGAGGTGAGTCTAGGGCAGGAGTGAGAATTTGCATCCCTAAAGGTCCCACAGGGAGCAGATGCTGCTGGGCAAGGGACCACAGTGAGTAACCACGGTGTAGACAAGTCTTGGATTTGCATTTTTGCTTTATCCATTGCAAGTCTGTACAAGCTCAGACAAGGTACTCCATTTTCATATCTCCGGGTTGGTTCATTTGTGACATGAGGGTGATTCCAGTCTCTATCTTGGATTACGGTGAGGATTCAGTGAATTAATGCGTGTAAAGCACTTAGCTTGGTACCTAGCCCACAATGATGAGTCAATGAAATGTTTACCATCGTGATGATAAAAGCACACTCTGCCAACGGGCTGATCAGGTGTGAGAGATGAGGTTAGAAAGTCAGCTCCTCGGGAAATGGAATCATTTCCTTAAGTCTCTCGATCTCACGCTTTGCATAAAAGTTTCCCTAAATGTTGGACCCGCGGAAAAAAATAAGTGAGTGGCTTTAAATCAAGTTCCTTGGGATGAAGTACAAATTGAAAAGGGTCACCGGCACTTTCGTATTTATTACTTTCCCATTTGGAGTAATTTCAAGTTTAAAAAGAAATGTATAATTTTCCACATGTGAGGGTATGTGGTAATCGTATAAAACGCATATGGAAGAGGTGGCAAATGAACATTCTTGTCCTCAAGGAATTTATAACCTAATTTTAGGTAAGGTAGACCCTCATGGAACAGTGACATGAAACGCCAGGTGCGGTCTAGCTGGACTCTGAGGGAGATGAGAGATGCAGGTAATGTGTACATTTGGGTGTGGACACCAGGCTGGAAGAGTCAGGGGCTGCTTGAAGATCAGGTGGGATTGTGTGAGGGAATCTCCCCCACGCAGTAGGAGAAGTGCCTTTGAAAAGGTATGCAGGTGAGGAAATGAACACAGAATGGTTGAAGTTTAGCTACGAGTTGAGGAAATCAGTCACTGTTGAAAACTATGTAGGCAAGTAACTCTTAGTAGAGCAAATTCCATTTTTCAGACATGCATACTGTGCCTTTTCTTCAGGCGGCACTACTAAAATAGTCTCAAGTTCAACAACTGTGGCTGATGGGGGCTCTGGCTCAAAAACAAAATGCTGCTCTCTTTGAAAACTCAGTCTGCTCTCTGCAGGATGGAAAATCCTTCTGACCTTGGAGTCATCTGAGGGGATGAGCTGGAACAGGTCAGGATCTGTCCTCATCTTTTCCTCTCCAGGCAGAAAGGCTGAGGCAGACCACGTCTGTGGCCAGAGAGCAAGATATGCAGGGAAACTTGGCTTTGGGGCTTGGGGCTTGGAGAGGACAGTTATTCATCGCTCGGGCTGCAGTTACAGGGGACATTCTCTGAGGGTCAACAGACGGATGAACGAGCGAGAAGGGCACCTGAAAGGGCCACCTGCCTCCTCGTGCCAGGTCTGCTTGCAAACATCAGTGCGCAGTGAAGAAAACTGCTCCTGTGGGTGGGGGAGCATCCCTGTCTGGACGCTGGGGTCTGGGGTGGAGTCCAAGCTTGTTCGATTTAGCTCACCGCGGGGGCAGCGTGGGTGTCTTCGTGGGGCAGAGCAAGGCCCGCCACCCCTCATCTCTGCCTGTAACAGAATCGTCTGGTGCCGCTGCGTCAGGTGACAATACCGGGGAGACTAATGACTGTGACCTCATGAAAAGAGAAAGGAGACTCCCTCCTCCTGATTGGAGGGACGGTGGCCATGGCTTAGTCACTGCGAAAACAGGCATGGCTGGGTCTGTCACTCATTTATCTCCTTCTGGGTTTTAATTGCCAGAGAGGAGATTTATGTAAAGTCTCTGTAACTCCTTCTCCCTGGGAGAGAATCTGGTCCACAGCCCTCCTTCACAGCCCCCCCGCCCCGCCCCCATTTAATTGCCTTAGCAGTCAGACCGGATTACTGGAGAATTTGTCTCTTGAAGCTGTCTTTCTTTATAAAAGAAAATATTATACAGCTTCAGTGCGTTTTGATTCTCCCTGTGTTGTGTAAATTAACTTTGATTTCAGACATTTTTGTACACGGAAGACTGGGATGATTTAGAATAAAAACCGCAGAAGTACTTCCGTGTCGAGTCCCCTTTGGCAGGGAGCGCTGGCTGAGGGACTTTGACTGACCCTCAAGGGTTTCAACCTGGACAGGAGAGGCTGCTCCAGGAGGACACACCCAGGACTGTTTCTACACAGGAAGGTGGAGGCTGCAGGCACTGCTGTGCACCTGGTTCCACTGAGCCATGCTTCTCTAGTTCAGGGAGGGAGCTCTGTGTAGGGGGATGGTGACAGGCTAAATCTCCGAGGTGACTTTTCTTGGCATGTCACCAATAAGCCCCAAAGATGCTTCTTTATGACGGGAATGGAAAGAAGATAGAAGAAAACCTAGGCACGGTACTCCTGAGCCTTTGTGTGTATCAGCTTAAGCAATTCTCAGGCAGAGGGAAGCCCCAGAAGATGTGAAAACGTCACTTACAGAGAAGGACACCATCGAAACGATGGAATAGGAGTTTTCTCCCATCTTCCCCCCAAAGAAGACTGACGTTGACAAGAGGGCCTCTGTGGCGGTCTGGGGAGGGCAGTGGAGAAATTCCAGCACGAGACTGGACACAATGAAGAGGGTAAGAGGGTTACCGACCAGGGTTCCTGGCCTCCTTAATCAACAGAAATTGATAAAAGGCCAGACAAGAAATGCAGGCGAGGCTTTACTGGGGCCCCTGCTGCAGCAGTGGGAGCGAGAACAGACAGCAAGTTCCCTTGCTCACTCCTTTGTCAAGACGGGGCGAGCTGGTGTCTTATACGGGGTGAGGGTAGAGGTGTGTCCAGGGCTCGGGCTGGAGGGGTAGCTTAGGTGGTCTGCCCACCCCTCAGGTGGTGTTGTGTGCAGGGGGCGTGTGCAGTGCCCTGCTTTGGCTGCCGGCTCTTCAGAAGTGGCAGCTGGGTTTTTGGTCTTTTTGTATCTTGTTGGCCATAATTTGCCCCAGTCGTGCATGCACACAGTTATTTTTATATTTGGTGCTGGAGGTCGAAAACGTGTTTTTTAAATGGAACTTTTCAGTTCCATTTCAGTTCCTTTTCAGTTGGGAAGATAGGTGTAGCCAAAGCTTCTTGTTTTAAGACTTCTAGTTAAACTAGACTAGTTAGACTAAACCAGGGCCCAGCAAACAATGGCTGGTAAGGCCAAATCTGGCTCACCACCTGATATATACAGCCCCTGAGCTAAGAATGATTCTTACATTTTTAAATGATTGAGAAAAATCAAAAGAATTTTTGTGATGTGAAAATTATATGAAATTCAAATTTCCATAAACGAAGTTTTACTGGACACACACTCACACAAAAAATGTCATTTACGGAAATATGACAATATTTATTAAAACTTAACCCAGCAACTTCACTTTTTCTTACAAATGTTCTCACATGCATGTGTACATACTTATGTACAGGGATATTCCTTGCCGCACTATTTGTAATGGCAAACAACCCAAATGTTCTTAAGTTGTGGTTCATTCATATGCATGAACACTATGTGGGCAGTAAAAAGGAGGGAGATGGATCTGTAGGTACTGGTATGGGATAGTCCTAGGTGTACTAGTTTCCTATTGTTGAGGTAACAAATGACCACAAATTTAGTGGTTTAAGACAAAGGTCAGAAGTCTAATAAACCAGTTTCACTGGGCAGAAGGCAGCCCAGCATCAGCAGCACTGATTCCTTTGGGAGCTCTCGAGAGGAATCTATTTCCTGGCCTTTTCCAGCTTCTTGAGGCCGCCCGCAGTCCTTGGCTCGTGGCCCCTTCCATCTTCAAAGCCGGCAGTGGAGCGTCTTCAGATCTCTGACTCTCCATAATCGTGTCTTTTTCTGCCTCCCCCTGCAAGGCCCCCTTGACCACACTGGCCCACCTGGATGATCCAGGAGGATCCAGAATAATCTCTCCTTGAGACCCTTCATTCAATCACATCAATTAAGTCCCACTTGCCGTGTAAGGCTTGCAGGTTCTTGGAATGAGCATGTGGATGTCTTTGGAGGGACATTATTCAGTATTCTAAACTAGAATATACTTTTAGGCAAACATAGCAAAGTAGCTTATGTTGTGAACAGAATGCCACCATTTGTGTAAAAAATTGGGATAGGCATTTTTTGTTTGTTTTTCATTTTTTTAAAAAATAAAAAAATGTATTGAAGTACAGTTGATGTATAATATTACATCAGTTACAGGTGTACAATATAGTGATTCACAATTTTTAAAGGTTATACTCCATTGTTAGTTATTATAAAATATTTGTGATATTCCTGGTGTTATACAATATATCCCTAGCTTATTTTATACATAATAGCTTGTACCTCTCAATCCCCTACTCCTACACTGCCCCCACTTTCCTTCTCCCCACTGGTAACCACTAGTTTGTTCTCTATATCTGTGAGTCTGCTTCTTTTTTGTTATATTCTCTAGTTTGTTGTAGTTTTTAGATTCCACATATAAGTGATAACATACAGCGTTGGTCTTTCTCTGTCGGACTTATTTCACTCAGCATAACGCCCTCCAAGTCCATCCATGTTGCTGCAAGTGGCAGAATTTCATTCTTTTTTATGGCTGAGTAATATTCCACTGTATGTATGTATGTATGTATGTATGTATGTATGTATGTGTGTGTATATATATATATCACATCTTCTTTATCCATTCATCTGCTCATGGGGACACTTAGGTTGCTTACATATCTTGACAATTGTACATAATGCTGCTATGAACATTGGGGTGCATGCATCTTTTGGAATTAGTGTTTTTGTTTTTTTGCAGATATATACCCAGGAGTGGAATTGCTGGGTCGTACGGTAGTTCTATTTTTAGTTTTTAAAGAAATCTTCATACTGTTTCCCACAGTGGCTGCACCAATTTACATTCCCACCAACAGTGTAGGAGGGTTCCCTTTTCCCCACTTCGTTGCCAGGATTTGTTATTTGTGTTTTTTGATGATGGACAGAAAAATGGGGGGGGGGATAGATATTTAATCTATATTCTTACGTATACATAGAATATCTCTGGGAAGATATCCAGAAACCTTATAACAATGATTTTGGGCCTGGACTGGGGTCATGAATGGGAAGAAAATTTATCCTTTGTTATTTTTTACTTTTTAAACAGAGTAGGCATCTACTATGTAAAAGTTAAACCACGGTTCTGACCTCTTTCTTACCAAACGTTTACAAGAGTTTTAACTGACAAAGTCTTGCCTGATTTTATCTTTTGGTTACTAGCAAGAAAAAAAAAAGGGTTTTATCTTTTGGTTAAAAAGTAAGAGAAAGGTAGAGAAACCAGGCTTAAAGATAATCTGGGAATGGGCTTTTCAGCACCAGGATCGTCGAACATTGGCTTGGCTTCCACAACCAAACCTCCATGTAAGATCAACACATGTGCCAGCACACGTGTCCTCTGCCCCTTAACCTAAGTTCTCTTAAAGAAGGCTCTTTGCAAAGATGCACCAGAAAGCAAAGAAAACTCTCTCCCAAGAGCCGGACTAGCACTAGTTTCTGAAATTCTTTGAGGAGACACAGGCAAGACATTTTTCTCTAGTTCACATTCCATTTTAAAATCTATTCTTCTCATAGAATCGTATTATTTCAGGGCTACAAGGGCGTAAAAGTCATTGGTTTCAAACTTTTCCTTTTAAAGATGAGAAAAGGGAGATTGACATGGGTGAGATGAACTCCTCTTTGGTAACAAATACAACAAATGACCACCTATGGTGTGTGGACGACATGCCAAGCCTGGGGCTGGGCTGCAAAGATGGTGCCATGGCCTGCTGTCCAGGGGAGATGGCACTGGAGACACAGCTACACGGTGCTGGTGCGAGGACGGACAATGGGACCTGGTTCCAGCGGGCACATCACTGAACAAGCCAAGGCAGGTCTCACAGGGGTCGGAGTCCGCGAGTGAAGCTTGACAGATGAGTTAGTGTCTGTCAGGAGCTGGCGTTCCAAGACGTGGGGACAGAACAGTGGGAGAATGTAGGTTTCTGCACCTGTGGAGGGTAAAAGCAAGGAGGGAGGTGCAGGAGGTCAAGAAGCAGTAGAGGCAAGATCACGAAAGATACTGTACGTGCTCAGACTTCTGTTCTTTGCCAGAGTTAAACGGGGTGACAAACTTTCTGAAAGGCGTCGGAGAGTAAGTATTTCAGGCTTGGCAAGCAACAGACATCTCTGTCTTCTATTCCTTTTTCATTTGTATTTTTTTTATAGATCTTTAAACACGTAAAAACCATTCGTAACTTGCAGGTCGGATTGGGTCCACAGAGTCTGCTGACCATGTAGACCACGGGAATCATTGGAGACTCTGAAGCAGGAAGGGCCGTTGTCAGATGGGGGCTTTGGAAGGAGTGCCCTGGTGGCAGGCAGGGTGACGGAGAGATTGGGCGGTGGGGGGAGAGTTGCATCAGGGGCGGGACAGGTAGAAGAAGACGCTAATCGTCATAGTTCAGGGACGAATGGTAAGGGGAGGACCAGGGCGGTGGCAGTGGTGTCACCTGCTTCTTGAAAGCTGGGCTGGATCCGCGCACATGAGGATGTTGTGACGATGCGGCCTTTCTCTCCTTTCCTTCCCACCAACTCCACAGGACAACTTCTCGTCCACTTGGGGTGTGAGTGACAAGCGGGGGAGGGTGCCATTAGTCCAGGCAGGGCTTCAGCCTGGGGGACACCGCAAACCCCTTTCCCGCTGGCCCGACCTGCCGGGTTCTCTGTCCAGCTGGTGCAGCCCCCGGGCCTCTGCCCCTGCTTGGGCTTCACACTGGGCTACGTCAGGGATCCTTTCCTTTGGAATCAAAGAGTTTCCTTTTTTCTATAAAATAAGCACTGACAAATATCATATGATATTACTTATATGTGGAATCTAAAAAAATGATGCAAAAGAACTTATTTTCAAAACAGAAACAGACGCACAGATTTTGAAAACAAACTTAGGGATACCAAAGGGGAAAGGTTGGGGGAGGGAAAAATCGGGAGATTGGGATTGACGTACACACACGACTATAGATAAAACAGATAACCAACAAGGACCTGCTGTATGGCACAGGGAACTCTAGTCAGTACTCTGTAATAACGTACATGGGAAAAGAATCTGAAAAAGAATGGATACATGTATATATAACTGAACCGCTTTGCAGTACACCTGAGACTAACACAACGTTGTAAATCACCTCTATTCTAATACAAGATAAAGGTTCAATTAGAAACGTAAAATAAAGTCAGCACGTCCCCAGAATGTTTTAGCTTCACACTTTTCACCCCATTTCTCTTGTTTGCTACCAAGACCGGTCTCCCGTTCTAGGTGTGGGACACAGGGCAGGAGCAGGGGGGCCCCCGGGCAGCGCTGAGTCACGTCTCGTCCGTCCTGCGCTCGGTGCCTCCGTGCCTGCCGGAACAGGGCTGCCTCCCGACAGACAATTGTGTCCGCGCTCTTGGCCTGTTTTTGTCGCTTAGGTGTCTGAAGCTCCTGACTGACTCGGGCCCTTTTATCCCAGGCCTCCCCCGCCACCCCGTTATCTTTGAGCTTCGCCTCTCTGGAAGCGCCTCTTTCATCCTCGGGGCAGTCCCTCCCCCCAGGACGTGAATACGTTGTCTCGTGATCTCACTGCAGTTCCCAGGGTAGAACTCCTGCCCGTCTTACTTTTATTTCTTCTCAAACACTTCCTGGCAATTTCTTGAATTACGTACGACTTGAATCATGAGTTACTCCTTCCGATTAAGATGTGTTTTCAAATACTTCAAATATCTGTGACAACAGGCTAAATTTTCTACTTTCCCTTTTTTTTTTTCCTGCAATTTTACTTGATAAAAATCTGTCATTGCCTCTGGAGGTGCAAGTGGCTCCCCTTCAGGTGTGCTTGTAGGGCGCCGGCCTCCTCGGATCGTGTCTAGTCCTGGTTTACGTAAGTCAGTTTTGAGCGCGTGAGTACCCGCGTTTGTATGTGTTTTCCCCAGAGGATGTTTTCTCCTTTTGCCGTGGCTGCTTTAGTCGGTGGCTCCGTTCTCTGGACTTTATTTTTTAAAAAATTGGTTGCGTGCTTTATTATCACTTCTATCATCTGTTGGTTGTTTTATGAATCTATCCAAATATAGGAGTCAGAGATATATACTTGGACCTTAAACTCTGCACTTGACGCGTCGGTGTGGTCACAGACCTCTCACCCAGCCAGGTAAGTTCCAAATTAGAATATTTTCCCCTGTTGTCTCAACGGGCGGCAGCAGCGGTAATGGTTGTGGAGAAGCACTGACAATAATGATGGCGGTCGCCATCGCTTTAGCTGACATTTATCCAGCATGGACCGTGTGCCAGAGGCCGTGCTAAGCCCCACTTGTGTTACTTCATTTGGTCCCCACGGCAGCCTTCTGAGTTACAGACGTTTATCATGTCATTTTACAAACAAGAAACCAGAGAGATGAGTGAATTTACCCAAGGCCGGATGATGGCACCAGGATTCAGCAGAACTTATCGGGCCATTTGTCACCACGTGGGTCGCCAGAGATACAGACGCACTTTGTTAAGGCACCATCAAAGGATTTGTCAAGGCGTGTGAATATTAGTTACAATGCTCGGGTGTCTTCCCTTTTGTCTTCTCATCACCCACTGCTCTTGAGGAGCGTATAGCCAGACTCTGGAGATGTCTCCGGTTGGGTTCCAGACCCCACCACAATAAAGCGGATATTGCAATAAATTGATTTCCCAGTGCATGTAAAAGTTAGGTTTGGACTATACTGTACTCTATTGTGTGCAATACCATTATGTCTAAGAAACCAACGGACATACCTTAATTAAAAAATACTTTATTGTTAAGAAATGTTAACCATCGCCTGAACCTTCAGGGAGTCGTAATCTTCTTTGCAGTAATAACATCAAAGATCACTGATCACAGATCACCATAACAAACGCAAGAGTAACGACAAAGCTTGAAAGGTTGTGAGAATTACCAAAATGTGACATGGAGACGCAAGTGAACCAACGCTGGTGGGAAAATGGCACCATTGACTTGCTTCAGGCAGGGTTGCCACCAACCTTCGATTTGTAAAAAACGCAGAATCTTCTAAGTGCTATAAAGTGAAGCCCAATAAAACGAGGTCTGCCTGTAGTACAGGATTTCCGCTGCTTCTGGAATTAAGCTTCCCTTAAGGTAAGGAGGGTTGCAACCCCCCCCAAATGGATCCCATGTGCAACCAGTAACCAAGGCAGACGTCTTCATCGGGAGGCAAAGTGCTCGGGGCCCACTGTACTTTTTGGGGCCTGCAACAATGTTTACATTTCTTTTAAAGTCAGAAGGAAAAAAAATGACTTTTAGGCCAAAGAAAATGCTTTAATATGTAACATTAATACATTTGTCCTCTGTCTATGCAATTGTCAACCATTATCAGAGCCATCCAAATAAAAATGTGCTTTATTTTCAGACGACACTGAACTCACGGTCCTGAACTTTTGCCTATGATCTTTTAGCTTTAGAGCTGTGTGGGGTAGGAGTTTAGGATTGAATCAATGGGATTAGAGTCAAGCTGCCTGGGTTTGGATTTTGAGTCAATCACTTACCAGCTGTGGGACCTTGGGATGTAAGTGGACCTCTTTGGACTTCAACTTTCTCACCTGTGCAGTGGGAGTATTCACTGTAACTGCCGTTACGGAGCTTTGAGGATTAAACGAATTGAAGCAAGGAGAGCTTCTAGAATAGAGCCCAGCATGTGGTGAGAGCGCAGTAAATATTAGTTATATCGTTGCTATTATTATGATTGACCAAGAAAAGAGCTGTGTCCCGAGCTTAGGCTCTCAGACCTTGTTTATCTATGGATTCTTGCTTTCTACGTCTGGTCATTTCCCCGTCGCATGGAGACACCGCTCTCTCTGTTTACTTTTCAATGCTCCCTTTGCAGAGCTTGAGTCTAAAGACGCATGCCTTTTGCCCAGCAGAATGTCGATGCGACATCCACGGGCCATCCCCCCGCCCGGCTCTGAGCTGCAGCCACAGAACAAGATTCTGACTGACACAGGCAAAAGGGCATTTCATGGAAGATGCGGCCATGGAGGGTGGGAAACAGCAGGGAACAAAGATCACAGAACCCACGGGAACGATCCTTGGAAATGGATCCACAGGTGCTTCAAAGACCCAAGAAGCGGGAAGACGTGTAGGTATCTTATAACCAGCACTGCGTGGTCAGACTTTGCCCCCTTGGGTCCCCAGCTGTCCCTGCTGCGATGACCCAGCAGCATCCCTCTGTCCTTCCTCATGACTCCGCCTCAGGAGCACATTGGCTGGACTTGGGTCGTCCCGTCCTCTGCATCTACCAAGTGTGGAAGGGAAAGTAAGTATCTGTTCTCTGCAGCTTCTGGCTCCAAAGCCACAGCCCCAGCTCACCCGCCTGAAGTCTACTGCCCTTGAGAAGGGGAATGGATGCTCAGGTCCCCCACACGCAGGATCCCTCCTCTGCCCGCACCAACACGCTGAGCTGAGATGGAGAAAGAGGCGTGGGCTTTCTCCTCCTATTCTCTCTGCGGGGCTGGGGGCTGTGCCTCTTCTAGCTGTTGGCTGTTTGTCCGCTTCATGGGCTGGAATTCGGTGGTAAGGAGTTGTGCGTCCCATCCCGGGCCCTCAAGCCCCTCCTGGCAGGGCAGATCGACCCCCGATCTCTAAGGCCTTCTGAGACTCGTCTCCACCTTCACGAAGCATAGCCATACTATTGAACCCAAGTGCTTTCTGTCGTAGCTTAAGACAGCGGTCCCCCGCCTTTTCGGCACCAGGGACCGGTTTCGTGGAAGACAGTTTTTCCGCGGACCGCAGGGGAGTGGGGGAAGGCTTCGGGATGATTCGAGCGCATCACATTTATTGAGCACTTTATTTCTGTTATTATTGCATTGTGATATATAATGAGATAATTGTACAAGTCTCCGTAATGCGGAATCAGCGGGAGCTTCTCTCCGCTTGCCGCTCACCGATAGGGTTTTGTTACGAGCCTGCAAGCAATTGACGTATGATGGACTCCGTGCAGTCAGACCTCTCTGCTAATGATGACCTGTATCTGCAGCCGCTCCCCAGCGCTAGCATCACCGCCTCAGCTCCAGCGCAGGTCATCAGGCATTAGATTCTCACAAGGAGCACGCAGCCTGGATCCCTCACGTGTGCGGCTCACGGTAGGGTTCGCGCTCCTGTGAGCATCTAATGTCGCCGCTGATCTGACAGGAGGCGGAGCTCGGGCGGTAATGAAAGCGACGGGAGCGGCCGTAAATACAGATGCAGCTTCGCTCGCCCGCGCGCCCGCCACTCGCCTCCTGCTGTGCGTCCCGGTTCCTAACAGGCCACGGACTGTTACGGTCCATGGCCCGGGGGTTGGGGAACCCTGGCTTAAGACATTCCCCTGCCCTGGATTCACTGATGGTCACCCCTCCCCACCTCCCTTGTTCAGAATCAGTCTCTGTACAAACCACGTTTTCTGGTTGCTTCTGAATGGAGACTGGATTTAAGGGCTAGAATCGGTGTAGCTGTGGTTCGTGCAGGGGGGATCCAGAATCTGGTTCTCCTTCTCCACTGATGTGAAGTGGGGTGTGGCAGGGAGGCTGTGGGGGGGCTGGCCTCTCTCCCTCACGACCCCTGGAGCAAGTGCTGGGTGCTGGTGGGCTGGGCGTCCCAGGAGTGCAACTCAGGCTCCTCTGAACCTTCCTCATTGCTGCAGAAAGATCTGGTTGAGAGCCTGCTGGTCCGGGGCTGTTGTTTCGCTGGCAAGTTTTCTCTTCCAGCAAAGACCTCCAAGCTAAGAAGAAAGCGTGAATACTCGCTTTGCTGGGATATGGTAATTTTCAGTGAAAATCACAGCATTTCATCTTAGTATTTGCACCCTTTGTTTCTGGAGCTCCAGAGCAGCCCCTGCCTCTAAGTTTCTGGCATTTTCTAGAACAGCCGAGCACCTAGGCAACCTAGCGTGGGAATCTAAGAAACAGCCTGTGGACTCCGGGTGAGAAGGGAGAAGTCATCCCTCACAGTTCTTTGCAATGCTACGGGGGTTTCCATTTAAAATCCAGTCTTTTATAGAACAACATAAATTTCAAGCAGAAGGGAGATTTTAGAGATCATTAAATCTAACATCTATTTCATAGAACCCAGAAGGATTAAATTACTTGTTCAAGGTCATATATGGGTTCCAGAGCAGGACTTGAAGCCTAGGACCCCTAGCGTGGAGATATTCATATAATGACGTTTGCATTATCCCCTCTTATTTTTGTTCATTGGGTAATTCATTTGTCTCTACATTTTTTTTTTTTAGGAATATTCCCTATGTGTCTATTGCCATTCTAGACATCAGCCATGTCATCTTTAAGGTGTCACATGTTACTAGCTATATTTAGTGGTGTTTCTGGTTCTGTAGGTAAATTAAAGCACTAGAGCTATAGTCTTTCCCGACTAGAGCTTTTCACAACGGGAAAATGTAATTTTTAAAAAGTTTATAGTTCTAGTTCTGAAACAAACTGCCCTATTTATTTATTGAAGTAGGGTTGATTTACAATGTTGTGTTAATTACTGCTGTACAGTAAAGTGATTCAGTTTTACATACATAGACATTCTTTTTTTAATATTCTTTTCCATGATGGTTTATCACAGGATATTGAATATAGTTCCCTGTGCTATATAGCAGGACCCTGTTGTTTATCCATCCTATATATAAAAGCTCACATCTGCTCACCCCAACCTCCCACTCCATCCCTCCCTCGCTCTCCTCCCCCTTGGCAAGCACTAGTCTGTTCTCTATGTCCGTGATTCTGAGAAACTGCCCGATTTTAGATGCATTTCCAGGGGAGTTGCTTCTCCTGTTTACTGCGATGCTTTAATGTGTTGGGTGCATGGTGGCCCTTGAGCTGTCAAGGTCTTTGTTGCATACCCTTTGAATGTCACGCCATCTCGTGGGTTGCAGGAGATGAGTGAGGGTGAGCTGTCTCCAGTGGGTGACCCACTGGCCTGAAACTTCTCCCTCCTGCCTGTGTACTTTCAAGGGCTGTCCCAGATCACAGAAGCGTGTCAGCCGTATGTATGCTGGTCTAATCGGCTTCCATTCTGAGCTTAGGGAAACCAGTAGAAGGTAGAAGGCATAGGACCTGCAGACGAAGGCAATAATTTGGCTGGTGTCATAGTTAGGGCACTGGGTTTATTGTGAGTCAGAAGGTGACACGCAGGGCTAGTTGATGACTGACCGTCGAGCAGTCTCGGCCTTCCCTTGTCCAGCAGCTGGATCTGAAGGCATTTGATTTTGGAGCATCTGGGACTCGGGTTGGCTGGAGCTGGCTCCTGGGGTGTGGAGGTGTCTGAGAAACTAGCTGAGAACCTAATGAAAGGATTTCGGCAATTTCCAGGAATACACATTCAATATGCCACTCTTTGTTGAAAAATGAATAAATATAGTCTGTGGGAATGAATGTAGCACTTAGCGGAGCATTTCTCCGCTGGCAAAGAGTTTGTAGCGTATGTATGCTTGGAGCCTTTGGGAAATAAGGGAAACAAGGAACGCTTTGTTAAGAGCTGAGAACGCACTGGGATGCTTTCTGCGTGTCACACAAGCCTCTGTATCATCACCCTGAATTCAATACACAGATTGTTTTATTTCCAGGTTGTTTTTAAACTCGACAGTCCTTTGACTTGATTTGAGGCCTCAATTCCACGGCCAAAGCATACATGCTGGAGGAATAGTCACCTTTTCTTTCCCTAAAACAAGGACAGCAGCAGTATACTGGCTGCATCTTGTATTTATAAAGTGACATTTCCACATCTGCCCTGTGAAGTCCTTTCTTAGTCAAGTGGTCATAAAGAAGGGGAAGATAAAAAACCAAAAGCAACGGGAGTAATTTAAGTAAAGAATAACTTCCTTTTTCTTAGGTTTAACTTGAAACCAGGTATCATATTTATATAAATACTGTGGAAAATATTTAACCTATTCATGGAGGTTAAGTAACTAACTGACAAGCTTTGTAGGGAAGGTCTGTTCAAACGTGCCCGTTAAACTCAAACCATGCCAGGCGATTTTCAAAATTTCAAATCCATAACCGTTAGGAAACTGGGAAGAAGTCTGAGGGACAGCAAGAATTTCTGCTGAGCAAATACAGTTGTTCATTGTAGAAATTGTTGCTACTTTATATATCAGAGAGTGCCAAGCGAGTCAAAAAGTCAAAATAACAGGATTTAGATGAAAGCCTAAATGATACAAGTTAGTCTTTGGTAAAGACTAAAATTCCTTCAGCTGCTGGCCAGAGGAAATCAAAGGGCAGGATATTTCAGCTGGGTCTCCTTTCCGTAAATAATACATGAAATGACTAGAGCAGCAAGGTTGAGAGGTCTCGGGATGCAAACGGAACTTTTGGGAGACTGGCAAAACTGTTTATGAGGATAACAATTAGGCAGTGCTACATCTGTAGATTTCTTCTTTGAATAGAATGATCGTATAGTTTATCCTCCAACCAGGAAACTTTGAGAGTGGAAGTGGACAGTTTTCATAACTAACCAGGACAGCGGGCATAACCCAGGACCAGCACGGGATCCCCAGCACATATGGTCACCTCCTTTGAACCTGTCTTCATGGCTAACAGTTTGAACACAAAGAATTAAATACGCCACTGTCTTTTGGTTTTGTTTCTTTGGCGGGGCTGGGGGATCTTAAGTACGCTTTAAAGGACTTGTGCTATTTCTGCTGCATCGAAGAAAAAAATGTTCATAAAAGCCGTCAGACAATAATATGTATAACCAAAAAGTGAGTATATTATACACATTCACCCAGAAGTGAAAGATCACATACAACCTCATCACCCACAGGCAACCATTATTGCCTTTTTAAATCTACCAATGTAAATTCTTCTATTCTTATTAGATGATCTATCGATCTATCTAATCATCTATCTTTTAACATAAAAGGGACCCTAACTATACAAGTTGTTTAATAGCCTGATTTTAGTCACTTTAATATGATTAATTTGTTAATATTATTAACAGTTTGAATATCTTTCCATTCAATAAATGTTATTTTTAGTAGCTACATAGTTTTCCATTATTCCAAAAAGTACTGGAATTTACTTAACCATCTTTACCTATGGACATTTGTTTCCAGTGCAATATAAACAATACTATATTAAATATTTGGGGCATGTATCCATTTTTTATATTCATTTGATTATTTCCTTAGAATGTATTCCTAGAAGTGAAATTGCTGGATTAGTGTGTATATATATGTAAATACAGCATATATATTTATATACGTTTTTCAAGTGTCAATAATCAATTTTCCATCTAGTAACGTTTAATAGATTTATACATCCACCCAAAAGAGTGTGAGAACTCCTGTTTCATCATATCAGGGCAAACATCAGATATTAATAATTAAATTTTTTTGCCAATCTGAAAAATACAAAAGAGCATTTTGATTTAATATTCATTTCTGTGATTATTAGTGAAATGAAACATCTTTTAAAATGCCTATTGGACGTTGGTATTTCTTACATAAGTCATTTGTACCTGTCTGATAGGAATCTCCGATTTTCACAGGTCTCAAGAAAAATGCGTGTCACAGCCCTTCCAAGTCGGTTCTTTGCCTTACGTCCTGGTTATTAGCATCACTGTCTACTCAGAGCTGGCTTTCACTTCTCTCAGCTTTTCCATCCACTCTGACACCCAGTCTGGTTTATTTAATTTCCGAAATGTTTCTCTAATAGTCCCTCTTTTTCATTTCTTCACCGCGGATCTAGTTCAGGACCTTCTCTTGGTCTACTTTAGTCGGCTCTTCACTGGTTAAAAAAAGGCCACGGCCACGGCTCCTGCCACTGCTAAAGACTGAAGACGGAGCCCTGAGGCTACAGGTCGGGTTTTCCCGAGTCCCGTAAAAGCCATCGTTACGGGACTAGCTGGACTACCACTTATGCACCTTTGTATCCCTGGTGCCTGACACACGGTAGGTTCTTGATAAACAGAGGATGAAATTGCTTTTCCCGTCTCGGGTGACTCTTCTAGGCTGTTACCAGAAATCTCTCTCCAAAACACAAATATGATTACCGTCCTCTGCTCTTAAGAATTGTTGCTGGTGCCCCACTGACTGTAGCTGGGTTTCTCAACCTCAGTACATGTGGCCCAGATAATTCTTTAACGTAGGGGACTGTCCTGTGCATCGCGGGATGTTCAGTAGTGCCCTTGGCCTCCACCTACAGATGTCAGTGGCACCTCCTGCTCTGACCTTGGTTTAACAACCAAAAATGTCTCCAGACCCTGACAAATGTTCCCTGGGAGGCAGGGGTGGTGTGCAAAATCGCCCTTGGGTGAGAACCACTGGCCAGTGCTTTGTGCTCTCCTGCCTTGCCGGCCTGCTTACCGCCTCTCCTGAACACCCTTGAACATGCCCCTCCCCTCAGCACCTGTGCGACTGTCACGTGCTGTGTCTTCAGCACTTCAGCAGCGAGGAGGCCCGACTGCCACAACGCACAGACAAGGCGCGTTGGCTCAGACTAACAGAAGTTTATTTTCGCTCTCGTAACGCACTGTGGGGTTGAACACGCTGCTGAGGCAGCCTTCCACATGTCAGACCTTCAGATTCTAGCGTGGCTGAGGCTCTGCCATCCTTGATAGACGGCTTCCCAGACGGCCCCGGGGATCATCGCCAGTCTACTTGACGAAAGGAGAAAAGAGCCTTGGGCAGGACGCGAAGGAGATGTTCACGGCCAGGATGGAAAATGATGCAGGTCCCTCCCACTCCCATCCTATTGGCTGGGACTCAGTCACAGGGCCACCCTGAATTTGCAAGGGAGGCTGGGAAATGTAGTCTAGCCGTGTGCTTGGAAGAAGGGGTCCTGGACTTTCCCATCAGCCAGCACTCTGCCGCAATCAGCTCCTCCGCTCGCCAAAACTGTGGTTATCCTTGAAGGTCTAGCTCAGTCGTCACTCCTAGAATTATGAAGTCTGGTCTCCCCATTATGACCTCTTTTATACACTGTGCTTATACATTACAGTACGACTGGTATGGCATAAAAATCATTTTTTCTCATTTATATCTAGGATAGTTCCTGGTACATGGCGGGCATACATCCGTTATAAAGATGAATGGATTATATTTAGTTATATATTATAATATATAATATGTGTATTATATTATATATTATGTATTAGATAATGGGAATGGCTCACCAACTCACTGAGGTTTTTTGTCTCTCTGTCTTCTGATCTCTGTTCTAGGAATCTGGAATACCAGTACAACTGTCTCACTGATACAAAGCTGAGACAAGGTTATTTGTCTCAGGGACAAATAACGGGACACTCGGTATCACCTGAGGCCTAGCAAAAATGGAATGAAGGCTTTCTTTTTCTTGTGGTGCCTCCTCTCTCTGTCCCCTCCCCCAGCTTCCCGGCGCTGTCCACACATCACCTTCCACCGGTTCTCCCGTAGTCTCCCGACCCCGCTTCCACCGAGTTCCTAGGATTCAGTGACAATCCTCCCACCAGAGATGTGCATTTAAAAAGGGGTGGTTGTTAATTCTTAGGAATCATTGACTGACTCGTTAATTACATTGGGAAAGAACTTGGGATCCTGATTTTGAAAGGGCTACCATGTTGTATTAATTTTTTTAATCTATACTTGCAACCTGACATTTTCCTAGGAAACAAAAGTAATAGTTAAAGGGACAAAAATGCTTACCATGTATAAATTCTAGAAAGATTTTTACAAATGGGAATTTTGTACCTTAGAAATAAACAAGTCTTCTTTTGAATGCCGCCTATATAGTTGCCAAAGTAAACCAGTCAAGGCCTCTGTGCCTTTGATGCCTGGTGATCTTATTAACTAAACTGGGGTACGAATGAAAGCATTTCTGCAATGAATATTCAAGCGAGTTGAGCACCCATTTAAGGCTGTAACCAGGCCAGAATTTCCTTTTAGAGGCCAAGCAGAACCTGGTCCAAAACCATGAACACAACCGGAATGTTTCTGGTCATTTTTCTCAAATGCACCAGAGGGTTCCCACTGCATTTCCTGACACACTTAGCCTATAGACTGCAGGACAAGGGAGCATTTATGTAAAATGTCCCCCACCCCGCAAGTCGTTCTGACAATTCCAACCCTCACTTTCTCCCCTGCTCCGGTCGACATCTGAGAAGGGAGACCACAATTGCATACCACTTTATAGATCCCCCTGATTAAAACCAGTTCTCCCTATAGGTCACATCATGTATGAGACACACGGTTTTTGTCAAGAGACCAGCTACCAGCAGAAAGGGTTTTGATGCTATTGCTAGCAAGAAATTAGTAACTAGATCCCGGGTCTGTTTTAAGCCAACTTTATAATTATACTGTTTCAGTGGTAAACCAGACCTTTGAGCCAAGGGTAATTTAGAAATTCTAGATCTGTATTCTTCCCCCCCCTTTCTTTAATGTTCATCTTTGCTGTCGGAGTCTCCATCTTCTGCCTTCAAACATATAATTTCCTCCATTCCTTCCTCACCCCTGGCTCCTTGTTTCTGTGACCCTCTGTCACAAAAGGACAAAGGTAGCCTGTTCCCCCTTGTCCTGGGAGATCACGCGCAGTAGTCATGGCTGTGTGTACACACATCTCATTCTGCATTACGATGCCACTTGGCAAGGGTGTCACCGGCGAGGGCTGCCTGCTTTGCCTCTGGGATTGGAGGTGAACTGGGGCCTTATCCTGTGTGTCCACAAGGTGACCTCTCTCTTCTAAGAGTAGGACCACACTGGAGATGACTTTTTCCAACTCCTGAATGCTTCCTGCTTCTGTAAAGTTTTTGTACTCGGAGCTCCTTTTTCTGTGTGTGTGTGCTTCGATTCTTTTTTTTTTTTAAGTTTATTTTTTAAAATTGAAGTATAGTTAATTTACGATGTTGTGTTAGTTTCAAGTGTATAGCAAAATGATTTAGTTATACACACATATATATATTCTTTTTCAGGTTCTTTTCCATTATAGACTATTTCAAGATATCGAGTATAGTTCCCTGTGCTATACAGTAGGTCCTTGTTGTTTACCTATTTTATATATAGTACTGTGTACATGTTAATCCCAAACTCCTAATTTATCAGAGCTCTTTTGATATAGAAAGATTTATTAAATATTACAAATGAAACCCAGGGCTTCCCTGGGGAAAATTTTGTAGCCTCACTCGTGCTTACCATCATATTTTCTCTCTTAACCCTCCTCTGTTTGTTTCCCCTGGTGTGATTGTTTTTCTACTCTTGAAGCTATATTTTGGGATGGTTAAAAAAAAAAATCTCTTAAGTAGACCTTGAAAGCCTAAATTTTCATTTCAGCTGAAAATCACCCAAACCATATGCATTTCAGTTGAATACGCCTCCAGCCGGCCTCATGCTGCCAAAGACCCTTTTTTTTAATACCTGACCAGATTTCTTTAGAATCTGGCTGGAATTATATTGACCCCTCCCAGATCTTTAAGGGATCACAGTCACCAGGTTCCAGATTGTTCTTTCACAGAGCTAGAGGTTCCGTTGTAAGCAAACTTGAGCGTTTCTTCTCCGGAATTGCTTTCTTCTATCTTTGTTTCTTCCCTTTACTCTTTCTCAGTCCACCTTTGCTCTCCTCCCAGGAAGCCTGGTTAATCACCTAGTGTCTCTGTGTCTCTCTCTCACCAACCCGAATCCTCGGCTGCCCGTGGTACAGAGTTTCCTTCAGAGACAGCTGGTTTCCATTTCAGGAGTCTCAACGTTGTGGCTGTGTTGATCGTCTTTTCACCTCTAGGTTTGGTCTGACTTGCAGCTAAATCATAACTAACCTTCTTCCCTCGGCCTCCGGGGCCCCTGCCTGAGCGCTGCCAGCTGCAGGCCCTTCCCAGCAGCGTACTGCCAGGGCCACCAGAGTGCCCGCCAGACACCCACACCCACACCCACACCCACACCCACACCCAGGGGAGAAGTTCAGGCAGCTTCACTGAGGCCCACGGGTGAGGAAAATTGGTTCATCGAGTTATTACTAAATGGCTTTTCAAATCTTCTCATTCTGTGGGAAGGGAGGTAGATTGGCAGGGCCTGGGTCCTGACCCACAGATAAAGCCAAATCCGCAGGCCTCCTGTGAGCGGAGAGGCTTGGAGACTGTGGAAACAAACCACCGCGCCTAAATCAGCAGGGCTGCCCCTGGATGCCGAATGCAACCAATTCCTGCCTGTTTTAAGTGCAAACCTTCCGGGATGGGAAAGTGAATCCTGAGAGTGGAGTGCTTTGTAGCGACTTGTGCTTGGGGCTGGGGGGCGCTCAGAGTGTTAATAAGCGCGATATTAACAATAAACGCGAGGGCTACTTAAAAGGCCGCCCCTTCCGCTCCCAGGCTACGTCTACACAGGAAGCCCGGCGATAAAGATCGTTCATATTTTTTCTGTAAGTCACTGAATCAAAGGGAAGCTTCCCTATCTGCATCGCCTGGATGCCATATTAGGTTGTATACGTATTAACTCTTTGATAATCTCAGCTACCATAGAGCTTTTTGCATACATACACATATATATTTATACACGCATACATACACACCTGTATATGTGTACATATATGCATATATACACACACACACACACACACACACACACACACACACACACAGAAGAAGTAGACAGGGAGGTTGTAAATACACGATCCCTCCACTTGGTGCACATAAAGATGAAATCTCCTTGTGTATGTTCATTTGCCTGCATCTTTAACCTGGCTCTGTAAGCTCTGTATGATGGCGAGCGTGTCATGTAGTGTCTCTGCATCTGGGCTGTCTGGCTGTGAAATGAAGGCGTTGCACGAGCCGGTGTGTTCTGTGGGAGGTGCTTCTGCTGTGATCCGGCGCAGTTCTGGGCACGTGGTGGCTCTCAGTGCAGAGCGACATGTCACAGGAGCCACCCAATTCCTGAGGCTGTGCTGAGTCCTAACGTTCCATGATTCTAATATTTTTAGGTGATTCTGTCGGGAAGGTCCTAGCAGTGGGAGGAGGAAAACGATCATCAGATCCGCACGTGTATTCTGAGAGACGAGGTAGGACTCACCCGGCTGCAGAAACAAGACCCGTCAGATGAGCTTTCTGTTTCCCTGGAGACCTAGGTTGGCCTGCTGGGTTCAAGGCAATGGCTAGACTTCATCTCGCTCGACTTTAGCGAGACTTTCGACTCCGTCTTGGGCAACACGCTTATCAACAAACCTTGGCTGGGCCGCCGTCGCCTCACACCCAGATCCCTGTGTTCACTTACCCCAGGGCGCCATCGGCCCCTTCAGGCCCACGGCTGCCAGCTCAGACATCCTCAATGTCACTCTCTTCTTCAAAATCCAAGAGCGACCTCTCAGTTGCTTTTCTGACGATTGCCAAGGCCCTTGGCTTAGCACTGAGCTTCACCGGGTTTTCAGCCATCCTTCCTTTCCAACTTTATTTCTAGGGGTCTCCTACAGACCCAGCTCTCCGGCTGAAAGAGCCTTCTAATTGTTTTGTCCCTCTGTGGCACCCCTGCCCTGCCCCACGTTTGTCCTGTCCTAGGGCTCTTGTGCGGCAAACCTGGAAGATTTCTTGTCCAAAGCTGCTGTCTCCTCTCCCCTGTCCTAATCTGCCCTTTGAACCCAAGGTCAGGACCCGCCTCCTCCACTGAGGTCTCCCTGGTGGGCTTGTGGCGAGGGAACCTGCCCTCCTCTGACCTTTCAAGTCACCAGAAGTCTGCAGGACACTGTTTGTCCTCGTTCCTGCTAGCCTGGGCACTTCACTGCGGTCCTGGAGGAGCCTGGTGGGACTTGGAGGGTGCCGGAGGAAGCCAAGGGGGTGATGGGAGGCTCAAAACCCAGATGGCTGGGCGGGCTTAGAAGAAGCAGGGATAGTTCATTTGAAGGGGGAAAAGTAGAAGGTGATTTCACAAGAATCTAAGTTTCTGATGAAGTACCCAGTCTGCACGGCCACATGTGAGGGTAGAAAAACAGACACGGTATGCCAGGGGAGGTGAGGAAATGGTCTCAACGGCGGTGTCTTTCAGGTTGACCATGATGCTGCAGGATAGGCTCGACCAGAGACAGAAATTGGAAAACACGCCCCACTCTCATGGTCAGCTGTAGCCCAAAGACGTAGAGCTTTTTAAATGTCAGACAGATATTTGGCTTGAGAAAGTGAAAATTAAAAAAGTAAATTAAAAACATACTGGTATTTAGAAGTCAATTTCATAATCCCATGAAACTTTTCCTGTGTTGCTCTTAATCAAGCCGGGAAATGAAAGCAGTCTTAAAATTTGCTTCTGAGCAGATCTTGTGTGAGTGTATAGCTATTTATGGAATTTGTTATAAAAGCAGAGAAGGAGTACTTGACAAAGTTAAGAAGTCCGCCCAAAAGAGAGATCTTTTCATTATTGGAAATCACCTTTTAGGACTTGGATTTTTTCCGGTTTAGCCCTCAGGTACCTGACAGTCTCATAAGTTGGGTGGCGGGTGTCATTTCAAAGTGCTTCCCCCTCCCTCTCTCTCTGCTTATCCCCAGTCGAGACTCACTGACCCAAAGCTTCCATCTCTGGCAGGGGTCCTTCTAGCTAATCTTACTGGATTCTTGGGTCAAGTTTTCTCCATCTCCGTTCCTTTGCCTCCTTTATATAGGGAGCTCGCCTCTGAGATCAAAGACAATCTATAGCAATTTATGAGAAATAAAGGAAGCAGGAGAGGATACTAAGCTATTTAAGGGGCGGGGTCTGAAGTGGTGAATCTATCGGAAGATCTGGCCTCTGCTGTGACTGTGAGAGGTGGGACAGGACGTGAGGGAGGGATGCGAGAACCTGCTCTGTGGAACGCTGGTCTTCGTCCTGTCTGGTCAGCGGTCCTCAGAGCTGAGTGTGTCTCTGAGTCACCTGGGCTCCTTTTGAATGATGCGGCTGCCTGGGCTTTAGTCAAATGATTTAATGGGTCCCCAGCGAGTCCTATGAGTCTGTAGTTTAAAGCCTTACAGGTGTCCCGAGGCTCAAACAGCACAGACATCCCTGGACCCAGCCTTTGATATTTACGGTAGTTTCCTTAATTTGTTCCTCTTTCCTCCAAATACATTTATAACTTTCCAAGGGCTCCAAGACAAGAATCTGGTTCATCCCAACTCCAGTGCGTTCACTGAAATTCACAAAAATGAGAAAGCTTCAGAAGTAAGACTACGGAAATTATTTTGGAGACAATTTTTCCTTCTTGTACAAATTTCAGAGGGATTTTGGGAGTAACACACACACACACACACACACACACACACACACAGAGTCAGGGAGATGAGTAAAAAACAGGAAAGAAAAGATTGACTTTTATTAGTTGCTGGTTTAAACTTAAAATTTTTTTTCTTTATATTTGGACTCCCCCTTTCCTTTTCCCTTAGAACTGTACCAAGCTATTTTCAGGAAGGAGAAGTGGTTGGTTTTGGGGAACGATGAAAAGCATGACATCACCATGCTATTTTGAAAGAGTGAGAGAAATATGCCAGTTTTAGGTCAGCTTCGTTTGGTTCTGTGTATGTAGGAGCTGCATTGCATTTTTTTCGAATTTGGCTTCACTTGGGGCTGCAGCTCTTCACGGGAAGGATAACATGTATTCAGAGCTAATTTGTAAACGTCACTTTCAGTTTAAGGTCTGGAACGTAAACGGCTATTCTTTTCCTGGAGACGGCAGCTCAGACTCTGCACGTTTTAAACACTTAAAAAAAAATAGATTATTTATTTATTTATTCATTTATTAATTTTTGGCTGCGTTGGCTCCTTGCTGCTGCGCGCGGGCTTCCTCTACTTGCGGCGAGCGGGGGCCACTCTTCGTTGTACGGCGCGGGCCTCTCATTGTGGTGGCCTCTCCCTATTGCTGAGCACGGGGTCTACGTGCGTGGGCTTCAGTAGCTGTGGTTCACGGGCTCTAGAGCGCAGGCTCAGTAGTTGTGGCGCACTGGCATGTGGGATCTTCCCGGACCAGGGCTCAAACCCGTGTCCCCTGCACTGGCAGGCGGATTCTCAACCACTGCGCCACCAGGGAAGCCCCTCTGCACGTTTTAAAGGGGGTCAGATGTGCAGGCTTCTTCCCACGGGCCCCCAGACTCCCCCAACTCCCAACTGCCTGTTTGATTTTAGGTCAACTTGGGGCTGTCAGTTTAGGAAGCAAACCCTTAACCTGGACTTTTTGTTGCTGATAAGGGCTCTGTGGATGGCAAAGAGACAACTTACTCATTTCCTTAGAATTTGCAGTGGAGTCTTTTTCTGCATGTATGTCGTGTCAGCAACTCCTATCTTCCCAGAGAGGTTTTGAAGGGTTCCCTCTGAACGTTAATATGTTTGTAACATTTTCTCAAATAGAACTCCTCACTCCTAATAAACATTCAGCTTTTTGAAAGGCGTCAACCCCACCTTTTCCATCCCTGGAGACAAAAGCACACTTTTGTGTGTATCAGGGAAAAGGAGGCCGATTACGGCTGTAACGTTGTTTTCTAGACAAACTCGGATATCATCGTTTTATTGTTAAAAGAAGCATTTTACTCCGAGGTTCCTAACCTATTTATGGGTCTGATAGATGGTTCCTTTTTGGCAGCCTGGAGAAAAGCCCGGGTCGCGGAAACAGCTTGCACTTGTCTCTTCAAGTCTAGCTCGGCCTCGCCGTATCATTTCATGATTTCCTTTCTTGTTATCTTCAAACATTCCCTCAAAGCTGAGCTTGACAAGAACAGGAAGGTTGGCAAAGGTCTGGCAAGGAGGTTGTTTTTCTTCGTGTTTGAAAATGGACGCTTTCCTCCCCTCCCCCCAGCCCCATCCTTTCTCGTTTATTCCCGGCTCCCGGGGCCCTCCGCAAAGCTGATGGAAAAAAAGTTAAGAACTCCACTCCCTCTTTAAAGTAGGGTCTCTAAGAGCTTTCTAATCAGCTCACTGTCAGCCTGTTTCCTCTGATCAGCTTAAATAGGTCCACTTGAAGTTCACAACTGCCAAATCCAGCGTTCAGATGGAAAGCACAGGGCCTTGGAGAAGCGTTTATGCACGTCCGCCCAAGATTATTCAGGGGCCCGAAATCCTAGGGAAAGTGCTGCTTCCACAGAGCCTTTCTTCTTGACTAAATTAGCGCTTCGCACTAAGAGGAGAAGGCATTCCCATTCCACAAGCTGATTTCTGTTCTCTTTCGACCTCTCGCCTCCCCACAGTAAAATGTGAACTCGATTCCCGTGTCCTTAGCGGGAGCCTGGTGGTGACTGAGGTTCCCTGTAAAAAGCCCTTCCTAAACATCTTGGTACCAATGAACCCTTGAACCTCTCGTGGATGGCTTTGTGTCTAACTTGGTACAGGAACAAAAACCCCAAACAAAAGAAGTCAGGTTATCTCAGCCCTACACAGACGCGGGGGGCAGAAGCTGGTCTCTGCTCTGTGGCCCCCAGCTCGTCGTTCTGAGATTCTCCTGCTCTGTCTTCAGAAAGGAACGGCTTTGTTAACCATTAGCCACTGACAAGAGTGTGTCCATTTCAGCAAAATTAATAAGAGATAGCATTTTTCTTTCTTCTAAATGGCCCATGTCGGTAATTAACATCGCCTTTCATTACTCAACTTGAAAGCTGCCTTCCCGGGCCCCCCTGACCTTGCCCTGACTTTGCTGAACTGTGGCCTCCAGCCTGTGAGAGACCTAAACGCAGAAAAAGCGCCCGGGGCCCTCACCCAGGTGCCTTGAAAGAATCATTCGACAAATATTTATTGGGTGCCTCCTGCGTGGAGCTACCGAGTTGAATCAGACTGGGACTCTTGCGGAAGGGAAAATGTGGGTGGAGATAAAGAGGGGTTCTTTCAAGTCGCCCTGACGCAGCAGAAACTGAAGATTGTCACAAACAAGAGCGGATCCAGTGGGGAGTGGGACGGGGTCTGGGCTAAGAAGTGACCCAGGCGGGTGCCATTGGAGGGGAACATTCAAATGTTGGAGGTCATTGCATTTAAAAGGGATATAGAGGTTCAAGTGACCTTGCCTAGCAGTGTTTTAGGGAGAAGAGCACTTTCATAGTGTATATAAGTTGAGGGCTCAAGAAGAATTGTTTTCCTCTTTGGTGGGTTGTTTCCCTGTACACGTAGCCAATGAGCTGTTGACATTTTAATAAGGGTTCCACCTTCTAATTGAGCCAACTCCCCCCAAAGTGTGTAAAATACATTCCTGTCATTTTTTTCCTCATCAGGTCTGTGTCCCAGGAGGGTTCTCGGTCACAGAACTGGAAGTGTCACTTGGGGGTGAGTTAAGATACACTTTATATGTATTGTTCACATCTTTAACCAGGAACTCCATGCTTAAAAGAGCCACCAAGAAAAACCCAAATGCTCCGTAAGAGGGGATGGGTTGAAAAAATTATGACCCATCAAGGGATGGGATCTAATTGCAACCATGATGGTGAGTATTTTCAATGGTTTATGAAAAAACAAAAGTGGCACGTCCTCATTTTTGTGAAGAATATGAATATATACATTGAGAAGGACAGGCTAGAAGACTCAACACTAAAATCTTAATAGTGGTTATTGATGGGTGCTGGAAAAAGGAATGGTTTAACTTTTTCTTCCCTGTGATTTTCAGTATTTTCCAAAATGTCTACAGTGTATACGCATTACTTCTGTAGTCAGGTGAAATTCTATTAACAAATAAAAATGCTGAGGGAAAAAAAGCACTTTATTAAGGTGAGAGGATGGCTAGGAGGTCATTCTCCCGTCTCATGCCACTTTGGACTTGACATCAGCTGTAGAAAAAAAAAAAAAAAAAAAAAAAGGACAAAGCACACCCACCCAGCAAAGTCCGTTTTAAGTAACACTGCCCGGCATTCAATAAACCCAATGGAAAAGTTCTCCTTTAGCTACTTGGGTTGAAAATTTGCCAGTTGATTCTTTTAGAAATTTTTGTAGTGAAAAATTCACTTCTGTCTCTGTCTCTGCTGGAATTTAGCTTCAGTGGACTCTGGGTTCTGAATTAATCAAGGGTTAAAAATCTTTTCCAGAGGTTGTCCTGATCACTTTTTTTGGGGGTGGTGGTGGTAAATCCTTTGTTATTGTTCTCTTGTTCAAGCCTAATGATATAAAAAAATCTAACGGCCAGTTATTCATCTGGTGAAGCCCTTCACAAATGCACAACAATGCACCTCTTTGTTTTTATCTATTATTTTGTAATTTTCTTTTACTCAAATTTCACACATCAGATAAGCTTATTCATTTCACCGTTGGTGGTAATAAGCGTGGAGAATGTCTCAAACCAGGATGCTGTTGTCTGCAGGTCTGGGAGCAGAGGAAATAGCTGGGGCTTTTATTCAAATCCTGTCTCTGATCATTTGCAATAGAAAAGCTTAGTTGGAGGGTGTGGGGTGTGGATGGCAGGGGCTGGAGACGGGGAAGGGAAGGCAGAGGAATGGAAAAAGTGCAAACCTGTAGTTTAGGTTCACATGGGTTCCCAGCTTCTTTTGGCATTTTGTGTCATCCAAACCTCATAATTTGAGGATCATGCCCTAAATTACAGCAGCAGCTCCGGCGGGGGCCCCTCCTCCAGAATCGAGTTGTCTTTTGACGTCTGAGTCACCCAGAATTGTGGAGTCAAAACATAAAAACAGAACAAGAGAAGCTGTTCTTTCTATAGAAGACTCTAGAAATGGGGTTGAAAATGTACTCAAGGAGGTCTTCTAACCATTTTGCTTTTCCTTTAAACTTTCTGGCCTATGTATCCACTTGCTCTGGTTATTAAAATTTACTCATTGATACTTCATTCTGGAGCTTTTCATAGAGAGATGAACAATGCTGCTAAATGAATTCAACAAAGAGGCCACGAGACTCAGGTGGCAAACCGAGGCCTAAGGCAGCGAGGCCTCAGGGCTGAGAAACGGGAGCCAGAACAGCCAATAGGCTTTTCCAAACAAGGAAGGCGCCGCTCTGGGCCAATCACGTACTGTGTTCGCTTTGCGGACGCATCTTCTCTGTAAAAGTCTCCGGGCTCCCGTTGGTAGAGCACTCCTAACCCTTGATGGATTGGCAGCTCCATTATAATTGACTTTTGCTTAAGTAAACTCTGAAGAGTTTTAACATGCTTCAGTTTATCTTTCAACAATACAAGAATCAATAATTTGTCTGTATACCTGCAGCAGAGTTAGGATTGCAGGGTGTCCCCCATAGTGAGCGTTTAACAAATACTTGCTGAGTGAATAGATGAAGAATTCGCAATCCAATGTGCTATCAATAAACAATTAGAGGACGCCATGAAAATATTTTAATTACAAGAGAAAAAAAAATCTAGAAATAAACCTAATATGAAGAAAACCATAACATTGTGTTGAAGGACCGAAGAAAACTTGAATAAGCAGACGCGTGCCGCGTTGGATGGTGGACCCAGAGTTGTGAAGGTGTCAGTTCTTCCCCCAGATAATCCACGAATTCGGTGTGATGCTAAGAAAAATTGCAAGGGGATAGTTTATGAAACTTGACGAGCTGATCTGCAAGTTTATATAGATTAGAAAATGCACAAATTAATCAAAAGTTTATTGAAAAAGGGTGAACAGTGATAGATTTATCCTATTTTATATCAAAACATACTTAAAAATGTTAACAATTAAAACTGTGTTGTTGACACAAGAGCAGAGAAATAGATCAATGGAACGAAGAGTCTATAAACAGATCCATGTATGTTTACATAGGAATTTAGTATTTAATACAAAAGTAACACTTCAAATTATGAATACGTGAGGACCTATTCAATAAACAGTGTCAGGATAATAAGAAAAGGAAATTTCAATCTCACCATAAATACAAAAACATACTTTGTATGGATTAAAGAGCTAAATCTAGAGTAAAACTATAAAAGTATTAGAAAAAATAGAAATTTTGTAATTCTTTGATGGGTAATGTCTTTTTTAAGCAAGATGTAAAACCCAGAACCCATACAGGATACAGTTTTCTTTTTAAGGCTATATTAGACATCCTAAGCTTTAATACAGTGAGTTATATAAAACACGAGCCACAGGCTGGGGTAAAATATTTTCAAGCTACATAATAAAGAGCAGAATTCATGAAGAGCTCATAAAAATAAATAAGAAAAAGAAAAAAGTAGAAAGGTAGGCAAAACTGTAAACAGTCCGGTCACTGATCTAAGTAAAAGCGACCAATTTACATGTGGAAAGATGCTTGCTTATTCAGTAAATAATGAACAAACATGGAAGTAATGATGGTAGATCACGTTTTACCCGTTAGATTGGAAATTTAAAAGGATTCTGTTGCTTTCAATGTTGAGGGAGTATAAAATGGTAATAGTCTTTTGGAGGTCAACTTGAGAGTATATGTCAAAAGTAAAACTGTCTGTATTCTTTGAACCACCACTTCTATGTTTCTGTCCAAGAGGATTCTTTCCACATGTGTACAGAGAAGCGTTGATAAGGATTTTCAGTGCAGCATGGTTTATAATGGCAAAAAGTTAGAAACCATGTAAACGTCAATAATTAGGGAAATAAATTGTGATATATCCAATATTACAGAATAAAATGCAGGAGTAAAAGAGAATAAGGTAGACATTTATAAGATATGCATCTATGTGAAAAAGTATAGATGGAACAGTACATACAGTTTAATCCTGTGTTGAGACAAACCTTGGAGATGATGTGGGTTCAGTTCCAGACCACTGCGACAAAGCCAATGTCACAATAAAGCAAGTCACATGAAATTTTTGGTTTCCCAGCGCGTATATAAGTTATGTTTAGACTATACTGTTAGGTGTGCAATCGCATTACGTCTAAAACAGCAATGTACATGCCTTAACTAAAAATACTTCATTGCTGAAAATGCTAGCATCACCTGAGCCGCAGTGAGTCAGAGAAGTAACATCAAAGATCACACATCACCGTGACAAGTGTAATAATAATGAAAAAGTTTGAAAGGTTTTAGGAATTACGAAAATGGGACACAGAGACAGGAAGTGAGCGAAGGCTGTTGAAAAAATGGCACCGATAGACTTGCTTGATCAACCATCAATTAGTAAAAAAAAGTAATATTTGTGAAACGCAGTAAAGCAAAGTGCAATCAACGGAGGCATGCCTGTAATTCGTATTGTATGAACATTTCAAAGAATATACTCCTTCTTAGTTAAGCGATTGAACGTTATTTTAAGAAGATAAGATTTTATTACCTGGTGCACTTTTCAGAAAGAAGACGCTTTACCCAAACTTAAGCAATGTAAAGGCCTCGGGGATTCTCAGTGGCCACGGGGTAGTGGGCTCCTCTTTTGCCTTCTTGTCTGGAAGGATTTATTCCCTTTCGGCATCACAAGCTCTGGCCACCCTTCCCTCCCCACCCCAGGGCCTTCTCCCTTCCTGATAAGGGTGAGGCGGCCTCCCAAGGGATGTTGTTCACGGTCTCGGCAGTCATGGAAGGGTCGTGGGCCTGAGCACAGTTTTAAACCCTCTGCCCATGGCTCCCATCTTAGCTGGTGGACTTGCTACCTTGATACCGGAGCTGATAGTTTAAAACCTCGCACTCTTTCCTCTCCTGTGCTCTCCCCAGGGTGATGTAATTGTACAAAGCGGCCAGTGGGGAAAAGGACTGGGCAGCTCATACCGGGACAGTTAGTTCCTGCGTGATTGAAAGCTGGCCAGTTGGATTTCATTCTCCTTAAAAAAAACAAAAAATCCCCCAAAGTTACATTTGGTGGTCTGGTGCATAAATCCATATCCGACAAAGTTCCCCCGCCTTACAACGTGTAATGCTCAACAAATGAGACACATTTGTAGGCCTCTTGGGTATCTCTGTTTGAATGACCCTCTTCTTTTCTCCTGACCTGTACTCTCCACACTGTATATCAAAATCCGGAGGCGTTTTTATTTTTCCCCCTTTGGGAAATTCATTTGGGTTTCATTCATTCCATGCGAACCTTGCTTCGTTCTAAGCAGAAGAAGGAATGTAGTGTCTGAAAAATGGCCCTTGGGCAGGACAGCGGGGAGACCAATTCCATCCCTTCTGCCAGCCCGAGGAGTAGTTCTCTTGCAGTTTATATGCAGTTGTTAAAAATCAGAATGATCTGCTCTGACATCCAGTGAAGTCACACTTGATTTACATCCCTGGGAAAATGCTTTTCCAACAGGCTTTGAAGTAAATTTTAAAAAAAAATCTTTATTGAATTTGTTACAATATTGCTTCTGTTTTATGTTTTGGATTTTTGGCCATGAGGCATGTGGGATCTTAGCTCCCCGGCCAGGGATCGAACACGCACCCCCTGCATTGGGAGGTGAGGTCTTAACCACTGGATCACCAGGGAAGTCCCCAAATAAAGTTTTAAGCTAACACTTTTGCTGGAGCCTGTGTGTGTGTGTGTGTGTGTGTGTGTGTGTGTGTGTGTGTGTGGTGTGTGTGTGTGTGTGTGGTGTGTGTGTGTGAATGTGTGTGTGAATATGTGTGTGTGTGTGGTGTGTGTGTGTGGTGTGTGTGAATGTGTGTGTGTGGTGTGTGTGTGTGGTGTGTGTGAATGTGTGTGTGTGGTGTGTGTGAGGTGTGTGTGTGAATGTGTGTGTGTGAATGTGTGTGTGAATGTGTGTGTGTGGTGTGTGTGTGAATGTGTGTGTGGTGTGTGTGTGAATGTGTGTGTGTGGTGTGTGTGTGCGGTGTGTGTGTGAATGTGTGTGTGGTGTGTGTGTGTGAGTGTGTGTGTGTGTGTGTGTGGTGTGTGTGTGTGAATGTGTGTGGTGTGTGTGTGGTGTGTTTGTGTGAATGTGTGTGTGTGGTGTGTGTGGTGTGTGTGTGAGTGTGTGTGTGGTGTGTGTGTGTGTGGTGTGTGTGTGAATGTGTGTGTGTGGTGTGTGTGTGTGTGTGTGGTGTGTGTGTGTGAAGGGAAGCTGCCTTTAAACACACTGAAACATCTGTCACAGTCTGAGGCAATTTGTGTAGAGACACAGCGTGATGCCAGTTGCCTGTCACAGAGCACACCATTGTCATTACGTCAGAATGAAGACCCGTGCAGGGCGGCATCTCTGGCTCTGTGGTCTGATTGCTCTTCTCTTTAGGACCTTTGCATTCTGTTCCATTTTGGTGGGTCAGTCAATTAAGTGCTTGCAAGACCGCTCCCCCCACAGGGTGACATGGGACCAGTCAGGCCGGACAGAAACCTTTTTCAGACGGTCTCTGCAAGGGAGATAAAACTCCAGGGCTGCTGGGGGCCAGCTTTCGGACCATGTGGGTAGAATCTGCCTGAGAATGACATCAACACAGAAGGAAGCAGCACCAGGAGATACATAGGTGGATGGAGGGAAGGAAGGATGGACAGATGGATAGACAGATAAATACCGAGTGCCACACCTGCTTTCCAGGTGTCAAGGGTTTGTCCAGGATTCAGTGACTGAACCAAAGGATCTAAACGAGGGAGGCTTATCCTGTAAGGAATTCTGCCCCACAAGACGCGTCCATATTGGATGGAGAAAAAACTGACCACAGCAGACTTCTCTTGGGCCAGGAAAATCAGGTGACTTAGGCCTAGAGCTCAGGGCGTGCTGAGCAGCACGGAGCGAGCCCTGTCTCAGTAGTCCTTGAGGCCTGAGGTGCACCTCAGGCTTGGCGGTGCTATAATTCTCATGCCCATGTTGCTGCTGAGATCACTTTCAGGTTGGCTCAGTGCCCAGCGTGTTCGTTCTTAAAGTCAGGTCCCACCACGAAAGACGATCTGTGTGTCTTATCCTTGTCACATCAAAGAGTCTAATTCAGATGACCTTTTTCTCTTTTTTTTTATGTATTATAAGCTCAGTGATAGTTTGAAGATGTTGCAAAGTATGGATTTGGGAGAGGGAGACCAGAGATGAACAGCTAGGTACCGACGACAATAGGGAGTTATTTGACTGTGGATGGTATTGATGGAACGCTAGTGAACACTTCTGCCACCTGCAAGAAGGAAGGACAGCTGAGGTTTTGCATGAGGGCTAGGGTCAAGTTGAAAGAGCGCTGGAAGGAGACCTCAGAGTTTTCCCGGTAATGAGCTGTGTGACCTCCTGCTTGGCTCAGTGTCAGTTCCATTTTCAGTTTATGGAGCTGCTCTATGGACAAGGCGAGTCAGGCATGGCCCCTTCCCTCCTGAGCCCTGTGGGGTGGGGGAGTTGGGCCTTCAGAGATAAGCCTACAACTAAGTCTGCCTCAGGGAGAGCAGGAGAGAGATGCACGCTCTGTTTGGGGTAAATTAAGTGCTGCTGGACGCCCACGAGGACTGGTGGGTCTGGAAGGCTTTCTCCAGATTCCTGTGAATTGGCAGCTTTTGCTTTTCTCTGCTTGAATCAGGGGTTATTTCCATCTGCTTCCTGATACCATTGAGCTAGAAGGCCCACCAGGCAGAGGTCCCGGGGCTGGAGGCTGTGAGCTGCGGTGAGTGTCCATTTGCATTCGGGCTAACAGAGCCCGTGAATGATGTGCCGCTGTACTGATGTACCGGGAGTTGTCACGGGGACGGGAGGGGCGGTGGGCAACGCTGATGCCCCTTGAGCAGGAACTGGTCTCAGTCAGGGAAAGAACCCTCAGCGAGAGCACCTGAAGCCTCCCTCCACTTAATGCATTTAAAATGTGTTACAGTTTCTCTAGCCCTCTCCTCTTCCGGTTCCCTTACCTCCTTATCTAGTCTTCCCAGGACTTAAAAAGAGACAAACAAACCTCAAAGGTATAGGGTTTCCTCCTCTTTCCTCCCCATGCTGGCTGGGAGCACATTTCTCAACACTCGCTTCATACCAGTCTGTGTGTGTCTGCTTCCTCTCTCTCTGTCGCTCTCTCTCACTCTCTCTGTCTCTCTCTCTCCCTCTCTGTCTCTGATTCCCTCTATTTTCTCTTTCTCTCCCCCATTAGTCTTTGATTCTCCTTCCATCCCTCCTTCCCTATAAGTCATAAGATCTGAAAACACAGATTATTTGATCTCTGAAACTTGCAGACAGCAAACTAATTTGAGGCAAGAGAAATGAAATGTTTTCATGTCATTTCAATTTCTGTCTTCTACTGTATCTTCTCAGACACACGTTGGACAGAGTAAGAAAATGTTCGATTCTAAGTTTGTTTTGGTTTTCAACCACAGGCAGCATGTATAACTATTTTTTTCCCCTGAGGAATCCCTGACAGATGGCTTCATCCAAATTTCAGCCCATCCAAACACTTACCTTAAGCAAGAGTGTTAACGTTTCTCCTTGAAATCACCGTTTCTCAAAGGAGGGACAGGATGCTTCTTCAATGGACTAAACTGACGGGGTAGATTCTCGTGGTTCTGCTTTTCTAGGTTATAACCTCGCGGTTTTGTTCGAGGATGAAAAAGAAAAACCAAAACAACAGTGGGACTGTAGTTCCTTTCCTCTCCAAAAGCTATTACGACTGCGTGTCTGTCCGTTAAGGCCGTCAGCTGGCTGGCTGACTGGATTCATCCATCCATTCATCGGCTGTTTGAATAATGATTTATTTAGCGACTATGAAAGGCAGGCTCTGCGATAAAGAGAGGTCCCCGATCACATGGGGTGTCTCCTAGTAGATGAGACAAATAATCTGATAAAAAAATGAATGGGGGCTTCCCTGGTGGTGCCGTGGTTAAGAGTCTGCCTGCCGATGCAGGGGACACGGGTTCGTGCCCCGGTCCGGGAAGATCCCACATGCCGCAGAGTGGCTGGGCCCGTGAGCCAGGGCTGCTGAGGCTGCGCGTCCCCCCTCTTATGAGGAGGTGACCCAAGCTAACAGTCACCCTCAACCCAGACCCCGAAAGGCCAATTTCTGTTTTACCACACGTGGCCAGAAAGTCAGTTTCTGCTCAGGGATCCTTATCTTTCTGTCTTTTGGTTTCTTCCCCAGCCCCAGTAGCATCACAGTTCATACCTTGAGGAAGAGACTGCAGCCGGTGCATCTGTCCACTGGGCCAAGTTTCCCACCAAGGTCAGGTGGACGTGATTTTCAAGATCACGGAATGGAAAGAACCCCACATGATCTGTCTTGTTGACATCTTGGAGAATTTTTTACATTTCTGTGTCTTTAATTGGCCTGAAAATACGTTGAGTGAAAAAGGCTTTTTGGTAGTGTTTTAACCAAGGTCAGAGAACCACACGTGGCCCTGAGAAGTTTATTTTGCATCTCAAGCTGGCCAATGATTAGCCTGTCCCGAACGACTTCATCTAAGAGGCACTTAAGTAATGGAGAGTGAATAAAAAATAAAAGCAAATTACAGAGCATGGAGATAAGGGGAAAGCTGGAAAAAAAAGTAGCATTTCACCCTTCAAACTTGGTGGAGATTGTGATCAAGCTATAGATTCTGTCTGCCTGACAGACGGCTTTGAGTTCATTTTATTACTTAACTAGGTCAGTACGCTGGAGTCCTCAGTGATCAGGTGGATAGGACCAGATCAGAAAAAACTAGCCTTAAGGGCAAAATAATTTATTAGAGAAAGTTTCAGTCAAACAGGAAGCTCTGATTCCAAATTTGTAGGCACCTGATCATACGTAAAGCCCAAACTGACTGTTTTCAGGAGCTGTTTGACATGTTTTAAAATATGCCTCTCAGTAATTGATCGATCCAGTAAAAACATCATCAAGGACATCGGTGATCTGAACAGCACAATATTGTGTTTACCTACCGAGACATAAACATACACACATATGTATATATGCACGTATGTGTTCATACGTGTGTATGTATCAACTGCACCTGGCTACTGGAAACGACACATTCCTTTTAAGCACACATGGACTTACTTAAAAATTTATTTCTTAATAGTCATAAACCAAGCTTACAAATTTCAAAGTCCCTAGCCACAATACAAATGAACTAGAAATTAACAACAAAAAGGTAAACTTGAAGGAAACCTCATATACTTGGAAATTTACAACAAAAAAGGACCTATGGCTCAAAGAAGATACCATTATTGAAATTGAAAGTAGTTAAGGTTAAATGATAATGAGCACAGGATTACTAGCTATAAAAACTTGGCAAGCATGGCTAAAGTATATTTTAGGGTGACATTTGTAGCTTTAAATGCTTGTGTTAGAAAAGACGAAAGGCTGACAAGAAATTGGCTATGTGTCCATTTTAGGAAGACAGAAAAAAAAGAAATAACTGTATAGGTCCAAAAATCGTAGAAAAATGAAAAGAAATAAGAGTTGAAATAAATTAAATAAAAAAGAAACCCACAAAATTGTCAAGGCCAAATTTGCTTAAAATGACAAACTTCTGACAGGTCAAGAAAAAAAGAGAGGTCACAGACAGTATCAGGATGAATTAAGGTCGTAAGTACTGATGGAGCAGAGATTAAAATTTAAGGAATATGATGATCAAGTTGATGTCAAATACTTGAAAACGTCTGTGAAGTTGAAAAATTCCTAGAAAAGTGTAAATTATTAAAGCCGACTTAAGAAGTAATAAACACCTGAAGGATCCCATAATTTTGAAAGAATTTGAGTCAGTAGTTAAAAATCTTTCCACAAAATAAGTACCAGTTCCATATGTTTTATCGGTTGTTTATACTCTATTTTCAAGGAACAGATAGTTCCAGCCTTAGACAAACTCTTTTCAAAGAGTAGAAAAAGAGAGAACACTTCTCACCCACAAGACTAATACAACCTTGATTCCAAAAGTAGAAGGAAAATCATGGACCGATGCGGCCGTGAATCTAGAGGCAAGAATCCTAAATAAACTATTTGATAACTAGGGCCAGCAATGATCAAATAGCATTTATTTCTGGAATGATTGACTTTCTATCGTAAAATGTATTATGTAAATCATCATATTTATAGTTTAAAGGAGGAAAATCTCGTGATCACAATAGATTCAGATAAACATTTCACGAAATTCATCAACCATGCATGATAAAACCTTAGCAAGCTACGTTTAGGATGGAACTTCCTTTATTTACAGCAAATAACTTTTTCGTGGAAAATTATGGAAAGCAATGCCTTTAACATTAGGGATGAAACAAGGGCTGTGGCTGCTCTCACCGTCAACGTTGCTGTGGAGTATAAGCGAGCTCAGTCAAATAAGCAAAGTGCAAGGGTCAGAAAGGAAAAAACAAAGTACCACTATTTGCAGATGATAGGATTTTTTCCATATAGAAAAAGCAAAAAAATCTACAAATTATGAGAAATCACACACACACCCGCGCGCGCACACACACACACACACACACACACACACAGTTGTATCCAGTTGGGATCTCTACAGGAAACTGGTAGCATCCTCAACGTGGAGTCTGATGACTAGAAAGATGTAGTCAGGGTGAAGGGAGGCCAACAAAGACGGTCACCCCCAGGTAGGTAACACTGAGGACCCTCAGTCTGTGGGGTGAGAGTGGGGCGTGGATACCAGAACCTGGAGAGGGAGTTGCAGCTCTAGGCAACTTCTGAAAGTGGGAGGTGATTTTGTTTCAGGAGAAGAGCACAGCCCTGCGGCCTGGCTGCCTGAAGGAGAGGGGGCGGGGCCCAACACCCCATCTTACTCTCTTCCTGTCCTCTGCGCTCCTCGCCATTGCTTCCTATTTCCGACCCTCCTGGGAGCCTGGACGCAGGGACTCCTGGATGTAGAGTCTACGGAGTTCATCTCCTGGACGCAGGGCATGACGGGAACGGCGGAGGGCACACTTGGGGGCCAGGGGAGGATGCCCAGCACACATCTAACAATGCCATGCAGGTCCTTTATGTAGACACATACAATTGTATTCAACTATAATAAGGGAAACTAAACAAATGGAGAAAGAGCCATATTCATGGTAGAAAGACATCATAAAAATGTCAGTTCTCCACGATGTGATGAGAGATTGAAAACAACTTTAATAAAAATTCCAACAGGATATTTTTTTTGCAGGACTTGATTAGCGGATTCTAAATTTTAATGGAAGAGTAAATCGAATAAGCAAGACAGTCTTGAGAAGAACCAGGCAGAACATATACTCTACAAGATATCAAGTCTTCTTATAAGGTTTTAGCAATAAAGACACGGTCTATTAGCACAGTGAGACCAAAGGAATAGAATAGAGAGCCCAGAAAGAGGCCCATCAGACAGAAATCCCATAAATGGCAGAGCTCACAACTGCAGGTCAGTGTGGAAATGATGAGTCATTCAAAAAGTGGTGCTGTTATTGTGTATTAATGCATATGTGTGGAATCTGAAAAAATTGGTATAGACGATCTTATTTACAAAGCAGAAATAGAGACACAGACGTAGAGAACAAATGTATGGATGTCGAGGGGGAAGCGGGGGGTGGGATGAATTAGGAGATTGGGATTGACATATATACACTATCGATACTCTGTATGAAATAGGTAACTATTGAGAACCTACTGTATAGCACAGGGAGCTCTACTCAATGCTCTGTGGCGACCTAAATGAGAAGGAAATCCAAAAAAGAGGGGATATATGTATATGCATAGCTGATTCACTTTGCTGTACAGTGTAGACTAACACAATATTGTAAAGCAACTAGACTCCAATAAAAACATTTTTAAAAAGTGGTGCTGTGGCTGGTTATGCATGTGCAGAAATCATAAAAGCTGTCTTGTAGTCCACATTCAAAGGACAATTCTGGAGCCAGGGGCAAGGTTGATTAAGAATCTAAAATGTGAAAGGCAAAATTTTCATATACTTAGAAGAGAATATAGAAGGATATCTTTATGACTCTGGGACTAGAGCAGGATTCCTGAACAAGTACAAAAGACACAAACCACAAAGGAAAAATGGATAAATTCAACCACAATAAAATTAAGACCCTCTGTCCTTCAAAGGACATCAATGAGACAGTGAAAAAGCAAGCCATGATCTGGGATATCTCAACACATAACTGACAAAGGATTAGTATTCTGAAGGTATGTAGAAACGTTTACAAATTAATCAGGAAACCATAAATACTCCAATGAAGAAAGAGGCAAAAAATACGAATAGGTCAGACACAGAAGAAGTCTGGGTAACTAGTGGACGCATGGAAAATGCTCAGCCTTGTTAGTTATTGGGACAATCGGCAACGTCCCACCCTCCAGACTGGCCCAAATTAAAAAGTCTCACCACAGCAAGCATTGGCAGGAGCATGGAACCAAAGGAACTTTCCCACACCGCGGCACCTATGCAAGCCGGTGAAGCCATGTTAGAAAACAACTTATTAGGAATTCTGTCAAGTGCGTGCATATCCTGGAGCGCAATCACTCGACCACTTCTGACTTTCAGAAACGACCATCTCATGTGGCTGGATCTAAGAGATCTCCTCAAGGAACTCCTCCACTTTTTAACCGGGAGACACGTATAGGATGATGCATAGCAACGTTGCCTGTGACAGCTCTGAAAAGAAAACGTCCTAAATCTCCACGTCCACTGATAGCATGGGGGATGAGCATGTGGGGTGTGTTAAGTTATGGAAGACTTTAGATCCACAGAAATGATGAAACCGTACTCAACGCAGATTAGGTCAAACACACAGTGTAGGCAAAAGCCAAAACAGAGCAAAACAAACAAAACACTGAAGCGTGGAAGAACTTATACACAGTTCAAAACAGGCAAAACTCAGCAGTGTGTCATTCAGGGGTGCCCTCACATCTGGCAAACTTAGAAAGAAAATCAAGGAGTGTTTTATATAAAACTCAGGAGTTACCTCTTAGAAGGAAGGGAGGGAAGGTGGTGGCATCCCTAGGGTGTCAGGATAATCAGTCGTATTTGTTCCTTAAGCTGGGTGATGGGTATGTGGGCATTTGATGCATTTTTTATTTTATTTTTTATTTTTTTGCGGTACGCGGGCCTCTCACTGTTGTGGCCTCTCCCGCTGCGGAGCACAGGCTCCGGACGCGCAGGCTCAGCGGCCATGGCTCACGGGCCCAGCCGTTCCGCGGCACGTGGGATCTTCCCGGACCGGTGCACGAACCCGTGTCCCCTGCATCGGCAGGCGGACTCTCAGCCACTGCGCCACCAGGGAAGCCCTGATGCATTTATTTTTAAAATCATCGTTCTTTAAAGTGTACGTTGTATGTATTCTTTTGTATATGGTATACATACAAAACAAAAAGTTAAAAAAATAGAGATTACAAGAAGAAAAAAAAATGCATCCAGTCCAATTTCCTTTTCATACTGTAGCTCTTGAAATGACTGTCCTTTCCACGTCTTATTTTCTTCACGTTATATCTCCTGGTGTTTTATTGTTCTTTACATGATTTGAAAAGCGTTTATCTCTCCCAGTGCCTAGACCTGGTCTGTATCACAGTAGGCATTCAGTAAATATCTTCTATTGTTGAATGCAGCAGCAAGGTAGCCAAATGAGAAAAGGTTCAATTTCTCTATTAACTAAAAACACTGCTATTCGAAACGATGTGGATTTTTACGTAGCAAATTGACAACATTTGAAAAAGTATCACTGGAAGAGTAAGAGAAATCACATATCGTTTGTGGGAATGCAAAATGTAAGCGGTGGCTCGTTCTATAATAAGTTTGGAAAGTCCTAAAAAATGTATTCTTTGAGGTAGTAGGTCTATACCTATTAGAACTTATGATCACAAAGCCATTAAGATGTGTGTACAAAGTTCCATCTAGTACAGTACTTTTTGTAATTACATAAAAGGCATATACTTGACAATCATGGTTTGTTTAGATAAGCTATGGTCCATCTATAATTTAATGGATAGTATATCGCTATTCATATGGTGTAAAGTAGATGATGAAATAAAAAGTTCTTGATACATTATTTAGTACAAATGAGGTTAAAGTCCTATGTAGAATATAATTCCATGTTTTAAAAATATACATATTTATGTACAGATAAAGCATAGAAAGGATATATATAGTTCCTGGCCTTTAATTGGTGCTAAATAAATAAATGAGTAGTAAAGGAATAAAGGAACGAATGACATACACCAGAATCCTGACACTGGTTACCTCTGTGTGCTAAGAGTAGGGGTGACGGCAATGTTCAAAATTCTATACCGTGTTTATGTATTCTTGTTGCAATAAGAAAAGGTGCAAATCATCAGAATTAAAATGAAAGACTAGTATCTCTGCATCACCATCTTGTTTTGTATCACAACCAGCACAGCATTATCACAGATGGGCTTATTAAATACCTTTGAAGTTGAGGTTCACGTTCAGATCTGCTTCTTTTCTAATCTTAAATGCCTGTTTATTCAATATCCTACAGGTTTGAAGCCTTGAAAAGAAATGGTTATGTGTCCATACCCAGGTTCCAAAAGTGCCCACTCTAAGGTTAGTATTCGGCCAAAATTTAACCAGCTGGTCCCACAATGTGCTCCCTTTGTGGGACTTCCAGCCCATGTCAGCAGAGAGGCAGTTACAGACCCAAAGATCCAGCTCTGGATTTCCACCCAGAGGCTTGAAAACGGCCCCTAAGACTGAGAATTTCAACACAGGACCTCCCCGCCCCCCACAACGCTATCGGTCTCACCTACCAATCGGGTGCCACCGAACATTGCTTAGAAGACTTTGTTTCAAGGTCTACTAAACTTTCTTAAATTCCCTAACCTGGATACCCATACAACAACCTGGGTAGATCTTTCCAGATCTGATTTCTATTAATGTGGCTATCGTTGTTTTCAAATACATTCATGGCAAGACTTGAGAAATGTTTGATTCTTGTTGAGCACCATGTTATCAGAAACATTTCTGTGCTGTTGGACGTACAGATTCAGAAACGTTAACCAATCGTTCTGGATCACAGGGTCGGTCCTTTTCAACAATGTCCTGTGCACACCCTTGGGTGCTGCCTTCTTTCTGGAATTTTTGAGGGTTTGATGCAGGACCAAGTGTTTCCACACCACCCACAAGCTTCATGCTCATTAGTTCCACTATAATTGGAGTCTTCCAGCAATTTACTTGGGAAGAGAAGGAAAAGACAGCGGCTCTGCCATACTCAAGATTACGGGTTGTCCTGAGCGATAGGAATTCACAGACCCGGAAGGGCACTATTGTGTGGTTTGCTAACTTAGGCTGAATGTTGGAGAGCTGTCAAACTTTCCATCTTGAGAGGGTTGCACTTGTACTAAGATATCTCAGAAAACATGACTTTTGTGATGCTTTTAGTATATCCTTTCTGGGTCTTAGAAAGAATCCCTAACCTAAAAGCCAAGCTCTACTAAATGCTTGGAATCCAGGGATAAATTTAGATTGCTGCCTCACAAACCCCTTTCGGAAGAATCTATGAATTTTCAGTTATTTGCATAGGCATGGAATTATTTTGGACACTAAGGAAAAAGTAGTGCCACTGACAGCCTGGGTAAACACTAGCTGAAAACCACATTTGTCTTAAAGGAAATACGAAAACCATTAGCCCCAAATGGCACCCACCAGGGGCTGTGTGCACCGCGATGACTCGCTTTGGTGAGGACTGGAAGATATGCTTGGAGTCTCTCAGGGTCCTGGAGATCCGTGATAATAATTTCCAGGATGAAAACTGCATGGGTGTGGAGAGAGGAGAAATTTCCAGTGGGTTTTAGTTAAATAAGCTAACATTTAACAGATTATCTGAGCCTGGTAAAACATGTCGAAATACAGTTCCTACGGCGTGGTCTCAGATCTTTGCAGCTGTTTGGGGAATATAATTAAAGCCAGTTCATCAGACTACTGGGTGGGGCCTGCTGAGGACTCTGGATGGGGAAGGCTGGCAACGTGGAAATCCACAGGCAATTAACATTAGACACCCGAAGAAGGTGCTGAGGAATTAACAAATGCGTTCCTCTGCTCACAGGAGTCCCGCTCCACAAGCAGTGATGCATTGAGCGGTCTGTTTTCCTTTTCTAAATCCGGAGCTGCGTTTTGCTTCTCCTGGCTGCCAATGGCGCATCTGAAAGGTAGGAGTCCAGGTTTTGTCTGCAGGCAGATATTTGCAATCACATCTGGCTTGGCTTTGCCATGTCGTTAACCCCCCTTTTCCCCGCTACAGTTGTTTTCTTTTTATTAAATTTCCCGTCTGGATCCATGCGTCTGCATTTCCAATGTCAACAACCACTTTTTATCACAGATAATAACTTCCTTTTACAGAAAGGGCTGTATCATCCTACATGCATTTCAAATTACGTTTTATGGACAAACAGTGAAATGCAGTATCTGGCAGTACGCATAATTGAGTGTATTTATAGTCATCTAAATCTCAATTTTGCGAGAGCCAAGAACCAAGTTGGTTGCAGTTTTCTTAATAATCTATTTCTTCAGAGTGTTGTTGCTTCTCACCAGAACTTAATTAAGTTCACATTGGGATGTTTATGAAGGAAATTATGCGGTATGCCCAAACACGCCATACCAACAATTATCAAAACACTAGCAATTCCTTAACACTCCAGAGTTTTCACAACCACGATCATGACATGTTCCCAAATCGGTTGTTTGCTAATAGACAGGCTAGAATAAAACTATGAAAAAATGGCCGAGGAATGGGAAGGAAAGCCCGACTTTCGCAGTCGTCAGGGACAGGACTACGCAAGCGCCGTGGTGTCTGTCATTTTGCCTGATTTATTATTGTCTCATGGTGTAGACACACACTGGCAGGGTGCCAAGTTCAGGTTCTGGGTTCTGCCGCTGACCTGCTATGGGTTATGCAAATGTGTCTGGTCTTTGTGGATCACTTGAAGAAAAATAGAGGATGGTTAGGAAGCTGTTGGCCAAAATGAGGTTAAAATGAATTTCTTGTTCCTTTTGCTAAAGGTGTCGAGTGTTTATTTACTATGTACTGTATTTAATCTAGTGACTAATCCTTCATAGCCCCGTAATGCTGCTGGTAGCCCACAATGAAAACTGAGTGAATGACAGAGAATTAGATTCAAAATGTGAGTGATAAGTTTCTGATGTTTCCAGTTTTGAGATGTAGCCTGACAGGATGATGATGGTCATGCAGGAGGAACATACACAAGTATGGAAACAGAGTTGGCAGAATGGATTTTGCATATTTTAATCTCAGACATATAATAATGTTTCAGGTGCAGACTTCTGTTTTCCTTGCTTTCTTGATGGTGTGCACTTCATGGACGGAACGTCTGGACACGTGACACTGGGCGGATGCAGCCTCCAGCAACAGTTGTATTAAAGAGGAAATGTAGCTTGGAAGGATTGCACTGTGGAAACAAGAATTTAAATTTCAATGGCTATTACGTTAGTTCTCAAACCTGTTTGAGTGGGATTAGTGTTTAATTTTAAAGCCCAATGATACATTTTTACTTGCCCATCCTCAGTCCTGGTGCAACTCAGAATGTAATGGCTGGAGTCTTGATTTCTTTTGTTGATTGTTCTGGGTACATTTTAAGGGTGCAGTCTGGTGGCTACTGACAAGAGAGTTGTTCTGTGTATATTTTATGTCCGTGCTCTTAAAGAAATGAAGCCTTAGAGCAGTGATAGAATTTGGATGGGTCTTTCTTCTGTTCTATGGAACATGTAAGCACATTCTTATCTCTGTTTAAGTTCTACCAAATTCTAGAAAATAACCTAGTTAAACAGCCTTTCTTTTTTTTCTTTAATTGGGGTATAGTTGCTTTACAATGTAGTGTTAGTTTCTGCTGTACAGTGAAGTGAATCAGCTATATGTATACATATATCCCCTCCCTTTTGGACCTCTCTCCCACCCCCATCCCACCCATCTAGGTCACCACAGAGCACCAAGCTGAGCTCCCTGTGCTATACAGCAGGTTCCCACTAGCTATCTCTTTTACACATGGTAGTGTATATATGTCAATCCCAATCTCCCAATTCATCCCACCCCCATTTCCCCACCCCCCCACCGTGTCCACACGTCCGTTCTCTATGTCTGTGTCTCTATTCCTGCCCTGCAAATAGTTTCATCTGTACCATTTTTCTAGATTCCACATATATGCGTTAATATACGATATTTGTTTTTCTCTTTCTGACTTACTTCACTCTATATGACAGAATCTAGGTCCATCCACGTCTCTACAAATGACCCAGTTTTGTTCTTTTTTATGGCTGAGTAATATTCCATTGTATATATGTACCACATCTTCTTTATCCATTCATCTGTTGATGGACATTTAGGTTGCTTCCATGTCCTGGCTAGTGTAAATAGTGCTGCAATCAACAGTGGGGTGCATGTGTCTTTTTTTAATCTGGCACAAAAACAGAAATATAAATCAATAGAAAAGGATAGAAAGCCCAGAGATAAACCCACCCACCTATGGTCACCTAATCTATGACAACGGAGGCAAGAATATACAATGGAGAAAATACAGCCTCTTCAATGAGTGGTGCTGGGAAAACTGGACAGCTACACGTAGAAGAATGAAATTAGAACATTGCCTAACATAATACACAAAAAGAAACTCAAAATGGATTAAAGACCTAGATGTAAGACCAGACACTATAAAACTCTTAGAGGAAAACATGGGAAGAACACTCTTTGACATATATCACAGCAAGATCCTTTTTGACCCACCTCCTAGAGTAATGAAAATAAAGACAAAAATATACAAATGGGACCTAATTAAACTTAAAAGCTTTTGCACAGCAAAGAAAACTCTAAACGAGACAAAAAGACAACTCTCAGAATGGGAGAAAATATTTGTAAACGAAGCAACTGACAAGGGATTAATCTCCAAAATATAGAGAGAGCTCATGCAGCTCAATATCAAAAAAAAAAACAACCCAATCAAAAAATGGGTGGAAGACCTAAATCGACATTTCTCCAAAGAAAACATACAGATGGCCAAGAGGCACATGAAAAGATGCTCAACATCACTAATTGCTAGAGAAATGCAGATCAAAACTGTAATGAGGTATCACCTCACACTGATCAGCACGGCCATCATCAAAAAGTCTGCAAACAATAAATCCTGGAGAGGGTGTGAAGAAAAGGGGACCCTCTTGCACTGTTGGTGGGAATGTAAACTGATACAGCCACTATGGAGAACAGTGTAGAGGTCCCTTAAAAAACTAAAAATAGAGCCACCATATGACCCAGCAATCCCACTCCTGGGCATATACCCTGAGGAAACAGCCTGTCTTGAACACTCATTCTACACAAAGTTGGGTGTTGTAAAGGAGATGCAAAAGAAAAAAGGAGGCAGCCCACACCCCCCCGCCTTCACGTTATTCACCACTTGGTGGGAAAAGGCAGACTAGGCATATAGGAAATACATAAGAAACACTTCCTATCTACTAAACCACATATGTGAATGTTGGGTGCTGGGTTGGAAAGTCTAAGTCAATCAAGTGGATCACGATAGGAATTTGGTAGAAGCAAAGCACATAGTTGGGGATCAAAATAAAAATGCTACAAGGATGATAATGAATGTGGCCTTGGAATACATCAATCACTGAACCAAAGGTTCATTCTGATGGCTGGGATTTTACTGACTGAACTGAATCTCCCATCAGAAGCTCCAAGTTCAGTGGTGAAGGTGACAGGTGGCAGGTTGCCGCAGTGACAGTGACTCTTATGCTGGGGGGCTCCGTCTGAGCTCGGAACTTCTTTTCCCAGGACTGGGAATCGTGGGTAGGTTGAGTCTCTAGTCTTGGGGTGGATTTTGGGGGTGGAATAAGAATTTCCAAAGAAGCAGCTGGAATGTTGGACCACCAGCCTTCGGCTCACATTGGTCTCTGGCTTGGAAGCCGATAGTCTTAGAAAGACAAAGTGAGGGAGAAAAGTCCCAGGGGTTGGTGGCCTGAAGCCCAGGAATAGGAGGTATGGGTCTCGCTCCCTGTGGGTCCCGATGGTTATTTGTCTTAGTGGCACAGGACAATTTTCATAACTTACAAATTAAGGTTTACATTAATGTGAGTAAATATGATTTCTCATACTCCTTGTAATGAGTAAGGAATCCAAACTGTGTCAGGATCAACTCAGATGGACACTGTATGTTATTAATGTAACATCTTCTGCCCTCAGAGAAATGAGAACGTATGTGGAGACATAAAACACATCAGAGTGAAAATTAATTCTGAGCTTTCAGGGTAACTGAGCAGCCAAGTACTGAGTGAACCAGGTGCATGGGTGGTGACATGAGATGAGATTTAGCACCGCGTGCCTCTGTCCTCCGTCACTTACCTTGTGTCACACCTTTAGCAGCTACTCACCCCTCCCAGCTCCAGCCTCTTCATCTGCCCACCTCCCAGGCCTGTTGCAAGGATCAAAGGAGATGATTTATTCCATTTTGATAAAGGGTTTTGTTGAAACTCAGGTGCGTGGTTAGAGTGACGCACTCTTGAGCCAAAGCTTTGCAGGAGAGGCAGACACTTGAAATAAAGGATTTTAGCCCCAGGTTAAGAGCTGAGAGAGGAAATGATGGACTCCGTCTGGAGGAGACCATGTGTATGAAGACACTTTACGGAACCAGGTAGGAAATACTATGAATGCGGGGAGCTGCCAACGTGTGCTGGTTCCATCAGATTATTTTACAATAGAATGATTCTTTTTCCCATTAGCAAGAAGATGGGAAATTCCCAGCTGGGGTAATGCCTATTTTCTGATAGGTGTTTATGAGGAATCCATGGACACATGTCATGGGGGGTAACCCCACTCTCTGGTTGTTTTAGATCAGAATCTGACCCTAGCTATTTTTTAACTTACGACTAGCCTGAAGAAAGTTTTGGGGAAATCTATCCTTTTCAATTAAATGGGGCACGGCATTTGAGTTCCTTGCAGTGTGCCTTTAGTTGAGCCTAGTGCTAAAATGAAGAAATGAAGAATATAAAGGTTGTGTTTTGAATTAGAAGATCTGAAGCAGGACCTGGGTCGTAAGTAGACACACGCACGCATACACACACATAGAGCTCTTGTCAAGTTATCAACCCATTAATGGAATAGTGCCCTATGATACTATGTGGGTCCCTTGGTCAATCATGCAACAAGATTTATCAGTTTAGAAGATAGGCGATCAGCTATGGGCTTGTTGATTGTCTTTGCTTTCACGGTGGTACCGTGGACTCACTGAGAGCGTTCCCTACGGTGGATTCGAGGTTGAGTGTTACGGGGTGTTTAGCCTTATGTTCCAGAGGCCACGTTAGAATACGGGGTGAAGGCTCTTCTGGGGGCAGCATGAGGAGTGGGACAAGGGTCTCACACCCGGTGAGGGGACCATGGGGTACCCGCTGCTGATGTCTGAGGAGAAGTGAAGACACTCTTGCTGAGGGAGGGGCACTAAGAGTAAAGCGCTGATTGGGAATTCCATGCTCTTCCCGAGCTCCCCTGCTGGGCCGCGATGTGGGTGAAATCTACTCCCCACATTAATGGAAAAGCACCAGGGGAGGGAGGCTGAGCCTGTGGAGCAGAGGAAAGAACGGGCCTGGAGATTGCAGTTTCCTCTGATCTCCCGGCGGCCCTGGACTCATCAGCCTCGTTTAATTAGCGAGGAGAAAGGGAGCCACTCTGCCAAAATAAGCAGTGCTGGGCACACACGCGCTTCCTGATAAGAGCGCCCTTATCTGCGAGCATAGCTTCTAGAGTGACTTGGAGTCACTGACGGCTCCCTGCTGGCACTTGGGGCCTTTGGGAGCCACGTCCACTAAATCTGGGGCTGCCCCGTCACAGTCTGCAAGGCCGCGTCCCTGCCAGCATCTTTCTTGGTGCAAGTTCTGTTCTGTTTCTCTTCCCAAATGAAGGGATAGGGAGCTGGTCTCCTGCATCCTAGAATCAGAGTTTCTCAAATATACCTGGGCTTAGATGGAGTTGGACTGCCCTTTGTGTTTTCGGAACGCTGTAACCACGGCCCTGTTCTGTATAACAACTTTCCCAGTCTCCCAGATGGGGAGTTTTGACTTGAAGTTAAGAAAAGCCGAGTGAAGGAGGCTCACAATTATTGTTGGTAAGAGAGAGTTCAACCTTTACTTGCCTGTTTAATTCAAATTCCACACAAGACTCTCCGAGCCCTTTCTCTGGGCTGTGCACCCCACCACGTGCTGTGGGCATCAACGAGGGTACCTGGGCCCCTGGAGAGCTCTGTCTTGAGGTGGGAGAGGCAGGAGAGACCATAGGTCCTGGCCAATGTTCCCTCCCTTCAAATATCAATATTAAAAAAAAATTCACCATAATGTGCATGATGTATTCATGTGAGATGTATTCCTAAAGATGAATGGATTTGAGAAATACCATCTTCTGATAGATTCTTAATACACTAAAAAAAAGATTTTAATACATATCTGTCAAGAGATGATTTTTGTTCCATAAAGTGAGTTTTAAAGTGATACTTACCAATCCATTCAAAAATTGGTATTCCAATGGCATCCTCTGGGCCCCGGGTAGAGTTCTTTGGGTTAAAATAAGAGTTAGTTACTGGCTTTACTTTGTGTGTGCGTATTTCTTTTGCTTTAATGATTAAATAATCGTTCATCCCTTGGAAGCTCCACATTGGTTGACTGTGTAGGGAAGTGTTTATCTTTTGTTGTTTCCTGGTGGTACTTCCTTCTGCCTTTGTGTGCTATCTGAGCAGTAAAAATAAGACATCATTGTTAGAATCAGATATGAACCCCGTGGCTTGCTTGTTTATATACCTACTGTACCTTTGTTTTGTTTGAATTTCTGAAGTGAGTCAGAGCAAATATATGTACAATCTGGAGATGGTTGTATATAAACTAAAACATCTTTGGTCACAGTTGCTGATAATATATTCCTTCAGACGAAAGCCTTAAAGAAAACTAGCTACTGATATTAATGGAAGGGATTTCTGAAAAGCTTGAGAGGAATGATTGGACTTTTGTTCTACTTCCATTTACCGCTTATCCTGTAACCCGTTGCAGGGGGTGGTCCTTGCCCTGACCCAACTTAAGTGGGAGGTGGGGTCGTTTGCTATGAATAGACACCATTGTATGCAAACAGTGACTGTGCTTTGTGTTTTAACACCTAAAAGCATTTGCTTCATTAATCCATTATGTGTTGGCATGCCGCATCATTAAGTAGAGATATCTGATTTCAAATGAATTCTATTCTCTGTATGTATATGAATTGAATTATTAGACAGAGTTATAGAGAGTTTATTACTATTGGGAATGATATTAGACAGAACTTTAAAAAAACCACACTAGTATTTTTTCCTACTTAAAATAAACACTTTAGCCTTGATAACACATTTCCAGAATGGATTGTTCATATTTTAGGGACAGAATTTTTTTTCTTTTTGTAAATTTTATTGACGTATATCAATAAAATGTTGTATTAATTTCTGCTGTTCAGCGAAGGGATTCAGTTATATATATATACATTCTTTTTCGTATTCTTTTCCACGATGGTTTATCTCAGGATATTGAATATAGTTCCCTGTGCTATGCAGTAGGACCTTGTTGTCTATCCATCCTATACGCAATAGTTTGCAGCTGATAATTCCAAACTCTCAATTTAGGGAGAGATTTGATCTACATTAAAAGAAAGGCCAACCACCAACTCTTCTAGAAATCATATAAACAGGTTGTTGTTAGTGGTTGGCTTCAGTTATTTTTTTTATTTTTAAAATTTTTAAAATTTTAAAATTGAAGTAGAGTTGTACAATATAGTGATTCACAATTTTTAAAGGTTATACTCAATTTTTGGTTATTATGAACTATGTGCTACATTCCCTGTGTTGTACAATATATCCTTGTAGCTTATTTTACGCATAATGGTTTGTACCTCTTAATCCCCCACCCCCATATTGCCCCTTCCCCCCACCTGGTAACACTACTTTGTTCTCTATATCTATGAGTCTGCTTCTCTTTTGTTGTATTCACTGGTTTGTTGTATTTTTTAGGTTCCACATACAGGTGATATCATACAATATTGGTCTTTCTGTGTCGGACTTATTTCACTTAGCATAATGCCCTCCAAGTCCATCCATGTTGCTACAAATGGCAAAATTTCATTCTTATTTATGGCTGAGTAGTATTCCATTGTGTGTGTGTGTGTGTGTGTGTGTATATATATATATATATATATATATATACACCACATCTTCTTTATCAGTTCATCTGTTGATGGACATTTATGTTGCTTCCATACCTTGGCAATTATAAATAGTGCTGCTGTGAACACTGAGGTGCATATATCTTTTTGATTTAGTATTTTTGTTTTTTTCGGATATATACACAGGAGTGGAATTGCTGGGACATATGGTAGTTCTCTTTTTCCTGTGGAATTGGGTGGCTCTTTATGTGAGGAAGGAGGTCAAGGTGACTGAGTGAGCATGATTGAATGGGGTGGGAGAGTGGAGGCTTGGAAGGATTATTAGCCGTGTATGAAAATGCTAGAAGAGACCAGAGTTGTGTTACAGAGGGTGCCAAGAGCCAGGAGATGTTGTTGCTGAAAAAGGCGGGGAAGCATGAGGAGCGGGGGTGATGCATGGTGACATGATTTAAGGTTGAAGGAAAGGAGAAAGATCTGGAAGTAGGAAGAGGTTTGACAAGGACCCCTCCATCACCTCCAGGTCTGGTGTGTGATAACTTCGAATGAAAAGCAGCCACCATGTGAGGGGGAGACAGAGCAGCGTCCTCAGGGAAGTGTCAGTCTTTGTCAGAACAAGAAGGAGAAAGGAGTATTTGGGGATTAGATTGGGGATATAGGGAACTTTGCTGTGAATGGTCCACAAATTCCAGGAGGCGCAGTGGAAGGGTTTCAGGAGTTGGGAATAGATGGGAGAGCCTTGTGGTCATTGGAATGTGGGGAGGAGGGTGGGTGACCTGGGAGACAGAAAGAAAGGGCAGGGGTACAAAGCATTTAGCCTGGGGGCTGCAACGTCATGAGCTCTCAATAAATGTTCGCTTTTAATCGTTTTGTCAGGGATTGATGAATTATTGGGGAAAAGGATGTATCAGAAAAGGATCAATAGCAATACTTCTAACTTACAATTCAGACATTCAATCAGTGTTATCAAAAACTGTGTTAGATCAAAGGTTTAGATAAAACTACCTTCTGATCTAATTGGAGAGAGCTCCTAAAAGAGCCGGGAGCTATAAATCTCAGGCAATATTGGTCTTTCCAATAATGCTTATATACTGACTTGCGAAAACAACGTTAGAACATTTAAAATACTCATTTCCCATCAGAGTAAAGGAAAATGGTTTTATTTTTGCATTTCCCCTTGAGTTAATGTGATTTATTTTTTTATAAACTCATAACTTTACAAGGTTTTTGAGGAATGTCAAACAGACACGACACAGTTATAATTCTTGGCTTCTAACAGCATCTTCCTTTTGTATGGTGAACTACGTCTTACTGTAGTTAATGCTGTGAGGAGTAGAATATCTCTCCAGAAATCTTTTCATATCCTAGAATCAGTGCCTCTGGGCTTAGAATCTGATCTGGCATATTTTACTACTTGAGTAAACATTTAACCTCAAAATAAATGGGTGAAATCTTTTAGATTTAAAAAATGAATTGAAAGATATTCTGGAGGGGATTAAGCCTGTCTCTATTCAGGAAAAGTTCTGACATTTTCAAATCCCTCTGACACTGAGGTATTCTCTTTCCCCGGGTATGATTTCAGATTGCACAGCTAGTGTTTCACAGAAGACGCCTCTCAGGTACACAGCTCAGAGATGCAAAGGGTACTGTCCTAGGTACAGGAATAGCATCTCTCTCTGGAGGGGCACCTGACACTTCATCTCACCAGAATTCTCTGCAGCAGGGGTCTCCAACCTCCGGGCCCGCAGACTGGTATCTGTTAAGAACCAGGCCGCACAGCAGGAGATGAGTGGCAGGAGAGTGAGAGAAGCTTCATCTGCCCCTCCCCACCGCTCCCCGTCGCTCCCCACCACTCCCCACTGCTCCCCATCACTCCTCATTACTCCCTACCCCTCCCCATCGCTCCCCATCACTCCCCACTGCTCCCCACTGCTCCCCATCACTCCTCATTACTCCCTACCGCTCCCCACCGCTCCCCGTCGCTCCCCGTTGCTCCCCATCACTCCCCATCACTCTTCACTGCTCCCCACCACTCCCCATTGCTCCCCACCGCTCCCCACCGCTCTCCATCGCTCCCCATCACTCCCCACTGCTCCCCATCACTCCCCATCCCTCCCCACCGCTCCCCACCACTCCCCATCACTCCCCACCACTCCCCTCTGCTCCCCACCGCTCCCCATCATTCCCCACCTCTCCCCATCACTCCCCACTGCTCCCCACCGCTCCCCGTTGCTCCCCATCACTCCCCACCGCTCCCCACTGCTCCCCATCACTCCCCACTGCTCCCCTCTGCTCCCCACTGCTCCCCATCACTCCCCATCACTCCCCACCACTCCCCACCACTCCCCATCACTCCCCATCGCTCCCCATCACTCCCCATCACTCCCCACCACTCCCCAACGCTCCCCATCACTCCCCATCACTCCCCGTCGCTCCCCGTCGCTCCCCAATGCTCCCCATCGCTTCCCATCACTCCCCATCACTCCCCACCACTCCCCAACGCTCCCCATCACTCCCCACCGCTCCCCACTGCTCCCCATCACTCCCCACCACTCCCCTCTGCTCCCCATCACTCCCCACCGCTCCCCACTGCTCCCCATCACTCCCCATCACTCCTCACTGCTCCCCACCGCTCCCCACCACTCCCCACTGCTCCCCATCACTCCCCGTCGCTCCCCAATGCTCCCCATCACTCCTCATCACTCCCCACTGCTCCCCATCACTCCCCACCAGTCCCCACCACTCCCCATCGCTCCCCACCGCTCCCCATCGCTCCGCATTGCTCCCCATTGCTCCCACCACTCCCCACCACTCCCCATTGCTCCCCATCGCTCCCCATCGCACCCTGTTACCGCCTGAATCATGCCCCCAACTCCCTCTTAGGATCTGCCTCGGCTTTTGAGCCAAGACCACACTTCCTGGACAGCATCCAGCCAGTGACTGAGCACAGTCTATCCAGTAGGTCATCTTTGCTCTAGGGTCCTCCATCGGGTTGGCCAAAACTTTGTCACCCCCCCCCCACCATGATCTGAGTCTCTCTCTTCTCCATTTTGTTTCCTACTCCCTTACCGTCTACAGGTGACAGATCTGAACCATGGTCTGAACCATGGGTCGTCTTCATCCCTCCTTGGATGTTCTTCACAAACGTCACCCACATCCGCAATCTCTTGTCCTTCTTACTCAACCTCACTGTCTGCTTTCCTGAGGACCCATCAACACAATGCTCTGGTTAGCTGGTTGTAGTCTTTTAGCCACAGATAAAGGCAGTGCAATGCAGTAAGTGGCTAGCAGAGGCATGCTTACACATGGAAATACTTATGCCCATTTAGAGCATTGATTCATAAAGTAGTACCAGATTTTCTTATTACAAGTTTTTTTCATTCAGGGACTTTTACAGTTAAAATATTCTGGAAGTTGAACAGGAAAACTAAATTGAAGATAAATCTAAGTTAATTACAGATGCAAAATTTTTGTTTGAAATGTAAGCACTACCCCATTTTCTTCACCCAGAGTTAGATTAGTGTTCTATGGATTGCACACACACTTTTCTTGCTTATTATGGAATTTGCTTTATATACTTTTGAAGTAGCTAAATTCAGAGGCAACAAAACTAAACTGGTCCCACATTTAGATTAAACACCTTCTGTGGCTGAGCTACTTCCTCTTGGATGACTGATTGTCACCCAAAATTAAAGATAGTAGTGGATAAACTCTTTGCTTTCCATTTCAACCTTCTCTTGCCTTACCGATTTCCTAGTACTATTTGTGACACCATGATCTTAAACATTCAGTGGGCTCAGACAATGGCATTAAAAGTGGCTGCCGGGCTTCCCTGGTGGCGCAGTGGTTGAGAGTCCGCCTGCTGATGCAGGGGACACGGGTTCGTGCCCCGGTCAGGGAAGATCCCACATGCCGCGGAGTGGCTGGGCCCGTGAGCCATGGCCGCTGAGCCTGCGCGTCCGGAGCCTGTGCTCCGCAACGGGAGAGGCCACAACAGTGAGAGGCCCGCGTAATGCAAAAAAAAAAAAAAAAAAAAAAGTGGCTGCCACTTCTTTTGTATATTCAGGGTCCTTGACAATATCTCCCAGAAGATGTCACATGGCTCCTTATGATGCTCCAGACAAGAGTGGTAGAGGACAGCCCTTCTTTCTCTTTCTTCACTCAGACACTTACTGGATGAAATCAGTTTTCCAAAATTACTTTTATACAAAGAATGTAATCTTTTTTCTCAGATCCTTTTGTTGACTTCCCATCACCCATTTTCTTTTTCCTTTTAAACCCTCAAGCCATGATGTCTTAGTCTGTTCAGGCTGCTATAATAGAATTCCACAGACCGGGTGGCTTATAAATAATAGAAATTTATTTCTCACAGTCTGATGGCTGGAAGTCTGAGATCAGGGTACCACCAGGGTGGGGAACTCTTCAGGGTCGCAGATTCCTTGTTGTGTCCTCACATGGTGGAGGGGTGAGGGAGCTCGCTGGGGCCTCTTTTACGAGGGCACTAATCCCATTCATGAGGGCTCCACCCTCATGACCCAATCATCTCCCAAAGGCCTCACCTCCGAAAACCATCACACTGGCCACTAAGATTTCAACATGTGAGTTTTGCTGGGGACATAGACAATCAGACATGGACTTTGAAATTTATTGCATCTTTGTCTGTCACTCTCCTCCTTTTTTCTTTATTAACGTTTTCTCAGACCTTATATTCCAGCCAAGACAACAGCTTCAACATCCCTTGCCCTGTTTCCTCTGATGTTGAAAATTACCAGCCTGCTTGCCAGCCCTCCTGGATTTACCAGTATCTCTTTTAATCTTCAGATTCCTTCTTAAGACCCATTTCCTCCTAAAGGTCTATTCTAGCTGTCTCCAAATGATTTCCCCTTCTTTGGTCATTATCATAATGCTTCCTTATCCGTGAGCTTGTTTGGACAGGTGTAATGAGACCTGAACTTGGTGGAAGCATAATGCCTGTATTTGAGAGAAGCAACTGGAAAGTTCACCAATACCTGCTGTTTCATACAGTCAAACCACCCTGCCTTCCTCACCTTTCCACGTGTGTGTGAATAAAGGAGAATATGCTTGAAAATCACCACCTTTCATTTGTAGATTGAGGGAATAATTTGGCTTGTTTGTGAGTATTAGACAGTTATGTGCTGTCAAAACTAAGGGATTTACTTAAGTTAACAATTATACTGTAAGTAGTCAGAGTGCTGAGTCAAAGTCTGGCCAATACTTCCCTTGTGCTGAAGGGTTAGCTGCTGTTTGTCCTGTAGTTAGAACATATCTATGAGAATATATATAAGGAAACATAATTTATACCAAGCTGTTTGTATGTACCCACTTACTTATTGTCTCACTAACCCACACCTCTAGCATTCTTTTTTGCCTTTTTGTTCCTAGTTCCCGGTACTGTCTGGCATAGACTGAATATTTGCACCACCACACGAAAAAAATTAGTGTTAAAATCTAATCCCCAAAGTGATGGTGTTTGGGGCCTCGGGGAGGTAATTAGATCATGAGGGCAAAGCCTTCAGGAATGGGATTAATGTCCTTATGAAAGAGGCCCCAGGGAGCTCCCTCCCCACTTCTGCCATGTGATGACACAGCAAGATCGGTCACCTGTGAATTGGGAAGTGGGCTCTCACCAGACTCTGAATCTGCCAGTGCCTTGATCTTGGCCTGCCCAGCCTGCAGGACTGTAAGAAATAGATTTATGTTGTTTATAAGCCACTCGGTCTATGATATTTTTGTTATAGCAGCCCAAACAGACTAAGACATTGTCAAAATTCAGTAAATGTTTCTAAATTATTTGGCTTTTGTTCTGTGTCACGTTCCCTCATACTTCACACCAGAATTGTCTGAAAGTCAGTTGGAAGTTTCACAGTAATTTACTCACAGTTTTTACTCACAGCCATAACACCTGCATCTCGGGAAGAGAAGGAAAACGCTTTAAATGTCCTGTGAACTGCGACTGGATGGAAATGATCAGTCATTCAGAAGATGGTTAAGTGACGCTCTTTCTAAGGCTGCTTCGGGATGACTGCTTTCCTGGTTTGCTCTTCTTTCAATAGAGGCCACAGTCAGAGGGCTTTTGGCTCTGTGCTAAACCGTTCTCTTTGCACTTTGGCTATTGTTATAGTGGTTGCATCGGGGGAGGATTAAAGTAGATTTGCATATTGTGACCTATTTCAGAGCAGGAGAGGAAATGTTTCAGTCTTCCGGGGAATCATCACTCTGTGAGCCACTTAAAACTCTAGCTAAGTGCCGGGGAACATTCCGCAGAGGACCGTCCAGAGTATTAAGGGGATCTGTAGTTTGCATCCTTTAGGCTCCAGACCTCTTTTAACTCTCAATCCCCAAATCCTAATGAGACTAAACAGCCTTTTATTTTTACAAGTATATACAAGTTGTTCTAAAACTTTTAGATTCCATGGACCAGTAAATTTCCAATAAATATTTTGAACACTGGCTTATAACTTTTTTGTTTTTGGCCAGGTTAGAAAAGTTAAAAAAAATAAAAATCATCAAACCTATATCTTTTTTCTAGAAATATCTATCGTAGCAGATGTTATTTCCTCCTTCCTCGCCGGAAACTCCAGTTTAGTTTGGGTGTCTGCCCCCTCCCGTGTGAGTCATAGTTAAACCTTGACTAGTCTAAGGTTCCAAGTCCATGCCCTTGACAGTGATTGGCTTAAGGATGGGCACATGATCCTATTCGGGACAGTGATTGGCTTAAGGATGGGCACATGATCCCCCTGTGGACCACGCTGGGCTTGAAGGGTGCGGTTGGAGGGCATGCTGATCATTTACCATTTGCCTCTCTCCATCCAGAAGCATCCTTTGCTTTTTCTGCCTTTCTGGCCTCTAAGCACTGCCCCACGAAGGCTTCTTTGTCCGCTGGTCTCCCCTGGGGCTGGCTAACGGAGGCACTGCTGGGAACTAAGAGTATTTATGACGCTCCCGCCCCTGCCCCCTTCCTCCTGGGGCGATCCTGCCAGCAGCGTTCATCCTGGGCCCGTCACCTCTCTGTCGGTCTGTCCTCTTCACTCTTCTGCTCATGCTTTTTAAATAATCCCTCCACCATATTCACTTCAGGTAAATTCTGTGAGCGCGCCGCGTCTTCCTTGCCCAAACCCTGACTGATACAGGGGCTCTCGGGAACGGTTCCTAAAAAGAGACACAGAGGAGGGCCCAGGCGTCTTGTACCGGAGATGACTGTGTCAACAGGTGACCTGGGGCCTTTGTGGCCGCCGTCCCGAGCAGCGAGGGGAGCCGGGCTGAGGGAAACCAGTGCGGCGTGGGTGGCAGAGGGGGCACCCAAAGGGCTGTGTCCTTGAGGATCTCGTGCCTTTGAATGAGCCAGCTCTGGAGATGCGTTCCGTGGGAAGCGTGCTATCAGGTTGAGAGGTTTCCTTGTTGTTTAGGCCACTTTGAGTTGTGGTCTTGTGTTCCTCGAGGCTAAAAGTTTTCCGAAGTTTGATAAAGCAGATGAGTAGGGCGCAATAACCGAATAGGGGGGTGGGTGTGGGGAAATCTCTTAAGTAGAACGAGCAGAGATACATTTAACATGATTTGAAGAATGAAAGGGAAAGAGGTGATGAACGGTGCTCATGCGGGCTCTGCTCTCTGCCTCCCCTGGTCTCTCTGTTGTGGCCTCTGCTGCCTGGACCTCCAGGCTGTGGCTCTCTGACCCACAACCTTGGGGTGGGGCTCCCCACTTCTTTCTTCCTATCTCTCTACCTGATTTTGCCCCCTCAAGATTCCCTAGAGTGGATCCTCCCACCATCCTTGAACTTCCATTGCCATCATTTTCATCTCGTTAAAGCCATTCTTTCAGAAAAATATCATAATTTTTAAAAACCAATCTTCTCCAATCTATTTAAAACAATTTTAATTTTAAAAGCTCTTGCCTATGGAGCTATTTGTCCTTAGCTGTGAATGCTGTCACAGCTGACGTAATGGGTTCAATTCCCCCTTATTCCAGGCCTCCACATTTTGGTCACGCCTTGCTTCTTTTCACTTCTTTGACATTTTGTCTTCTCAATTCTGATTCCCTCCAGCCTTTTCCTACCAACTCTCAGAAGGGAAGTGGGAAGGAGAAACAAGAAATTAAGGGGATGCCAAAAGGTTTATTTTCCAATGAAAGCAAGAGAGACTTGAGATAAGAGAGAAGGTCTTTGAGGACTGGTGTATTCGTGATCCCATTAGCCTAAGGTTAGATTGCAGGGAGAGTTTGTCATTTCTTCTTGGGTGAGCTATCTGCATGAGTGATGCTGGATTTGGAGGCTATGGATGAAAATTATTCTATGAAAATTATAGAATAATCCCCTGATTTATCCAACCTAGTGGCTAAGTCAGGGAAAATGATCAGTTCATGCCTTGAAAATAAATTCTTTCCTTTGGAAGATAGTAAAAAGGAGAGGAAGACACTGAATAAACGCTTTCTGGTGGTGCGGGTGCCGGCTGGGAGCCACTGAGGTCTGGAGGCCCTTCCAGCTGTACGGTTGGAGGGTTCTTAAGCGAGAACACATGTGCTGAGAATCCACAGAGTCAGATATTTTCACCGTGGGTGGAAGACGTTAAAGTGTATGACTCTAAAATGGAAAATCTCGCTCCTTGCAATGTATAAGGCAAAGTAAGGGATAACACTGAGGCCCCCAGTCAACAAGGTCCTGGACTCTGATTTGGGCCCCTCTCTTTCTCCTGGCTTTGGGAAATTAGGGAATTCCCTTAGTCCCGCTAAGCGTTCAGTATTTTTATAACACTGGACTAATCAATCCTGTCCTGCCCATCTGTCTGGGTGGACACAGGACCAAGAGATGCCAAATGATAGCCTGCCGCGTTGTGTAACATTCTGCGCACACACAGGGCACGACTGGTTTTACTGTTACGTGTGACCCAGTTGCGCAGCCACCAGGGACTGTGAACTCTACCTGTCAGCGCCTCCTGCAGGGCCGGGCTGGAACAGGTGCCTTCCTACCCTTGGGAAGCTTAACCTGGCTGGAAGAAATCACTTAACCAAAGCTATGCACCCAGCCAGCAGCAGCGTGCAGGGAAGTGGAGGTGGGAGCATCAGGACAGCCAGTCAGCCAGGCCATTTGTGGAGATGCCTGCTTTTACCATCAGACTTCAGGGGGACACTACACTGAGTGTGTTTGATAATACCTGGTGTTTTAAAATCAAATAATGATTGTTTGCAGAAATTTAAAGTAGGTATGCTTTTCATTCAAAGTCCGTGGGCCCCTCCTTTGAACTATTTCTTCAGTCTGTTCACTTCTGTCCATCGTCACCACTGCTCGTGCCAGGCCCGCATCCCCTCCCACCTTGATCCTCACATCACCCTCTGGCCTTGTCCCTTTCACTCCAGTCCCACCACCCACCCCCAAGCTGCTGCCCACGCCCACCCAGAATCTTCTCTAGGACTCCAGTCTCTTTATGTCACTTCCCTGCTTCACATCCTCCCAAATCTATCACCTTTGGGATCAAATCAAATTTCTTACCGTGTGGCACAAAGACCCAGCTTAGCTTTCCCGTCCCGGCTCACTATCGCCCCGTCCACACTCGGGCAGCCTGGACGCCCTGAGCCCAGCCTTTCCTGCCTGGCTCGTCTCTCATGGTCACACAGGCCTCTTTCTCTGCTCTGCTTGTCTTAGCCGGATTTCACTCTTCCTTCCCTGTTGCGTTCAGACGTCCTGTGTCCCCAGGACTGGGCTCGGTTGTTCCTTTGTGCTCCTGGACTGGGCTCACCCCATGTTCCCCCTTCACTCTCAGCGGACGCCTCACTTCACACCTCTCCGAGGACCGGGAACTCTCTCATCTTCCTACGAGATCTGTGATCCAGCATTCTCGCCCCCTCCTCCTTTCCTCCAGGTGCGATTCTCAGAGTGTCTCTTCCCCGTGAAAGGTGGACTCCTCTGCTTCTGCTCCGGACATCACCCCTCCCCTGCTCAAGGACTCCTGCCTTTAACCCCCCTCCATCTTCAACTGCACAAGCCCTCCTTTTGTACGGGATCACTCCATCAGCATGCAAACATTCTTCTTGGTTCTTCCAAGGATCTCTAGCTGCCATTCCCTATCTCTGTTTTCTGTGCCTAAAATCCTTCCAGAGCTGTCTGGGCATTGTCTCACTGTCTCAGTTCTCCTCCCCGCCCACCCATCAGGCTTCCCCCTCTGCTGTCTGGCTGCAGTAGTCCTGCCGGAGGTGGGCAGTGGCCTCTGCTTTGCACTGCCCCAGTCGGACCCCTCCCTCTGCACCACTCACCACCCTGCCTGGGCTGCCTCTGGCTCTTCCCCATCTACCAGCCCATGTCTTCCCCATTCCTGTGCCCTTACCTTTCTTGCCACCCTCTGTGTGGGTGTTCTCAACTCGACCCAGGTCTTTAAATAGCATTTATTTGCCGGTGGTTCCTGAATTTATAGCCTGCGCTCGGACCGCTTCTCTGAACTGCAGACTCTTGTATTCAATGCCTGCTCTACATTCCCACATAGCTGTTTCACAAGCATCTCAAAATTACTATGCCCCAGAATGAGCTCCTCATCCCACCACTTCAGTCCATGGTTCCCCCGTCTTCCCCATCTCAATAAATCACACCTTCACCCACCAGTTGCTCCACCCAGAAATGTGGAGGACCTACTTGTCTCTTCTTTTCACTCGTCCTCAGAGTCTGTCAGACGTTCCTGTCTAGCCCATCCCCAAAGCCTATCTTGATCTGGTCCACTTAGCCCCACCCCTTCTCCTCTCACCATAGCCCAAGCCACACTCAGCTTCGGGAGTGGTCCCCTGCTTCCACTTGGGGAAGGCAGCTCTAGTCCGTGACCACATAGCATCCAGAGAAAGTGTGATACCTGCATAAAACCTTCAATGGTTCCCCATTGAACGGCTCACACGGCCCTATGTGGTCTGGCTCTTGCCTTTCTTCCAGCCCCCCTTTTCGTGTCCGGTCCCCTCCCTTCTTCATCACACAACCCGTGGCTGCTTCCCTCACGTCTGCTCCATTGGTTCAATGATGGATACTCAGTCTCCGGTAACTGCCCACGACACAGAGATTGTGTGAACAAATATTTGCTTTGATTGCTAAATTTATTGCTGTGTGCCAGAACCTGGAGTGAACCAAAGAAAGTTCCTGCCAGACAGGAGCTCTCGGTCTGGTGAATGACACGAATGTGTATACAGAGACTGTTTACTATTTGATGTGGTAGGTGTGATCCTGAGGGGAAGCCAACTCTGGGGCCAGAGGAAGCTTAGGAAAGGTTCTCAGAGAAGGAAATATTTGAAGTGAGTTGATGAACCTCTACAGAAATCTAAAACAGCATTTAAAAACAGTAGCTTAGGAAGGATAGTGGGAAAATATGCTGAAATATTAATATTGGTAATCTCTAGCTTTTAGCTTGGTGAAAGTTTGTTTTTTTCCCCCCATTTTGGTATTTCCAAATATTCCATCATGAATTTATTATTTTTTATAATAAAAAAAGTTTAAAAAAAACATGGTGGGAAATAGTTCTTTGACACACACACAGGTACTGGTATCGTAACACAAGACAGGCTGGGTGTCTTGTTATGAGTTTTCTCATCTGTTTCTGGAAGCCGGCTACAGGTACTGGGAGTAAATCTTCTTGAAATAAATTTTGCCCAACAAAGGAAAAAAAATAGTAGAAGAGAAAAATGAGAAAAAGGATGAAATCCGTTTCTTTAGTTTATGAGTTGAGCGGGTAGCTGGCAAGGAATATAGGAGGAGAAGAGAAAATAGGATTTCCTTGTCATGTTCCACTTGTGAAAGCCAGTGGGTGTTTTTACAGGTACCATCTAGTCCTTCCTGAAAATCCGCTAATGGGGACAGGCTGTGAAGCAGCAGTAGGAAAGATAAATGCTTTTCTGGAGAGTAATTTTAGTTCAGGGTGGAAAATGTGAAGAGAATAAAAAAGAAAGATCAAATGGAAAATCCATCCGCAGGCCAACCCACAGCACAGAAGCGCTGAGGACCATGTGTTCTAATTAGGCCTTGTACCAGGCAGGGCCCTCTCTCTGTAAACACCCCTCCCCTTGTGTAGGGCAGCCTGGGGGGAGCATTTGTTTGTACTGAGTGGCTATCATTCTGGGGGGAGCAGAAGGCTTGGAAAATATAAAAAACCAAGACCACCAAGCTGTGACCTCCCTCTTGTCCTGATTCAACGACGCAAGTGTACTTTTCTATAACAGGTATTTAGATGCTTCAGAGCGGAGCATTCAGAATGCAGGCGCTATTGTGTGTGTGTGTCTAGGGGGAGCTGCTTTCAGTCTCTGACCTCTTTCCCACTCGGCTACTTTTTCTACCCCAGTCAACTCTTCTGTAATGACTATGGAGGGCACATAGACTCACTAAGGCTTGGGTCTCCCCCTCCTGCTTTTTCTCTATGCTGAAATGGTCCCCATTTAGTGCCCTTCTGAAGTTCAGAGTTTTCCATGCTCCTCCTGGTAAGCTTCAGTGTTTCTAGTTGCCCTGACATGCAATCTCCAGTAACCACTGCACTGTGGGAAGCTGAAAGGGAAACGGTGCTGTGATGAGATAAACCAGTCCGGACAAGGGTCTCAGAGCTTCCTCCCATCCCCTTCGCTCAGTAGCTACTTCTCTCCCTATAGGGGTTTCAGAGTCAGAGAATCTGAAATGACAGACTGTTCTGAAGGTTTGCTGAGGGCTCTATACTTGGATCTCCTCAATAACCTAAGAGAAATCTGGGGAACTCTGACTTCCTTCCTGGGACTGGCTCACTGCTCCAACAAGGGCGGCCAACGGCTGAAAACAAGAGTCACATCCCATACCCAGAGCTTGGCAATCTAGAGCACTGAGGTATTTTTCTTCCAGTCAAGGAACTTTTCACTCCCACACAGGCAATCAGTATGTTCCAATGGTTGACGTTTAGGGCGCTAAAACAATAAGATTCATATTTAATTTAAAATGGAGACAATCCCAAGGGACTAAACGTAAAGAAGGTGGCCTCTGGTCTGGTCTTAAGGCACCTGCTGTATTGTACCCCAAAGCTCCGCTTTGGTGGAGATTGTCCAGGCAATAACTGGGAGTATTTACTCCCCTTGCCTTAATCCCAAGCCTAAGGGTGTGTCTGCTCCTTGGTTTTAATTGTTATCCTTTGAGAGGTTTAATCAGGTCTGGTTAGATTCAGAATTAAGTTGGAACCTGGCTTGGAGGGGTGTTTTCGTTTTTCACTTTGGCTGTAATTAAAAATGGTACATGGGGGTCAAGGCAAAGCAGATAAGATTGCTATTTTGTCCTCTTGTTGCCAAGAACCTGACTTCATAAAGCACTGATTTGAGATGATTGCTTTGGAAATCATGAATTCAGGGGAGCTTCCTTACAGAAAGCTGGCATAAGTCTCAAGATGGCCAGAACCCACTCCTGCCCAGCTGACTTAGGGTCACCAATGGTCTTCCTTTGCCTGGGACTGTCTCAGTTTTAAAACTGAAGGTCTTGAGTCCCAGAAAACTGGTCAGTCCTGAGAAAATCAAGGTGGTTTGTCACCTACTTGGAATTAAAGTTCGAATGAGTCAAAACAATGAGACAACCAGGAGACACACTTGATCTCTGGCTTTAGTTTGCTTTTTGTGTGTGAGATGGACCCTGCTCACACTTGTTTCCCTAATGGGCATTGGGATGGAGGCAAGGAGAAAAAGAAGTAGAGAAAGCGAGTGGAGATGAGCTATTTCTTTGCAATGAGACTGTGCATTGGAGGCACAGCTGATTTTAAATAGTGGCCAAGTTTGGATAACCAGTGGGGACATGTGATGGCAACAGAGGTTGGGCCTCAGCTAAAGAAAGCGATTTCTGCCCCCAAATAATGGGATGGAGGACGGGTCTCAGTGTAGAGAATCTTCCTGAATTCTCAGGCAGACATAGATTCTTTTCCCCTGTGTGTCCACTACATTTTGCACCCTGTTCCCTAACAGCAAACCTAAAAATTTCAATTTTTGTTAAAAAAAAACCCCAAACAACCCAATCAAAAGCTGGGCAGAAGACCTAAATAGACACTTTCCAAAGAAGACATGCAGATCGCCAACAGGCACATGAAAAGATGCTCAACGTTGCTAATTAGGAGAGATGCAAATCAAAACTACAGTGCTGTACCATCTCACACCATTCAGGATGGCCATCGTTAAAACCTCTACAAGTAACAAATCATTGGAGAGGGTGTGGAGAAAAGGGAACCCACGACTGGTGGAATGTAAATTGGTGCAGCCACTATGGAGAACAGTATGGAGGTTCCTTAAAAAAAACTAAAAATAGAGTTACCGTATGAACCAGCGATCTGACTCCTGAGCATATATCTGGAGAAAACTATAACTCAAAAAGATACGTGCATCCCACTGTTCATAGCAGCAGTATTTACAATAACCAAGACACGGTCCTGGAGCATCCGTCCCCTTCAGGGCGAAGCTCACTGTACCCTGAGCTCATACCCTGTATCCTCAGTGGGACAAGCATCAGATTCCAACAGAACCAGCCTAATCACAGCACAAAAGGTGGCCCCCCATCACAGGAGAGGGCGCTGTGTTGCAATGCAACCCTTTTCTAGTTTCCAGAATGCTGAGTGTCGATATTTAAAATGGAAATCCAGAAATGGAGAAATTAACTTGCCATACGTTGGTGACTCTTTGTTACCTAGAAGTCAGTTTACCCTTTTCTGTGACAAAATGATATGGATAATATTACCTTGAAGGGTTATTGTGATTTTCAGACTCCGAGAAGATCGTAGAGATCTTGCCTGGTGAGGCTCTTTCCCTGCTGATGAAATTCTTGATAAATTAGGAGAACAGGACACCAAGCAATGACCTCAACAATAAAATACAATGATGAGGCCCCAGCTGCCCTTGACCTGGGAAGTTCTGGGGATGTCTGTTCTCCTGTTGGCTTGAGATAATAAAAATATATTTGAAAGTATTAGGCTGACGTTGCTTCATGGATGAAAAGGAGAAAGGAGTAGTTTTTCACGTTTAATCTGGTCTACAGCACAGCAGTGCCATGGATCTGCTCAGTCTGGGTATTTGGGAACCTTGGTCCACACTCCAGAAACTGAAAGGGTCTGATGCCTGAGAAGAAAACAACAAGGTCCTCGAAGCTGGAGTGACTCTGAAGCCAAAACAGATTGCAGCCACAATAAGAGAAAAGTTCCCTAAGCCAGACAAGTTTGAAACGTGGGGACTCCCTGTGGACCACAAAAGCATTCAGTGTCGCTCTTGTAAAATCAGAACTGGAGTTGACGGGGGACGTGGGATGTAGCTGAAGGAAAAGGTTCAGTATTCTGGCTAGTGCCCGCTTTGAGCTGTGAAACAAGTTTACAGTGTTAGGGTTATCTGCAGGTATGAATGTACACATATTGAATTTCCAAGGAATTGTTAGGAACACGTTCTGTTTTCTCTGTTAAAAAATTCAGAAGTTTCTTAAATATGGTCAATCTCAAATTTGTGTTTGCCATAGAAGCAACTGATGATTATAGAGCAATGTCAACAATTCATTTTAGGAATAAATGCTATGGCCCCGAAGTACAGCATAAAGATAACTACGGGTTGTCTAGTCTAAAGGTGGGAACTACTGTGGAATCTCACCTGAGTCAGGTCAGGCGTGACCTAGAGGTGGTCCCCAAGTGAGTGTCATGAAATATTCACCACATCTTGAAATAAAAGTGTTTCTTAAAGCTTATTTGAGAAACTAAAAAATTTGGTAAGTGAATAGTTTTTGTAAGGATTTGGTGGGAGTAAGGCAGGAAACTTTGCCTAATTGGACTTCAGTGTAAAAGAATCCACAGAATTAAAAGGCTGATAAATAGTAATAATAATGATAATAATGCAACATGTTGGCAGAAAAAAGGTACTTTAAAATGAGCTTAACCAACTTCAAGGAATTTCTTGGTGGTCGTATTATTTTGGACATGGGCTTATTACAAAATGATTGTTGTGATTATTATGGGGAAAATGAAACCTCAAGTGTCAGACATTTTCAAATTTCAGATTTTTTTTATGGGTTTCTGGGATAAATTGTTAACATAGCACTATTTTAAATAATTGGTTCTTAAGTATAGCCCTAGGTTGTACAGTAATAATAAATGTAATATCACTTTTAATAGTCTTCAGAGACTATTACCAAAAATACTTAGTTTTACCCACACAAAGCCCTGTAGGACTGGCCATGCAGACATATCCCCTTTTTACAGAAGCTGGAAGAAATCCAAGCTCTTAACTTGCCTAGAGCTGGGAACTGCTGGGACCAGGACCAGTTCTTCTGACCCCTGGAACAGTGCTCACTGTGTTTTGATGATTGAAGAAGACACTTGTGGTTTGGGTTGCTCTTGAATAAGACCTAAAGCATTAAAAACATTCTTAGCTCAGTTCCAGGTTACAAAATAACACATCATTATTCTTCGGCATTTCCCGGTGAATGAATGCAATATAATTCTTCATTTTATTCTATAATTCATTTTAACCTTTAAATTCTAGGCACCATTTTGTGTTCTATCTGTGGAATTGTCTGGTTCATTTCATTTGCATTGCATTTCAACCTGAGGGAATTCATATGTTGCTTCTATAAACAAAGAAAAGTGTATCGGTCACCATCATTTAATGAGCATATGCTGAAAACAGGTAAAGCTGGCAAAGAATTGAGAATGAACTCCGTGTATTTAAAAAGCTTTTAGAATAATGAGAATTCTTACTGTGAAAGGGCTCTGGGGGAATTAGTTTTTCACTTAAGGAGGTTTTGTCTAATAGGCAGTGAGGTATGAGGGAGTATGGAGTTTGGGAGTCGGGTAAGGTGGAGGTGTTAACCTGGCAACCGTCAGCAGGGGATCAGCCATGTAGGGGTGAGTCTGGATGGAGAAGACAGGAGAGCCTGAGAACATCGTGTGAGTGCACGCCCGTGTGTAGAGCAGCGATCTTCTTCCCGGCTGCATCGTAGAATCACCCTCAAGATTGAAAAACACATAGTGGTATCTGGGCTCCTCCCCAGGGCTCCTGGATCAGTTACCTGGTACAGAGCCTAAGCATCAGAATGTGGTCGGCACTTCCCAGGTGGTTCTCATGTGCAGGTGGGGATTGAGAACCACTGATTCAGAAGTTAGGAAGAGGAGGGGAACCCTCAGTGGAGAGTAGGCAATAGGAGGAGAAATAAAGAAGAACGGCGTCTTGCAGAAAGTCAAGCCAAATGCAGGAAGTGTTCAGGAAAGGCGGATTGGTCAACAGTGCAAAGCACTGCTGATAGAACCAATAGGATGAGAACGTCTATCGTTCACTTCGTCAACGTGGAGGTCATGGTTGACGGCGATAGGGCGGTCCCTGTGGTGTAGTGGGGATGAAACTTGAAATGGAGTAGATTCCTGACAGCTTGAGATAGGAGAATATACACAATTTTTCAGAGAAGTTTTGTTTTAAAGGGAAACAGAAATATGCGGATGTACTTGGAAAGGGTTTGATGTTTAGGGAGTTTTAGTTTTTGTTTCTTAGAAGTGGCACAAAATTGCAGCGTGTTTGTATGCTGATGGGAATGATCCAGTTGAGAGGGAGGAATAATGAGTGAAGAAGAAATAGAGGACAGTTGAAGGAGATCTTGAGTCCAAGAGGACGGGCCTTCAGAGAGAGGCCAGCCCAGCTGTTGAAACAAGAAGGGAGGCGTCGCAGGTTAAGAACCAGAGCAGCCGAGCCGGTGGCGAGGGCCCCAGTCTTCTCCGCAGCCAGGCCATTGGTTGAAGTGAGCAGAGGGTGGGAGGAACTGGAGGTTTGAAAAGAGAGAACATTGGAAATAGTTGCCCCTGAGAGATGGGAAATGGGATGGGATTGACAGGCAGCTTTAAGGACTCATCTGAAGTGTGTGGTCTTGCAAATGAGACCAGTGACCACAGTGGGCTTGTTTTTCTCCATCCATCCCACTTGTTTGGGCAGAGGCGTAGAGGAGGCTGAGAGTTGAGCTTAATCAGTGAGTTGAATTTGATTTTTATTCCAGCTGAGAGTGTATGCAAGGGAATGTGTCAAATGATGGACCACAGAGTCTAAGCTGTAGGAGGAGGCATGTGAGGATACAGGGGAGGTGAAGGATAGTGGCGATCGCAGGTCAGTGCACCTGTGACCCCAGTGGGCAGAAGAGCTCTGGGAGTGAGGTCAAAGGGCAGTGATCTGGAAACATAGGAAGTGGTGTTTAGAAAGCGAAATGCTTGAAATTAAGATTATGGCAGAAGTACAGTTACTTATACTGACATTCTAAGATGTGTGATCTCGGGGGTGGCTAGTGGAAGTGGGCTGGAAGGCAAGTTTCAGTGGAGGTGAGAAGGTTGAGGAGATGAGAAAACAAGGCACTGGAGGAGTCGTTTCCCTCGATGTGGGGCTCCCCGTGAATTACGACAGAAAAAATGGTGAAGATACAGAGATCCTGGAACTTGAATCTTCAAGAAGAGGGAGGGGATGAAGGAGGTGCCGTGGAGTACTGTGCCCAGGGCGGTGTCACCTGGTGCATTCTCCAGGTCTGGTCTGATGCCGAGCCCTTCAGAGGAGCTGGGACTGTTGTGGAGGACGGGGTCCCCATGGTCTGGAAGCAGCACCAAAGGGGAAGAAAGAGCCTTTGCCGGGCTCAGCCCAGAGTGTATGAGAGAAAACCAACCACGTAGGCTTGGGTTTGAGCATTAAAGAGAAGAGATGGAGGATACAGAATTTCTATATCCTCCTAGACCAGGAGTTTCCGAAGGCAAAGTGGAAGCCTTTGTGGGATCTAGCATGGGTGTGACATTGGCCAGAGCAGAAGGTGTACAGGTCTGTATGGGGACAAGAGTCTGGAGGATGAGACATGACCTTGGGCCTTGGTCACCAAGAAAAACAGTGTGTGGGGCATGGTGAGATCTGTTCTGATGTTTCTTCAGGGTAGCTTGGTATTCAGTTCCACTTAGAGCGTATTTCTGGGACTGGTGTCTTAGATTGTGGTCATGAGCAATAACTACTGGGGAGGGAAGCTTTCCAAGACGGTGCAAAACTCTCTGGTGCTCTGTCCTCCCAAGGGTAAGTATCATGGCTAGAAAAGCTTAATATCACCTTAGAGGTCCATGGACCTTTTGGGAAGACTTTTAAAAATTGACGTATAGTTCATTTATAATGTTGTGTTAGTTTCTGGTGTACAGCAAAGTGAGTCAGTAACACATACATATATTCTTTTTCGTATTCTTTTCCAGTATAGGTTATTACAAGTTATTGAATCTAGTTCCGGTGGGAAGATTTTAAATTCTTTCCTTAGATAAACTTTCGGAGGTGGAATTGTTAGGCCCAGGTTTTGATATTGTCGTGGCTGATGTGGTTACTCCTGCTTATCCATTCTACCTCAAATGACTGTGGCCTCCACCAATGACAGTATAACTGCAGAGCTCACATCAACGACCGGTTTAGGAACAGGAAGGTGACCTAATACCATTCAGGGCCGATGGAGGTGAGAGAAAGTCAAAGGCACGGGTGGGGGGTGGGCCTGAGGGAGATTTCAGGGAAAGATTCCAAATTCCCTAAAAGCCATTTAAGAAACAGATAATTTATCTTCTTTCTCTAGATGCTTTTGGTTGTGAGTGAGCTTCGTGTATTTAACAAACCTTTAGGATTATGAGAATTATTATGAGCCCTGGCACAGCCTGAGCCATCCTGTCTCCAGCTGAGGTTGATGCCAATACACAGAGGGGATCCCGGCGGAGAGAATTGCAGAGACCTGGATGGGAGCCCTGACATCACCCCAGGACATGCCCTATCTTGGGACTTCTTGTTATGCAAGATAACACATTTCCTTATTGTTAAAACTACTTTTAGTTGTGCTTTCCTGTTATTCACAGCTGGAAACATCCTACTGATACCAAGAGGTATCGAAATATGGCCCTTCAGAAAGCTGTGTATTCCCTACACCCACTCCTTAACCCAGCCATGTTACAATCAATCTGAACGCCATCTGGTACTGAGAGTGTATGTGAATGAGGCTTTTTGGAAAATTAGTCTAATCAACATTCAGGGTTGTTGTGGCCTGAATGTTGGTATTCCTCACAATTCATATGCGCAAGTCCTAAACCCCAAGGTGATGGTATTAGACGGCGGGGGGGGGCTTTGGGAGGTGATTAGTTCATGAAGGTGGTGCCCTCATGATGGGATCAGTGTCCTTACAAAAGAGACCCCAGAGAGGTTTCTCGCCTCTTTCTGCCACGTGGGGAGACAGTCATCTGTGAACCAGAAACAGGGCCCTCACCAAACCCCGAATCTGCTGGCACTCTGATCTTGGACTTGCCAACCTCCAGAACTGGGAGAAAAAAGCGTTTGTCCTTTAAGCCGCCCAGTTTGCATCCTGGCGTCCCTGGGCTCATCCTTAAAGCTCAGAGCCAGTTGGGCGCCCCACCCTGGGCCCCCTCCTTTGGTGGACGCCGCTGGACTCCTTTCTCAGCCTCTGTGTCGCCTGCTGGGCATGTTCAGCCCCAGAGCACTCCCAGGGCTCTGCTCTGTCCATGCTCAGGCCCCTTTGTCGGGTGCCGGAGGCCACCACTGGCCGAGGCTCGTCATCCCCCGTGCTGCCCAGGTGCCTCTTTGTCTCCTGCAAGGGACAACACTTGGGAACATGGTTTCTGACTTGGGTTCAGCCTTATTTTGAGATCCATCTCCCTCTTCTGGGCGTCAGAGTTCTTATTTATAAACTACATGGTCTGGACGGATGACCTGTGGGGTTCTCGATTGCCTGTGATTACTGTGAATTTATCCTGAAACATCTGCATGTGCTATAGTCCTCTAGCTGCATGATCCAGACCAGTGGGGAGGGGACCCTAACGGGAACCTTGTCCGATACGGCACAGTGGTCGGTCACCTTCCCGTCAAACCCCTGCACCCAGTCCATGGCTTTGTGGTAAATGGCATTCCTGAAACCCTCGGCTGATGGCTCTGAGCTGTAAAGGGCACACTCAACACTTGATACTTTTCATGAAGATGAAAGAACTCTCAAGTCCTAGTGACAGAGTAGGTTGATATATGCTGGTAGTCATAACACCATGCTTTTCTGTCTTCAGAAGAATTTTTCCCAGTCGTGGCTTTAACCTGACATCCAGACAACAAAGCTCCCTGATGACATTTCATAAGAAAATTTAATAACCCCCTTATTGAGTATTTTTGCTGCAGACTTGGAGTAACCTTTAACAAATGAAGCTTTAGTTGCCACACTGCCTCAAGAATGTTCTTGCTGTGATGAATGTGTCTAGGTCTGTGTGTCTGTAAAGATGCTGGGGGCGGGGAGGTCACATGCATTGGAAAGGCCCCCAGGAAGCTGGCTCTACCAAATCAATGATGCCAGGATACCAGGAATGACTTCCAGGGCTCAGAAACCCAATCGCCCTCTGCCACTAAACTACAAAATATAGAAGAAACCCGTTTCTTCAGATATTTAAATACTAGACACATCTAGACAGCAGAATTGCCCCCTCAAAATCTCTTTTTAAATGCTCATCTATTTAGAAATTGAATGATGACTTATTGTGGGTCATGGCAGTTGGGAAGAGGGAGGGGTGAAGATGTGGCTGAGCAGCTGGTGTTGTCATGGAAACGAATCCGCATTCTATGGCCGGGAAAAATGGATCCAAAACGTCCCCATTTCCTGTGAATATCTTATAAATGGTACAAAACAATGTCTAGTTACTATTTAGCAGAGAATAGTCCAGGTGTATAAGCTTGAAGAGAATTTGAAAGAAGACCCGCAGAGAGACTAGGATCTTCCCAAACTGGGGTTCCTTTGCTCTTTGCTCTGGTTCGTTAGATGATATTACAAATCCCCCTGCAGGAGTTCGCTACACTGCTCCTGGGGATCAACAGGAAGTTTGATTTCCTATCATTTTATTAGGATGGTTTTAAAGCTCTTTTAAGTAAATGAATGTGTAATGCAAATTTGTATTTTTTTTGTGGTCGTATTGGATAAATACAAAGTTTGAGTTACTTTTCGTCTCTAATTTTTAGAGTTTAATGTTATGACATTTTTTTTCATTTTCAGGTAAGCCAAGCTTAGAGTTTTACGATTGACACAAAATAACAGTAAGTAGTACACGCTTCAGTGCATTTGCATGGTACATGATGTATTTTTATCAAATAAAAGGTTGTCTAGTATATATACATATACCTAGTATATAGTATATATATTCTTAACACTTATTTGTTCTAACAAAACCTTAGGTCCCTTATTATGTACTAAGTCTTATGTGCTAAAAATTCTTTTTGTACCACTGTGTCTGTTGGAAATCAAGATCTCTTGCTTCCGGATATATTTTTAATTGGGAACAGATACGCCCCTAGACATTTTGAGGAAATTATTTTTGACTGTGGTGTGTGCTCGCTAGACTCTGCACCCCGGTGCCTTTTTTCTGCTCCCCAGGGAGGTGACTGGTGAGCCTTAGGGAGGGGCCAGCACAAAGGTCCCGAGGCTGGAGGTGAGGGGTGACAAGTTATGATTCAAGTCAACACCGCCCAGGAAGGCCTGTCCTCAGGGCAGGCCTGAGATGGCCTGGCCCCTGGGGTCTTGTGCACTGTGTGTCTGTCCCTGTCATGTAAGCGATCGTCTTTTCTGAAACTGGACAGGCCCTGGAGCGGGGCGTCCCCTTTAGCCTTGGATTCAGCATTGCCATCACGGACTCCAGGAAAACCTGTCCATGTGCTTCTACACGAGTGCAGAGATGCTGCCCGTACCCCCACGTTTCTCTCCGTCCAGCACTGGCACATCCTGTAACAGGAAGGAGAGGAGGACTGGTGATGCTCTGGGTTAGCCAACTTAGAGGAAAAGGAAGATATGATCAGTGGAGATAAACTCTGCGAAAGCGCCTTTGTTTCCTTAACACTCCGTGTTCTGTGGAGGACGGAAGTGAAATGGCCACAGATTCGGAACCCCGGTGTTCCCCTGCCTGGGACTCGACTGTCCCCACGGGGTCTGTGGCCGTGTCTGCATCCAGTTAGGGACCACGCAGAGCAACGTCTCCCGACCACTGACTACACGTAGCAAAGTGAGGAGGGCGCGGGCGCGTGGCACCTGACGACTCCCTCTTCTCCCACTTGGGGTGTCTGCGGGGCGCTGTCCCTGGCCTCCCCAGGGACCGCAGTCTGCCCGGCTCTGCTTGAGCTGTTTCAGGTCACGGACACTTATATCAGTCCCTTCTCTTTCCCCCCCTATCGGACTTGAAAACAATGTCTCCCTCCCTTGTTTAAGGATCTGAAAGGCCAGCTGTCACGAATGAAGAGGGGGAAGCCGCACTTCCATCCCAGGAGGCGTGTTCTGAAGGCGACTTCCCTTGGCATCTTTGGGACCACAGGGCTGCGGGAGCTGAAGCCCAGACAGAGCGGTTATTGAATGAAGCTGCCCTGTTCTCACTGTGACTCAGACGGTTAGCACTTGCCTTCCCGAGGGGCCCGGCCCAGTGCTGCATCCCTAGAGTGAGTGGGGGCTTTGCGGACCTCCACCCAGGCCACAGCATCCCATTCTCAGGCTCCGTGGGGACGGATCGGGCCAAGGTGGGCAGGGCCTGAGGCCAGCGTGGGGAGGGACACCAACTCCTCCCGGGCTCACTCCCAGCCACACTGCTCTTTGGTAAACAGCCAGGGAAAGAGAGCCCAGGGGAGAGGCAGTCCTCTTCTTGAGTGCAAGGTTGCCGCAGTGGTCTGGTCGGAGCGCTCGGCTTGAGGAGCCTGTGGGAAAAGTAACAGAGCGGAGGTCCCGGTGGACACGAGACAGTGATGGACGCTCATGTCTCTTTGTGTCCGGCTGCTCACTGTTGGCACAGTTGCTCCACTTGATCTTACCCAGCGGCTGAAGGCTAGGGATTCCACTGCTCATGGGCCAGCGCTGCAGTTTGATTTCCATTTTCTTCCACACGAGAGACTGCACACGTGAATGAAAATGCTTTACCATCAGGAGTTTATCCACTAATGATGCAAGCTTGTAATGCAGTCTGGCTGAAGCAATGGAAATATTCAAATAAAGAAAAACCTGTCAGTAATTACATATCTATGTATACGCACGTACCTATATCTACATATCTATAGATAGATCTCAGAGAGATAGATATTTCGATACCTCCAAAAGCAGCTGCTTTTTTTTTTTTTTTTTTTTTTTATAGATTAGCTGTTTAAGTGGTCAAGGGCGGTTAAGCTCAATTAATGTGAACTTGGCCCCTGAAGTTAATAAACTCTCCCATGGGGGCTGTGAATTGAGAGGGTGAAAGGAAGTAGTCTATTCACTAGCTAATCTGATGGCTGACGCTTTCCTACTGTATCGTTTTCTAGAATTTTGCATACTAACAACGAACTGTTGCTTTGAATTCTTTTAAAATCTAGGTTTAAAACATTTTCTGTTTTGTAAAACTAAAAAAGGAATTAGCACACCTCTCGTGGGAGGTTTGTTTTTTTTCTTAACTTAACTATTATAGCATTTTTCTTCTTAACCCAGAAAGCAAACGTCTACCTTTTGGATTAGTAACACTTTGAGTCACGTACTGATTTTGAGTTATTTCAGCTAAGATGAAGGAAAGCCTCATAAAGTACAGGGGAAGCCCAGGTTCCCCGGCCCCTAAGGCTGTTTTTAGGAATAAGAGGTTAGAGATCTGTAGCCAGTTTTGGCTTCTGAACCTAATATTTGAAAGAATTAAAAAGCTTCTTTAGGTACCTAATTTCCTGCCAAGGGGAAAGCTTAAAACTCAAAAACTTAGGGATTTAAATGTATTGATTAAAATTCAGTGGCTGGAAAACAAGGAAGAAGGTTTGAGAATTTGCTTCATAATCAGTGCCGGTCATGATAAACATTTTTTACAACATTTTACTGAGGTAAAGTGAACAAGTCCAAGTATAGAACTCAAGGACATCATACATACGTAGAGAGCCATGTGACCGTCACACAGATCGAGACGTAGCACCTTTCCGTCACTCTGGAAAGTTCTCTTTCTCAGTTCGCATCACCGTCCCAATGTAACCACTGTTTTGAGTTTTTTCACCTAGATTAGTTTAGTCTGTTTTTCAGCTTTCGATAAAAGGAATTGTATACTACGCTTTCTTGCGGAAGTGTGCCTGGCCTCTTTCACTAGATGTAAATGACTTTAAATTTACATACAGTTGAAATCATTGTTTCCTGTGTACACTGTTCCATGAGCTTTAACACGTACATAGGTTCCTGCAGCCCTGCCGAGTCAGGATGCAGCCTCTCTATCTCCCATTAGACTCAAACACTCCTCCCCCATCCCCGGCCTCCAGGGACCTGCTCTCCATCCCTAGCGTGTTGCCGTTCCCCAAATGTCTCGTAAATCACACACATGTGACCTCTGATACTGGCTTCTCTCACTCCTCCACGTGTCGTAACGGTTTCTGCCTTTGAAGTGCACAGCACTGTTCCTTTGTATCATAATTATTCATCCTGCTGCTGACGGTCATCTGTGCGCTTACAATCTTTTCTTTATCAATAAAGCTTCTATGAACATTTCCGTACACTGTTTTTGTGGACATAGAGACTAATTTCTCTTTGCCGTATAAGAGTGGAATTGCTAAATCATAATTTAAGTGTAAGTTCAACTTTATCAGCAACCGCTAACCAGTTTTCCAAACTCATTTTACACTCTCAGCCACAATGTAAAAAATTCCAGCTGCTCTATGTCCTCTCCAACACTTGGAATCACCAGTCTTTCAAATTTTGTCATTCTGATGGGGATCTTTTAATATCTCACTGTGCTTTAACTTACTTTCCTTGATGATGAATGACGTTGAGTATTTTTCATGTACTGACTGGCCATTCTTACTTTTTTTGTTGTTATTGTTTCTTTGCGGTACGCGGCCCTCTCACTGTTGTGGCCTCTCCGGTTGCGGAGCACAGGCTCTGGACGCGCAGGCTCAGCGGCCATGGCTCATGGGCCCAGCCGCTCCGCGGCATGTGGGACCTTCCTGGACCGGGGCACGAACCCGTGTCCCCTGCATCGGCAGGCGGACTCTCAACCACTGCGCCGCCAGGGAAGCCCCCATTCTTACATTTTTTATGATTATATTTTCATTGTTGGTTTGTAGGAATTCTTTACGTATTTTTCATACAAATCCTTTGTCAAATATATGTATTGTGAATGTTTTCTCCCAGTCTGTAGATTGCCTTTTCACTTCTTAGTGAGGATTTTGATGCGCAAAAGTTTTACATTTTGATGAAGTCTATTTTATCATTTTTTTCACTGTATAATTAGTGCCTTTTGCATCTTAGCCAAGAAATCTTTGCCACCGTTCCCAAACACATCATTCTATGATTTCCTCCAAAAAGCTTTATAGTTTTAGCCCTCACATTTAGATATTAGATTCATGTCCATTGAGAATTAATTTTTGGGAGGTGTGTGTACGGTGTGGGGTAATAAAAATATCAAGTTCTTCTTATACTAGATTGAAAAGAGTTTTCTTTCCCCTGCTGAATTTCACTGGTGTCTTCGTTGAAATCAAGTGATCATATTGTGTGGGTGTATCTGTGGACTTTCTATTCTGTTCCCTTGACCCACTTGTCTATTCTTATGCCAATACCATGGCACTCTTAATTAGTATAGCTTTATAGTATGTTTTGAAACATGGTAGTGTGAATATCCTCCTCCCTTTTCTCTTATTCATCTTCTTATTGCTTTTCTTCCTCCTTCTCTTCTTCTGCAAGATTGTTTTGGCTATTTGGATCTTTTGCATTTCATATACATTTTATAATTAGCTTGTTTATTAAAAAAGTAGCTCCAAAACAAATGCAAAGCTCAAAGGTGAAAAGCAAGGGGTTTTGACAGAGATGGCATTGAATCTATAGATTGACTTGGGCAGACTTGACATCTTAATAATATTGAGTCTTTCCATTCATAAATATGGTATTTCTCTCCATCTATTCGTGTCTTTGTAAAATTCACTCAGCAATTGTAGCATTCAGAGTGGAGGATTGGCACATCTTTCATTAATTTTATTCCAAGGATTTGATGATACTGTAAATGATATTTTTTATTGTGATCCAATATACATAACATAAAATGTATCATTTTAACCATTTATGAATGCACAGTTCGGTGTCATTAAGTCCCCACGTTAACTGCAACAATCACCACTCTTCAGCCCCAGAACTTTTCCAACATCTTACACAGAAACTCTGTCCCCATTAAATAATAACTCTCCACTCCCACCCCCAGCCCCTGGCAGCCCTATCTCTACTTCCTGTCTGTGTGAATCTGACTGTTCTAGGGACCTCATATACATGGAATCATACCTCATATACATGGAATCATTTCCTCTTGTGCCTTATTTCACTTAGCATAGTGTCTTTAACGTCCATCCATGTTGCAGCCTGTGTCATGATTTAATTCCTTTTTCTGGCTGAATAATGTTCCATTGTATATATTATCACATATTGTTTATCTGATCATCTATCAATGAACATGAAGATAATTTTCACCTTTTGTCTATTATGAATAAAGCTGCCATGAAGATTGGTGTACATATATCTGTTCAAGTCCCTGTCTTCAATTTTTTGGTTTATATTCCAGAGGTGGAATTACTGGATTGTATGGTACTTTTATGTTTAATTTTTTGAGGATGTAAATGATATTTTTACATTTTGTTTTCCAATTTTTCGTTGTTAGTATTTAAAAAAAAATAATGTCAAAAAGAATGTGTATATATATGTATATGTATATCTGAGTCACTTTGCTGTGGAGCAGAAATTAACACAACGTTGTAAATTAACTAGACTTCAATTTAAAAAATGAATTTTGGGGTGTTGACTTTATACCCTGTGACACTGTTACATTCACTCACCTAGTCCTAAAATTTTGTAGATTCCTTTGGATTTTCTACATAGACAATCATGTCTTCTTTGAATAAAATAGTCTAACTTCATCCATAATTATAGTAATGCTTTTTTTCCCCCGTTTTTGCCTTATTTCATTAGCTAAGACCTTCGGTGCTATGCTGAACAGAAATGGTGAGAGTGGACGTCCTTGTTATATGCTCAAACTTGGGGGGAAGGAATGTAATATTTCATGATTAAAAGTTATCTGAGCCATAGAATTTTTTTGAGGCAACCCTTTGTTTATTTGAGAGAGTATTCGTATAGTCCCAGTTTGCTGGGGGGTTTAAAAAATACCATGAATGGGTATTAAATTCAGTAAATTTTTAGGGTTTTCAATTATCTGAATATGATAATTTGAATGTTATTCATTCAACAAATATTTATTGAATATTTACTATATTGCCAGTATAGAGCAGTCAACAAAACATACAAAGTCACTGCCCTTTTGGAGCTTACATTATAATGTATGGAGACAAACGATAAACAAACATAAACAGACACAGTATATATCATACTAGAAGGAGCTGATTGCTGTAAGGAAAAATAAAGCAAGGAAAGGGGCTGGGGTGCGATTGTGAGAGGGAGAGGTTGCAATTTTAAATAAGGTGATCAGAGAAGGACTTACTGAGTGGCTATTGAGGTGAAGGTGTTGAGTGAGGAAGTCTGGCAGATATCTGGGAAGGTTTTAGTGGATATCTGGGAAAAGTCTGGTGGATATCTGGGGAAAGTCTGGTGGATATCTGGGAAAAGTCTGGCGGATATCTGGGGAAAGTCTGGTGGATATCTGGGAAAAGTCTGGCGGATATCTGGGAAAGGTTTGGTGGATATCTAGAGAAAGTGGCAGATATCTAGGGAAAGTCTGGTGGATATCTGGGAAAAGTCAGGCGGATATCTGGGGAAAGTCTGGCGGATATCTGGGGAAAGTCTGGTGGATATCTGGGGAAAGTCTGGTGGATATCTGGGGAAAGTCTGGTAGATATCTGGGGAAAGTCTGGTGGATATCTGGGAAAAGTCAGGCGGATATCTGGGAAAAGTCTGGCGGATATCTGGGGAAAGTCTGGCGGATATCTGGGAAAAGTCTGGCGGATATCTGGGGAAAGTCTGGCGGATATCTGGGAAAAGTCTGGCGGATATCTGGGGAAAGTCTGGTGGATATCTGGGAAAAGTCAGGCGGATATCTGGGGAAAGTCTGGTGGATATCTGGGGAAAGTCTGGTGGATATCTGGGAAAAGTCTGACAGATATCTAGGGAAAGTGGCAGATATCTAGGGAAAGTCTGGTGGATATCTAGGAAAAGTCTGGTGGATATCTGGGGAAAGTCTGGTGGATATCTGGGAAAAGTCTGGCGGATATCTGGGAAAGGTTTGGTGGATATCTAGAGAAAGTGGCAGATATCTAGGGAAAGTCTGGTGGATATCTGGGAAAAGTCAGGCGGATATCTGGGGAAAGTCTGGCGGATATCTGGGGAAAGTCTGGTGGATATCTGGGGAAAGTCTGGTGGATATCTGGGGAAAGTCTGGTAGATATCTGGGGAAAGTCTGGTGGATATCTGGGAAAAGTCAGGCGGATATCTGGGAAAAGTCTGGCGGATATCTGGGGAAAGTCTGGCGGATATCTGGGAAAAGTCTGGCGGATATCTGGGGAAAGTCTGGTGGATATCTGGAAAAAGTCAGGCGGATATCTGGGGAAAGTCTGGTGGATATCTGGGAAAAGTCAGGCGGATATCTGGGGAAAGTCTGGTGGATATCTGGGGAAAGTCTGGTGGATATCTGGGAAAAGTCTGACAGATATCTAGGGAAAGTGGCAGATATCTAGGGAAAGTCTGGTGGATATCTAGGAAAAGTCTGGTGGATATCTGGGAAAAGTCTGACGGATATCTAGGGAAAGTGGCAGATATCTAGGGAAAGTCTGGTGGATATCTGGGGAAAGTCAGGGGGATATCTGGGAAAAGTCAGGCAGATATCTGGGGAAAGTCTGGTGGATATCTGGGGAAAGTCTGGCGGATATCTGGGGAAAGTCTGGCGGATATCTGGGGAAAAGGTGTTCTAGTCAAGGGGAAGAGACAAAGCTTGAAGGCAGAGCTCTACTCTGTGTGTTTGGGGACAAGAAAGGCGGGGTGGCTGGAGAGGAGCAACTGATGGGTGGACTAATAGTGGTGGTAGTAGTAGTAGGAGTAATAGAAATAATAATATAACAATTGTAAATACCACTTGTCTAACAGTTGCTTTTTGCCAGGCACTGCTCCAAGTTCATTAAACAGTGGCAGCAAGAGATGAGGTCAGAGAGGTAAAGTGAGACAAACGGGTGATCAAGTCACATGGTGTTCTTGTTGGCCAGAATAAGAACTCTGGACTCTGAGTGATGTGGAGCCACTTTTAGGTTTTGAGCAGATCAGTGACGATCTAACTTAAACGTTAATAGGAGCACCGAGGCTGCTGTGTTGAGAACGGGTGAAGGCTGAAATGGGAGGGCCAGTGAGGAAGCTGTTGTAATCTGCACAGCGCTCGGTGCCTTGGAGGTGGGGAGCAGTAGTTAGAATCTGGATATGGCTTAAGAAGAGAACTGACTATATTCACTATTGGGTTGGAAACCGGTGAAACAGAAAGAATATACAAGGATGACGCAGAGGCTTTTGTTGAGTGGCTAAAATGGGGTTTCCACTGACTGAAGTGGAGAAGAGGTTTATCCAAGTGGGGTGAGAACTAGATTTTGATACAGTAAATCTATCCTTTTGCTCAATTTTCAACTCTACTGCAAGAAAGAACCATGGTAAGTTAGAAAAATAGGTTAAAAGTCATAGTACTTAAATTCAGCACTTTTGAAAATCAGTCTTTAGATTGATCATTTCTCCAGGAATCCAGATGTGACCTTAGAATATTGGCTGCAACTTTCCCCCTGTTTCATATGGCACCTGCTTTCTATTCTAATATTAAATTTATGACCTTCCGATCTCTGAATTTCATAAACAAGTATCCTTTAAAAGGGTTTGGAGATTGACATAAGATTGCCAATTTTTAAATTTTCTCAACTGTGTTTAAGCTATAAGTTTTATTTGATCTCAACCTCATTTCGTGAATGGAAGGTTTTTGTGTTTTTTTTTTTCACCAAAAACAAAAAGAAAGAGAGGAATAAAGTGTCCCACAGCCACTTAACTTTTGTGACTCCTCTCCAACTACATACGTTCAAAAGTGAATACTTTAAAGAGTCTGGGAGTCTGTAAGATGTTTCCGTGGTTCTGCCTGCAGAGTATGTGCTCTGGAGTGATTAGGGTGTGGAAGATGTGACCCTTCCCTTTCCTGCTAGGGCTGGGTGTACAGTGACTTTTCTGTTCCTCTAAGTCCCGTGTTCCTCAGCATTGTGTCATTCAGGTCTTTAAGAAGTTTGTTTGTTTTTTATTTTATTTTTTCTGTTTTGTAATAGTTCAAGATAATTTTTGTTAAACATCTTTATTGGAATATAATTTCTTTACAATGGTGTGTTGGTTTCTGCTTTGTAACAAAGTGAATCAGTTATACATATACATATATCCCCATATCTCTTCCCTCTTGCATCTCCCTTGTTCCCACCCTCCCTATCCCACCCCTCTAGGTGGTCACAAAGCACCGAGCTGATCTCCCTGTGCTATGCGACTGCTTCCCACTAGCTATCTATTTTACATTTGGTAGTGTATATATGTCCATGCCACTCTCTCACTTTGTCCCAGCTTACCTTTCCCCCTCCCCGTGTCCTCAAGTCCATTCTCTAGTAGGTCTGAGTCTTTATTCCCGCCTTGCCCCTAGGTTCTTCATGACCATTTTCTTTTTAGATTCCATATATATGTATTAGCATACAGTATTTGTTCTTCTCTTTCTGACTTACTTCACTCTGTATGACAGACTCTAGGTCCATCCACCTCACTACAAATAACTCAATTTCGTTTCTTTTTATGGCTGAGTAATATTCCATTGTATAGATGTGCCAGATCTTCTTTATCCATTCATCCGATGATGGACACTTAGGTTGCTTCCATGTCCTGGCTATTGTAAATAGAGCTGCAATGACCATTGTGGTACATGACTCTTTTTGAGTTACGGTTTTCTCAGGGTATATGCCCAATAGTGGGATTGCTGGGTCGTATGGTAGCTCTATTTTTAGTTTTTTTGAGGAACCTCCATACTGTTCTCCATAGTGGCTGTACCAATTTACATTCCCACCAGCAGTGCAGGAGAGTTCTCTTTTCTCCACACCCTCTCCAGCATTTATTGTTTGTAGATTTTTTGATGACGGCCATTCTGACCGGTGTGAGATGATATCTCATTGTAGTTTTGATTTGCATTTCTTAATGATGTGGAGCATTCTTTCATGTGTTTGTTGGCCATCTGTATATCTTCTTTGGAGAAATGTCTATTTAGGTCTTCTGCCCATTTTTGGATGGGGTTGTTTGTTTTTTTTGTTATTGAGCTGCATGAGCTGCTTGTGAATTTTGGAGATTAATCCTTTGTCAGTTGCTTCATTTGCAAATATTTTCTCCCATTCTGAGGGTTGTCTTTTCGTCTTGTTTCCTTTGCTGTGCAAAAACTTTTAAGTTTCATTAGGTCCCATTTGTTTTGTTTGTTTGTTTTTTAAAATATTGTGGCACTTAAAGGAAAGCCAAGTATTTCATCAGATATGCTCAGCCATAGAACTAGCAATCTATTCCATGCCATAGGAAAAACAGGCTGTGATTGGCTTGGACTTCATTTTGTACCTTCTTAATAAATTCTGAAGGGTAATTTTGGCTGGATGTAATTTTTGCAATAAGGAATCACTTTACTCCATCCTAAGATATGGTTCCACTATGGTCTCAGAACAAAGGATAATCCTTTACATAGAATATTACAGCCTATGGAAAATACATTTCATTGCCCTTATTTTTCTCATTTTGTTGTAGGTGGGTAAATATTTTATTATGGATATTCCTCCATGCTTAGACCTGCAATTGAAAGTCAGTAATTTAAGGGAATGGTTTAGTTTCCACAAATGAAAACATGTGGGATCTTGGTTATCAGGCAGTGGAAAAAGTACCATCTCCTTGCTCCCTGGTGTTCTTTAGAGATAGAATGGAAAGGTCTCACATGTGTCAGGGCTGGGCACAGAGACATACACATCTTTGGGGAAAACAAATGTTAGTACCTACCTGTTGCTTCATCACCCCTCCCTCCTTGATCCCACTTGTAAATGTCACAGCTGCGTATTTGTGGCTGTGGCTAGATCAGGAGATGCCATTCGGTGGAGACAGCTGAGTCTTGAGTCAAAGCTCAGGTCTCTCTGAGGTGTCAGAGTGGAGAACAGGCAAGTTCAAGGTGTGAAAGGAGAGTTGAGCTGGCATCCTAAGACATAAACCTTGTTGGCAAATGTGGGCAAGAGAAGTCCAAGTGACAGGGGGTTGTTGATGTTAGGGATCAATTGGATATCAGGAAACAGGTGAGCAGTGGACACCAGCTGAGAACAGTGATGTCATTCAAGTCAACAAACGTTTGTAGAGTCACTGCTACATGCAGCTAAGTGCGCTCAGATTTCTGAGCTGGGAGCAGCCTAGCATGGGACAAGTATAACTGACGTTTGATTGCTGACCTTGGGCAAGCACAATCAGTCTCTGCTCTGGCTTTAGTAACCCAGTTTGGGCAGATAAGACTCAGTGAGAACTGTGATGGGGGTGGGGCAGGGGATGATCAATTTCTGCCTGTGCTGATGATTGTAACCAAAGGCAGGGCCCCTGGGAGACCCACAACTTCAATGTTCCATGTGGGGTGGGCCATCCCCATTCTTGTCTGCCCCCCACCGTGCTAGGTTTCCTTTCTTCTATGTGTTTCCAAAGCAGAATTCTTTCACGCTGACTTTACTCAATAGAGGTCTTAACCTAGTCTGGGTCGAAGGGACACGCTGTTATAGTCTGGAGCCATGTGGACCTTGACAATCAAGTTCTTGATAAGTGAAGTTCCATTCTTTTGCTTGTGCACCCCTCCCCCCAACCACCCACCTGTGAAGCAGCCATTGACCTCGAGACATTACAGAATATTAAGCACACGGATGAAAATGAAAGAGTGAGAGGTCGGTTTTCGTTCCTTCTTTTTCTTACTGGGTCAACAATTAACCACTTTGGAAGGAGCAGAGCTGAAGTAATCCATCAGAAATTGGCACTGGGTTTCTGGGAGCCCCAAGTCCAACAAACCTCTTCACTAGTGTGTTTGTCTAGGAATCGGGGATAAAGAAGCTTGAGTGTTGGTTTATTTTATGTTTCCAAATAAGGGTAATTACATAAATACTAGAAATTTTGCAGGGGAAAAACCCCTTCATTTTCACTAAATGATCGATCTAATAGTCAAGAGATACTTGAATGCATAGAGATTAGAACTGGATAATTGGGACTTTCTGCAAGCAGAACGGTTCTTTTCAGAAGCCATCCCCAGAGTCTGGGAATTTGTTTCTGGTTAGAAGTCTAGTATTCAGACTAATGTCGCATCCTCCTTATGAAAAAACCCACAATTGGGTGCCGGATGCAAGTAAAGAATGATGTTCTTCAACCCTAGGTAGTCGGCCCTCTGTCTCTGCGGTTGCGCGTCCGTGGATTCAACCCAACTGGGATCAAACGTATTCGGAAAAAAAATTCTAGAAAGTTCCGAAAAGTGAAAGTTGAATTAGGTACAGACCAGCAACTATTTACATAGCATTTACATTGTATTTGTAACTATTTACGCAGCATTTACACTGTTTTTAGGTATTATAAGTAATTTAGAGATGATTTAAAGTATACGGGGTGAATAGGTTATAGGCAAATACTGTGTCACTATGTATAAGGGACTTGAGCGTCCCTGGATTACGGTGTCTGCGGGGTTCTGGAACTGACTGTACACACCTGCGCAAAGCCAGTCAACCTCGGAACCGGGCCCAACTGCACAGGCTCCTCTAGGCGGAGAGGTCTCCTGGTAGAAAAGCTGACAGTTGTTTTTGGGAGGACAAGGAACTATTTGCAAAATCTGTTTTGCGAACCAATAAGCTACCCTTAAGATTATGAAAATGAAATGGAGAGAAAAGCATTCAGCAAACAACTTGAACTTTTGGGTGGGGAAACCCCTCACACCCCCAGGGCCTCCCTTGCAGAGGCCCAGTGAGAACCTATGAGAATCCTCAGGGCAGGCCTGGACCCTGGGGGACCTGCCCCGGGCTGGGGCCTGGGCGGTGGGAGTGCCCATCCCGTCCTGGAAACAGCACCGGGCGGGGTTCGCCTGTGGAGCCAGAATCCCCGGAGCCGCATCTCCGTCCTCTCCGAGTGAGGCCTGGAGACGGTTTCCAGGGCCAGTTCCGTTTCAGCCTGTTTCTATTTTAAAGCCTGGAGACAATGAAAGACTAGTGTCTGGTGCCAGTGTCTTTTTTTTTTTTTTCCTTTTTTTCCACAGTTCACGCTATTCTTAGAAACAGTTGAGCCAGTGGTGGTGGAGGCTGAAGGCTCTGGAACCTTTTCCTTCGTGTGGCAACAGCTTCTTTTTCGTGAGGCTGATGCGGCTTGGATTTGCTTCTTCCCTGGGAGCACACACACTGAAGCCTTTGCACATGAAGCAGGAAGGACAGGGATCAGGGTGGCAGGCAGAGGAAAAGCAGGACTGGCTTTCCGAGGCTGACCGCTTTATTTATAGCTCCTAAAATGGTGTTTGTTCAACTCTCCTGAACTTTTGTGGACGTTCAAATATGGGAACTGTGCTCATAAAAATGCTAATTATATTTCTCAAAGTATTTTTAACCATCTGTGACGCTGAGGCTGCGTTTTGGCAAAATAGCCTTTGAATATGGTCCTATGGAATTAAAGAAATTAATCCTCCCAGATTTTGTTGAGCACTTACTATGTATGACACAAGTTTACATAAGGTATAGTTTTTGTCTTCATGGAAAAGAAGACATCCACATGGATTTCTACAATAAAAATAACCAGGGAACATTATTACCTCAAAGCATATATTACAAAGGCCGTTTCCGTGTTGAACTAGGAACATTCCAGAATGATTTAATGTTTGCTTTTGTGTATGTTTGAAATTCTCCACAATAAGAATTAGAAGCTATAAGAGTGAAAGAAAGAATAGTATACATTTTGAAATCATTAAACAGGAAAAACCCTGTAGAGTTACTTAAATGATACTTTAAATGAATATTTACTGTCTTAATTGCATATATTAGAAAACGAGAAAGATTAAAAACTCATGAGCTAAGTACTGTCCACAATTGTAAAAACACAACCACAGAGCAAGCAGAAAGAAAGCAGAAGGAAGGAAATCATAAAGATAAGGGTAGCAATTAATGGGCTAGCAAACAAAGTAATAATACAGAAAATCCACCAAACTAAAAGCTAGTTCCTTGAAAAGAGTGATAAAACAGTCTCTGGTGAGAACGACCAAAAGCAGGAGGAAGGAAGACATGACAGAGAAATAGGACATAACTAGAGGGAGATTTCCAAGCCTATCAGAGCATGCTATGAATAAGTTCTTGACAGCATGTTGGAAACTTTGAGAAACTGGACAGTTTCCTGGAAAAATGTCAGTTACAAAAAACTGTTGACACAAAAAGATGGAATCTACCTATAATCACAAAAGATGTGAATCAAGTTAATAATCTACAGCTTTCCCCCAGCCCCTTCCTCTGCAGAAAACAAGCCAGACGCAGCCAAGATTACAAAATCTTCAAAGAACAGATAAGCTCGACTTTGCATAAACTTTTTCAAAGAATAGAAAAAGGACAGTTCCCCACCTCATTTTGTATATATAGACTTGATAATAAAACTGAACAAGTAAGGTAAAATAAAGCAAAATTGTAAGCCATTGACAATTATGAATATGAAGGCAATGATCTGAAATAAATTATTAGCTAACTAAATCCATCAAAATATTTTTCAAAGACATTTTTGCCCAATGAGTGTTTATCTCAATGTTGCAGGATAACTTGCATTAGGAAATCTTTTAATGTAATTTACCACATTTGAACATTTAAAGATACGCAAACATTACTATCCATTGCTTAAAGTTTTATGTCTATGTAAAATATAAAACACAGTCAAGTTATTTTTCATCTCTGGTGGCGGTGGTTGAGGAGTGAAGTGTGTGCTTCAACTGTCATTAGATGTTTTTCTTTTTAAAAAAAGAAAAAGGTAACTGAAGCCAAGCTTCAGTTAAGGCAAACAGTTCTTAGAACCAGTGCATGAACCCATTTTTTTCTGAATTTTTGAAATATTACACAAGTAAACATTATAAATTTAAGACAAAAAGAAAAAAGATAAAATTCAAAACTTAAATAAATTAGAACCTGTACCGTTCTATTGATATTTTCCATTTTTATTCACTGATCTACCAGAAAATGTTCCGTTTATAACTGATTTTACTTGTTAGACCAAGGTTCTGAAGGGAAGGTCTTCCTGGCTTTTCTTCCATAAAGTGTTAATAGTGTCTGTGGTTAACATTTTAGAATTCTTGTTTTCCACCTATGTGGAAAAAGTGATATATTAAATAGATGTTTAAAATAGAGAAAAGATGAATCTTCTCATCAGTAACCATCATAACCTCACTCCAGACACAAACGCTCCACTCTCTCTGTGCCTTTTTACTTCCTCCAATGCCCCGGGCTCATCGATGTGCTTCTGAGGTTGTAGTCACTTCTCTCTGCTCTCTGATCCCTCCTCGGGTTTCATCTGCTTTGTCCCTTCATTATTCCCCACATCCGGTGTCTCCTCTCCTAATTATCCCAACAGGAGGGACTGACTAGTCACATATATTAGAATATGTTACCTGGTTGTCGAAGCGGAAGCTCTGCCGAGAGTATTTGCACAGAGCAGTAGTTGCACATATACGAGTGTTCCAGGAAAAGGCAAGAGAGCAGCTGAGGGCGTGGCAAGTGATGGGACGGCATAACGATGACACATTAAAGGCTGTGCAGAGCAGGGAGCGCCCATCTCTGACTGAAGAAGTGACAGAGGAGTGTACGTGAAGGAATAGGCATTTGGACTGAAGGAGAAAGGGCCTGGAAGAACTTTGCCTGTGGGAGCTTACGGTGGAAATAACGAGTTGAGACCAGGAAACAAAACAAAAGAAGGGCTGTAAATAGGGTGCTGTAAATGGTTTGGTTCCAATGTCTTCAATTAGGAGATCTCAGTCTCCTCCCAGGAAGCCCATTCTACCTCTGTCTCTAGGTTAAATAATTCCTCCTATTGAGCCCAAATCTGTTTTTCTGAAGCTTTCTGGATCTAGCTCTGGAGATAAGAGCCAGCTCCTTCCACGGGAGATGTTTAAAGATCGCCGTCACAGTCTGGCACTCCTCACACGCTATCTTCTCTTGTCTATACCACACATTCCTTGTAGATTCAAGGCTTCCTCAGATGCTGTGTTTTCCCATCTTTTCTGGGTGCTTTCCAGTTTGCCATTTCCCTTTGCTGCATCTGCCTTTGAAAATATAACACCATGAAATGAAGAGGACACTGTAGGTACCAGAAGACTGGAGAATGGGATGCCCACCTCCATCTTTCTAGATTGTAAATATCTGTAGTCGTAACTTGAGATGGACAGCTGCTTTCTTTCATGTTTTTCTTTTTACTTGGGTGAGGGCTCTAGTGAAGGAGCCTCTTATGTTCTTAATTCCTAGTGCTGTGATTTAGATGGCTCCTGCTTGTAACAGATTGTCTTCTCAATTTAGAAATGTTCCGTAACTAACCTTCTGCCCCATAGTTATATCTGCCCACCTCTCCCTCAAGAATGTCGCCAGCCAAAGTTTTGCAACTGACAGGTTTATTGGGTCAGTGGTATTTTTTCTGGTGGGGCTTGAAGTCCTGGGTCCTCCTCCACTCTGGCTTCTTAGGATGTTGGGGGTAGGAAGCATCTTCCACCTTTGAGTTGATGATGTGATCTTTGCTCACCAGAGGTCACAGAAGGAAGACAGAGGACACTCCTCTAGCCAAGGTCAGAGGTTGGCTGCCCATGTGGGATAAAAGGGCAGCAGAAAAGGGACACCGTAATTGGGTAAATCTGTCAAATTTTCACATTTCCAGTTTCCTACCTGTTCATGTAGATAAAACCTGTCGTTCTCGTTCTCAGGTACTTCACATCAGGTTCTCTGCCGGGTCTCTCTGCATTTTGGGGTCCAACACACATTTCTTGAGTGTTCTGTGATCCAGATACTGTGCTGGATTCTGAAGGTGCTGGATTCTGAAGCTGCCGAGGAGATAAGACCATGCCTGGCCCTTGAGGAGTTTACACTTTTATCGGGGAGACAGACAAGCACAAAGGTAGAGGCCATCTCAGCTACTACTCACTTTATTCTTAATACATCTTCTGGTTTATGTTTTTCTTACATCTTAGTGCAGATTCCAGCTTTCTTGGGAAGACTTCCCAGATTTACCTCCCTTGGGCTCAAACATGATGGCCATTCGTGTTGTTACTGGGGGCTCAGACCTGGCTCTTAATCCGTCCTGCATGGTTTGAGGGGAGACCAGGGATGGGCAAGGGAACCTGAGTCTGCTCCCTGATCCCACATCTTCTTGGCTGTGCGGCCTCGCTTCAACCTTAGTCCTCTGTTGCTTCATCGTAAAAGGAAGGGGATACGTGTACCTCACAGAACTCTCACGAGTATCTGGGATATAATGTATATAAGAGAATGTACCATATGTTACCTGTCTCAGAGTAGCCGCTCATTAAATATTAGTTTTCCCCTTCTTTTCTTCGTATCTCTATTTCTTCATCTGTTAAAGGGTTAGTCTATCATTTCCAATTTCTCGTCTGCCTCCAAGATGCTGAGATTCTGACATATTGATATTTAGTTATTGCAAAAAGAGTTATTTCATGTGTCTGTTTTATTTTTCAGGCAGTCTCATGAGTTTCTTGAGAGTTGTTATAATTTTGTGCTCCAGGCAGTGGTGGGTTTTCTGTGTATGCACTGGATATCATTCATCAATGTGTCGTTACATACCTATCATGTCTGTTTGTCTTGTTTTCTGTTAAAAAACACGGATTCCTTGAGAAAACTTCTTGGCCGTATCCCCTCTGCACTGTTGTACACTGTTGTACAAAGGGGAGGTTGATAAATATCAAGAGTGGATGGGATTACAGGTTATCCTCCATTAAAGTTCATGCTTCCTTTAAACATTATCTCTAGAATTGCTTATATTCACAATAATTAATCTTCCATAGAAACTTTCAGTTAGCGTAAAGCATTCCTCAGATATCCTATCCTAATAATAACGTTTCCGAGTTGTCGTCATTTTTTTGCATTTGATATATTCTTTAAGAGTTTGCTCATGAGCTGTTGAAATTCAAGTACTTGCCATAATTGAATTTCAAATCTTATCTCTCTTTTATAATCTGATACGTATTCCTACTGTGCTTTGGCTCCAAATATAATAAAAATCATATTTCAGAAATCCAAATTTTATCTCAAGGGAGATTTCTGCTCTTGTTAATGAACAATTTGTATACATTGAACGCTTCTGAGAAAGTTTAGTCAAATGGTCCTCAAGCCTCTTACTCTTTGGAAGGTCATTATAGTCTCTACTAAATACAAAACAAACAGCAAACCCTGTTATTAGAAATCCTCCCTGAGACCGAACAAGCTGAATATTTAAAAATGACACCCTGCCATTGCTCGGAGAACTGAATCCTCTCGGTAAACGCATATGCACTTATTGTTTTCCCAGACAGCAAATATGACCGACGTATTACAGCGTTTCCTTGTTTGTACTCAAGTAGTAAAATTACTACCTCTTTAAGTGAGATCTTATCCCGGTTAACAATTTAGTTAATAATTAGTTTAAACCCCTTCTAGAACGTAACACTTGATCTAAGTACATCCTTGGCCCCTGCTAGTCTCAAGGAGTTATCTGGAGACTTTCAAAAAACCTCAGGTTTAGGAACGTCTAGGAGAGTGCTGTCACACGTGAGACTTTTTCCCCCTTTTCTCTTGAAAAGAATAAAAGTCTGATAGATAAACCATATATTACATCTCCACGTTGCCTTTAAATCACTCCGCTTGTGTCAAGGACTAATTCTAAATGCTTTGGTTTCTAATGGCTACACAGCAGTTGATAGCTTGACGGGTCTGTGGCTCTTTGTGTGCCTGTGTGTGTGCGTCTGTGTGTACCACATAGTAAAGTAAATGATTTTGTTACCTAATAGCTTCTGGGCTAGCTTGAGATATTAAGGCTTAATTTACTCAGTCTAATTAAGCACGCTTAACTCCAGGTTTCTGGAAAAAAAAAGAAGCCTATTTATAAGATAAAAGAAGGAGCAGCCCTGGCCTTCCCCCATCTCCCGTCCCTCCCTGGTCTCATGACCTGAGTGATCTTTTCCAGGGTGAAGCCGGCTCAGGCCTTCAGAAGTTCATGCCCCTCGGGTCGCGACCCAGCTGTCCTGAGCACCCACGGTTCTGAAGCCTTTGTTTGGTCTTATAAGAAATATTTTCAGAGTTAAGATATATGTTTATATATGTATATATAGCTGTTTTATTCTTATAACACCTCTGTGAGGGAGGAACTATGATTTTCCCCCTATTATAGGTGAAGAAGGTGACGCTCAAAGAGGTTAAATGATTTACTTCAGTTACTACATATGGAAGCTGAAATTTAAAAAAATGAATCTTGCCCCAAAGCCCTTGATCTCGACCGTTTTGTTGTATGTCACACACATATATCCTAGCTGAAAACATTTTCATAATGCAGCTGAAATTCCTCTTGACCCTGCATCTCATACTATAGTCCCCCTCCCAGAAAAAACTGCTCTTATGAGTTTTCCAAATCTTTGTCTTTATGCATTGTAATATACGTATATGTAACGTGATTTCCTATTGTGGGATTTAAATAATACGAACCATATCACACTGTATGTCTTAACCTATAACTTGTTTATTTTAATGTCACAACATATTTTAGAGATTTTTTTTCCACTTCAGTACAAAGGTTGGGCTTTATTACTTTTTTACTGGTATCCTAGTATCCTGTGTTATGGATAAACTCTAAAATATTCTATCACTTCCATACTGACATTTGGTGATTAGACTCTTTTTTTTTAATAAAACAAAAATGCTGCAATAAGCATCCTTGTGTAGCTCCTTATGCACGCTTCTTGTTATTTCTAAGAGGATAAAATCACGCCAACATGCTGTAGTGTGATTCCTAGTGCACCAGCTGACTACTTCACTTTATCTTGTCCTCTAGCCTAAGAGAAATTCAGTTAGAACTTTACAAAATTGTCTGTACAGGTGGTATTTAATTTTTTAAAAAAATTCTTCCCTGTTAGGGTCCAGGGGTTCCTAGGACGAGTATGTGCCTGACCCAGCGTGAGGCCGATCACATGACCACAATGAGGGCGGGTCCCTTGCCTTTGGTCAAAACCTCCCTGGAGGAGAAAATGATCTGAGAAGGCATCCCCCCACGTGCCTGCTGCGGTCTTCCCTGAATGCTGGCCAGTGACCTTTCTCCTGCACGAATCACTTGAGTTTGGGACAAAGCACCCCTTGTATTTATACCTTGTATATATTTCATATTATATAAGGACAGCTGGGTTTTGAACTTCTCCCCCCAATTTGTGGATGGTTCCATAGCAGCAGCAGTGGGTTTGGGGCCTGTGATATCACCGAAATGTATGTCCAGATCCTTGGCTTCCTGTGGAATCTCATTTCCATGGAGAATCACGTGTTTCTTCTCTGTATCTTCACACCTGAAAATTCTCCAAATTTTCAACTTTCATGGAAATGTTCTCTTATCCAATGAACAACTTTTCACGCTGGTTGGACCACTTATTAAAGCAGTTCCCTAAAGCACTTTTTCTTATATAATAGAAAGGAAACACTGGACTGCTTTACGTTCTAGATCTGAGTTAACTTCAGAGGTTTTTATCCTATTCTTTAATTTATCTAAAAGTCCTTGTTAAAACCCTGACTTTCTTAGGTATTCACTTCTCTAATTATCAGCTACTCTAATTATCAGATAACTCTATAAAAACTAGCTAATTTGGCCACTTTTCCTCTTTTAATTAGGACAGTTTTATTTGTTTTTATCCTACAGCTCAGGGCTTTGCCAATCTCTGTAAACTACATTCTGACATCTGAGATTTGGTCATTTTTTTAGAGTCCTAGAATTGGAGAGCTGGACGTTCCCTCAGCTGTCACTGAATCCACATAAAGACGCTGAGTGGTTGAGTGAGTGTCTTTTTTTTTTTTAATTTATTTATTTAATTTATTTATTTTTGGCTGGGTTGGGTCTTTGTTGCTGTGCACGGGCTTTCTCTAGTTGTGGCGAGCGGGGGCTTCTCTTGTTGTGGAGCACGGGCTCTAGGCACGCGGGCTTCAGTAGTTGTGGCATGTGGGCTCAGTAGTTGTGGCTCGCGGGCTCTAGAGCGCAGGCTCAGTAGTTGTGGCTCATGGGCTTAGTTGCTCCGCAGCATGTGGGATCTTCCTGGACCAGGGCTTGAACCCGTGTCCCCTGCATTGGCAGGCGGATTCTTAACCACTGCGTCACCAGGGAAGCCCTGAGTGAGTGTCTTAATGATGGGCTAGAACTCAGCTCGTCTCAGTCAAGTTCACTGCTGCTCTATCTGCTGATGGAGACTGGGATTTCTAAGCCAGAATTTGGTGAACAGTTGCCATGCAAGGAGATCCAAGTTCTTTGGCCAGTGGCTCGGGTTTTTGGAGGGAAGGTGTGGGTGAAGGGACTGGGAGAGTTTGTGGGGATTACAACACACTGCAAACCCTAAGCAAGAGTAAGGAGCTCCTGTCGGTTTTTGTAGCTGGTGGCTCTTGAGGGTGCCTAGAGCAGGGCTGACGGGGTCTGGATTTCCTGGGCTTTCTCACTTCTCACACCCTTTGGAGGCAGGGATTATGAGACTCTTCTGCCCAAGACAATCCAGCAGAGATGCCAAGAGCCCCAGCGGACTTCTGTGGGGCTTGAGGTGGGGAAGGTGTTTCTCCTGGTGGGGCAGGGGTTCGAGGAAACGTTTGTCACCCCTTTATTGAACGTCTGGCTCTGTGGGACGAGAGGCCCTTCCAGCTGTAGTGCTCTGAGCTGGACACGTTCCCAGCCTTTCTGGCCCATGGAGGGAGGTGGCATCCTTGTGACTGTGAGTTTCACATCTTCGTGGACATTTCTGGCAAATAAATCCCCTTGACGGGACCTGCATTGATGACCACGCTCTGAGATGCCTTCTAGGGCAGGTTTGTGGTGTGGGGTTCAGGGCGGAGCCCCGACAGGTGAGGGCCTGGGGGTGAACAGGAAAACGCAATCAGGGCTCCTCTGGGGCATGGAGTTCTCCTCCTGGACTTGCCCTTTCTTTGCCCCGTCTTCTTCCTCTTCTTTCTCTTTGCCAAAACGTTAGGAGGGGTGGTGTCTTTGGGGCCCTTCTTGCGCTCCCCCCTCCTCCATTCCACCTGTACTTGTTGACTCACTTGATGGAGGATTACATCACTGGCTTCCAGGCAACCCGGCTGGCCCAACATGCTGAGGTCGGCTATTCTAAGAGGACATGCCCACTATTCGGCCACACTGACCCTGACTAGATGCTGCCAAGCAGATCCCGGCGGCTCCCCAGCTGACAAAGGTGGAGTGGGCCGTGGGGCATTGGGCCCAGCAGGCACTTGTGCTCCCACTGGTGGGGAGTCTAGAAGGCAAGGGGTACTGAGAAAAGGAGGCGAGGAAGTAGGACGCAATCCAAGGAGCCCGGCACTACTTCAGTTTCTCACTTTAACTTTGTTCCGGCAACCTTGGGACCCTTCCTGTGCGCGGGTCTAAGAAGCGTCACAACTAGGCAGCGCTTTGCCTCCAGCTCTTCCTGCTAAGTGTAGGAGGAAATGCAACACCATGTATACAGAGTCCAATAACTTTGATCTGTCCTGGGAGTCATATGCATATGAGCATTTCTACTCAATATTGACAGTATTATAACTGCACGAAAGACGCATTTTCCTCCAGAATGACTACCAAAGGAAACTATTAATGGCATGACGTTGATATGGCATCCTCAGTGTACTTTGCTGGGATTTGTATTTATTCTCCAGGCTATATTTATCTCCGTTGCTCTTGGGCAGGGAAAGAGGCATTTCCCTAAGCACACAGCACTGTCTGAAGGTACAAATGGGGGCTAAAGTTCAGTGTCTCTTGAATTAATGTTAAACGGGTTGTCAGATGGTGCAAAGCATCGCCTTTGAGACTGCTCTGGATTCTTCGCTACTGAGTCTGTTTCCTGTGGCTCTTTGGCCCCAAAGCCCTTTTTTTTGTTTTTCAATTTCTCTTTCCCATTGAGCTCTAATGTGCAGGAAACAGTGTATCCTGTACTCACCAGTTATGGCTTTTGAGGTAAAATTTAAAAGTGAAACATGGCTTCTCTGAGACTCTAGAAAGTTCAGTGTATCGATTTGCCTTTACTGGGTGGTGAAAAGGCTTTGATTTATTTACCTTTTTAATCTTCAAATCTTGACCCCAAATAAAAGTGACAAGAAAAATGAGCTTTGAAAGGAAATGTTTGATTCTGTAACCAAGTCGCCAGGGTGTTTTCCATCCACTTCTGGGCTGTGTGGGGATCAAGGTCTGATGGGAACAGATGTCTTCTGAGTCTCATGGTGACCCTGGGGTTGAGAGCAGGGCCCTGGTGAGGAGACAGACGGGGCTGCTCAGTCCTGGGTGTGGTTTCTGGGAGCACAAGGAAGGAGAGCCATTCAGCTCTCCCGTTTCCTCCTACCGAGTCCCACAGGGTCTGAAATGCTGAAATGTGAGATTAAATCTTCTAGGTTAAGCACCTCTCCCCGCTGGGTCCTCACCCAGGGGGAAAATCCAGATCTTGTCACTAACACCTTGGTGTGAATTTATTTCTTATCCTTAGTAGCTGGAAACGTCATGGAAAGCATTAACGAGTTTGTCAGTGAGTCTGAAGCAGCCCCCCTGGTTTTGCAAATCAAGCCTTACTGGATCGCAGCCATGCCTGTCGGCTAACATAGCATTGTGGCTGCTACTGCCTTGCAAGAGCAGGCCGAGTAGTTTCCAGAGAGGCCTCGTGACTCCCAAAGCCTAAAGTATTTATTAGCTGGCCGTTTACAGAGAACTAGGTGGACCTTGGGTCCAAAGTCGTGATGCCTAATACAGCAGCTACACTCACATGTGACAATGCAAATGCAAATTTCTTAAAAACTAAATATAATTAAAAATCCAGTTCTCCATTGGCACTAGGCCACCATGTTGACAGTGCAGATAGACTATTTCCATCCCTGTAGAAAATTCTTTTGAAACATATATTAATTGATAATTTATGTATTAACATATATTAATCCATTCACAACCCAAACATATCAAGTTCTTGGATCTCGATCACTTTTTGTAATCAAAAAAATCATCTCAGGGAATGACTGTTAAACTCATTGCCTGTCTCTGGGGAGTATAGTACTCCCAGTTCTATGAATAATCTTCCGTACAGAACTCCCCACAGTGTATTCATGATCTAATTTATTAAAGTGGCTGTTTTCATCTCACATTTGAATCTAAAAGCTATAGGCATGCTAGCAGTTTCCACACATTTCATGACCCCGGATTCACAGTTCCTTGCTGGCCTCTTGGTAGGAGATACAGGCTCCCTGGACTGCGGAGTTGGAAGGAAGGTCACTCCACACCACAGCTTGAGAACCCTTGTCTGCGGCCACAAGACAAGGGCAGCAAACTCTTCGAAAGAAGGTGTGAAGGCATCGCTGGGGCTCTGAGAGAGCTGCGTCCCTGAGGAAGGATTTTGGAGGCTAGGGGAATCATTGCTCTTGGTCTTGGTTCAAAGGTTTGGCTTTCTGCAAGATGCTATCTGATATCTTAAGAACTGGTAAAGAAGTGGGGGGGGGACCTGGGGAATGCTCTTCTGATCTGAGAATCATTTCTGTTTCAGGGCAAAAGGCTACGTTGTTCAAAGAGATCCAACCGTGTGGTAGCTTAAAAGACAAAAATGTTTCTTTCTTTCATGTGACAGTCCAAGGTGAATATTCCAGATGCAGGCTGCTTAGTTCCACAGTTATTTAAGGATATAGGTTCCTTCCAAGCCTTTGCTCTGTCCTCCCTGGAAGAGCTATCATCTGCGTGGTCGAAGCTGGTTAGAGCCACGTCCAAGTGTACACTTGGGAGAAAGGGACCAAGTATGGAGGGGGGATGGGCAACTCGGCTCTGCTCAGGGGCCACTGGCCTGGATCATGACACCTAACTGAAGGGTGGCTGGAAATGAAGTCTGGACTCGTGCTCGGGAAGAATTTGGGTTTTGGTAGACTGCTGGCACTCTCCACTAAACTCTCCTCTGCTCAGTTCTTGATATTTTCTCCCTTTCACACATCAAGATTCCACCAAGAAAATGTGTTGTTTGTATCTCTCCTTCTCTTCCCTATTTACCTCCCTCTCTACCTTCCCCCGCACCAAAAGAAAGAAAGAGAGTTAGTTTTTTCAAGCTTTTAACTTTTGTTTCAAAAGGGTCAAATCTCCAAAACACATACACTGGGTTGATAATATATTACATTTCCGTGACCCTTTTCTATGTAAATGGGAGCTATTGAGCGTTTTCCTGGAGCAGGGGTGGTGCGGAAGCCAAGCCCTCTCATCGTATCTTCAACAGCCGGAAACAGAGATGCAACCAGCAGGTTCTCAGAGCCAATCAGCTGTGTGCCGGCCCCACAGATCCTCATTACTCTGTCCTCTTCATTCCACTAGAGCTGCTCCAAGTCCTGACAGCCAGTGGGGGTCATTGACATGGAAATGCTCAACCCCAAGTGCCCCAGCTTCCCCCAAACAATTGCTGGATTGTTCCGGGGACCTGCCGATGCAACAGCGCTCCCGCTGAGAAGTTTGCCCCGTAATTAGCAAGCAGCAGCTGCCATGCCCATCAAATGGTTTTACGTGATGAAGTGAATGAGACAAAGCAGTCTCTTCTCCTTCTCTGGTGGGGAAGACAGTGGGTTTTTGAGTGGAACTGACACTTCTGTAAAGGAAACGAAGCGAATTTGGCTTCCATTTCACACTCGTGCTTTCCAGACTGATATCGAGTCTGCGAGGCTCATCTCTCGAGCCTGGTCCCCTGGAACTGGGCTGATGGGGCGGCAAAGTCTTGATGGAGCTCAGGGAGGGGAATAAAGGCCGCCCCATCTGTTCTGCACCTGAACAACCCTTAATAACCTCCGGGAATTCTCCAAAGGGAGACAGTGCTGCACTCCCTCAACGTGGAAAGGAAGTTCAACATGTGATAGGTTGAACCTTGACATTGAATTTTTTGTAGTTGAGGAAATTTACAATGAAGTAGGATGAGACCAAAGTTACGCAGTGCTAGAGGAACACCGTTCCCTGTAGACCTGTGATTAAAGTAAATAGGAATTTCTTCTTACCTTTTATCTGCGTTGAATGAAAACATACAGTTGTGGAGAGATATTGTGAGTGGTGGGAAGAGAAGCAGAGGGCGAGGAGTCCTCAGCAGCCTCGCCTGTAAACTGGGAACGTTCACTCAGTCACCTTCAGAATCTTATCCAACTCCAACTCTACATGGATAGATGGATGGCGTCCTTTACCAAGCATTGTAATAATGTAATGTTCTTAAAGTGGTTTTAGGCAAAGTCTCTCTCTGTCTCTTTATATACTTATATTAATATTCATACATGGATAATATTCACAGGAGATACAATGAAGCTTTAGGGACACTGATGCATTAGCTATTTTTCCCTTATACTCACACCAGTTAGAAATACATCCGAGTTCAAAATGTGGTTCTCATGCGTCTGAGTTGAATGAGAATGGAAACACATAGTTACTTGGCGTTTTAGCTATCTCAAAATTGATATATTGTTATTAATATCATCATACTTACAACCATGATGGAGATGATAGCACTACGAATGATATATCTAAAAAAGCAGAAATTCTATTGATATCTTCTGTACGCCGATGATGGGAAATCTTTTAAAATGGAAACTTTCTCATTTGCAGTAACTCTCGCTGTAGATTTAATTCTTAAAAGGCCTTCAGCCACTTGTGTCATTATAGAATTGGGGGAAAATATACAGTGCATAATTGTAGATTGCTTATTTTATCTTCCAAACCAGGCCATCTCTTGGTGGGCTTTAAATTGTAACCAGGTAACGAAATTAAAATGCTGGCATCAAGGGCACGTGGTCACCTGTGAAATGAATAGAATACGAATATGTATTTGGGAACTTCGTTCGATTTCAGATTATCCAATAGCACAAAACAGCAGCTGCTACGTGGCCTCTGAGATAATATAGTGAAGGAAAACCGGTTATTTAACTTAGAGGATGATGCAATTTGCAGGCTAAAGCAATTAAGTTTTATTTTTCCATTACTGTACATTTTATAACCTAGACCATTAAGAGTCTTAATGCCAGAGATGAGACAAGTTAATGAAGACAGTTAGGAAATAAGCCTTCTATTACTCCTTTGCCTTTATTTTTCCCCATTGTATTCACAGCTTACATCACTGCACATAGGAAGAATTCAATAAATATTTGTTCCATGAATGAATGAATGAATGGATAAGTGAACTTCGGAAGAAGTTCCTACAATGTCTTTGTGAGCCCCAGAGTTAAGTAAAGCTCTCCGAGACCAAAAAGACGAAGAACTTCTAATCTGTCTGGGACTAAGATAGATGTTTTGTTTATTTTTGTTGTCATCTGAACATAGCCCACGGTTGCTTTCAGTCATGGAGGAATTTCAGCTTCACCTACTTGGACCTCGTGGAGGTGGTCAGCAGGACTGAGCTGGAACCTGGGTTTCAATCCTCTTTCTCTCTGAGCTGCAGAGTTTAATATGTTGATTGTGACTGAACAACGTTTGTTTGTCGATTATTTTCAAATGTATGCTGAACATCCTTCCGGGCTGGGCACGGTGCTTAGTTCTAGAGACTCAGAAATGAATGATTTCTGCACTTCTATGGAGGAGCCCTAAGTTTGTCAGGGGAAAGAAACATGTAGAGAGCCAGTGGTGAGCAGAAAATTTGGAACCTGGATCTGGCCTTTTCTAAGCAGGTGGCCGTCGCTGAGTGCTAGCTCAGTTTCTTCACGTGGGTATCTTCAATACATGGGCATCTTCAATACGTGGGCAATGCTGGCATACACGGGGATTGCTAGTAAATGGCACATTTGAACTCTGACCTCTTGGAGTCCTGTGTTTGCTGTATCCTTGCTATTGGGTGGGGCTGTTTCAGGTGGGCTGAGGTGGGAGGTGTCTTTTACCACAAGTTTGGGTCCCTTCGTGGTGCAGTCTGGCCCCCAGGGCCACCTGTGTCCCAAGGATTCCAGGCTGTCTGTTCATTGTTTGCTACTCCTTGTTGTTTACACTCTCTTTCTCATCTCGCTGTGAAGATAGAGCATAATCTTGGTACTACTTCCATAACCTTCTGTACCTGAAGCAAATTTACAGCTCATTGAAAGTTTCCAAGATTCTTTTCTATAGTTGCCGGAAACAAAATGAGGGCTTCTGTGCACATGTTTGTGTTTAAAATTTGGGTGTGAGACGAGGCTTCCTTTCTGGTTCCTGGCTTGGTCTTTCCCTACAGGTTCAAGTTTTTTAAGCTGTAATTTTTTGGGTTAATTTGTACAAAAGAGAAAACTTCAGAGAAAAATAAGACGTGAAGTGAGCATCCCGGGTGAAGAGGATTACAGAGAGCGTGTGTGTGTGAGGACTTACGAAGAGGTGGATTTGAAAGCACTGAGAATATTGCCTTTAAGGGATGATGCTGGTAAGTGTGGTAGTTAAAAAAAGACTGCAAATTTCTTGACACGACTCCCTTGAGAGTTGGGGGTCTACGTCCTCTCCTTAAATCTGGGTGGGCCTGTGAGTTGCTTGTAACCAGTGGAATGCTGCATGACAGTTTCATGGCGTGGATGGAGAAGACGATGCAGCCTTTGCTCTATTGATGGGGACACTCACTACCGGGGCCCTGAGCGGCCATGCAGTGAGGAAGCCCACACCATGGGCGAGAGGGCACACGGAAGTGCTCCGGTGGAGGTCCCAGCTGACAGCCAGCATCAACCACCAGACCTGTCAGTGAAGGTGCCTCCAGAAGATTCCAGTCTCCAGCTGTTGCATCAGCTCCGGCTGTTTTTCCAGTTGAGGTTCTAGATACTGCTGAGCACACATAGGCAACTGTCCTTGTACTCTGACCAAATTCCTGACCCACACAGTCTGTGAGCATAAAGAAACAGTTGTTTTGAGCTGTTAAGTTTTGGGGTAATCTGTTAGGCAGCAGTAGCTGGGGGCACGGGAATAAGGATGGGGGGAGGGAGGGACAGCGTTACCCTCCCTTTTCCTTTGGCACCATGTGTTCTGCCGTTGAAGATTTTGCCCTGAACCAAGAGCAGGGCAAAGTAAGAAGACTGGGCATAAGGATCCAGAAGAGGCCTTAGCATCAGTTTCCAGGGAAAAGAGAAGGAGATAGGCAGGAATTTCTCATGGCCAACAGCTCTAGGCAGCCATTTTCAGGCAGCCCAACCTCAATCCAGTATAAACATACCAGTGGGGACTTCTGCGAAAGATCCTTCATAAGAGCCAGCGTTTCAGGGATGGGGATTCTCTTTTTGCAAACTCAGAGGTGTACACCTGTTTCCTAGTCAAGATTTTTCAAAGGGAATATTTCTATATGGACTGTGGGAATGGCTATGCTCTTGAGTGTCTGAGAGTGGAGAGGAAAAGCACAGGTGAACTAATGGGCAGCATTGCTCTGTCGAGACCAAGTTAGGTCCATGGAGCCACAGTAGGGAGAGGGTCATTGTCCCGACCAGAGCAGGGCTCAGCCATTGAGAGTCAGGGATTCTGCTCCAGAAGCCCCGCCGCAAGGTACAGCGTGGTTCTCACAAGGCGTCCGGATACCCGGCTACAAAAATAAAGAGTCCGTAGAGATCTGGTGCTCACTAGACCCAGTATGAAGTTTTCCCCTAGGATATAATTTATAGATTAATCTAGTTTTAAAAGTAAGTAAAAAGATCTCAACTAGGGTAGAAAAGGTTTCCAACTCAGAAGGTTTCTTAAAATGTTCTTATGAATAGACTGTTTTTCTAATTTCTGCCCTAAGTTTGTGTATGATATATTATTACACCAGAATGTGAAACCAGCCAAATGAGCCCCAGGAAAGAAATATTGCTCCAAAGTAAATATAGGAACTTGGTTAATACCGCATGATCGGATATCTTGCAAATAAGACACACAATTAAACTATCATCGTATATGAGACTGGGAGTTACAGATTGTATGAGATAGTCCCACCAAGCTCAAGTGGAAATATGATACACTTTCTGAGCTTTGAGAAGAATTCTGGGAAAAGGAAACTTTGAACCTGTACAGGGAGGCAAGCACGATCATAGAGAAATATGGCTGAAAAGTAGGGGACACACAGGAACCAAAGCAGATCATAAATCTTTAATGTAGAGCAAATGTTTAGCAAACCATTGTAGCTGCAGGAAGGGATAAAACATCTGGGGACGTGAGGCGATTCTCAAATTTTAGTAAGCACCCAACAGAACAACACTTGCGGGTTAAATGCTATTAAAGCATATACATATTTAAAAGAATCTTCTCACAGAAAAGAAATTCAAAGCGAAACAAGGGAACTACTTATGTTAAGCGAAACAGTGAAAAGCCACTAAATGAAAGAATTAAGGATGGGGAGGCATTTTAAAAAACTCATTAGAGTGTGATTTTACCTTGCCACATACATAATTTAAGAGAAAGTTTACTTTAAGTAAAGGGTAGGAAAATGGAAACTACAAACCAAGAGACAATAAAACAAACTCTAAGAAAAAACCTTCTTACTTCATAGCTTAAAATAAGTTATTGCTTGGAACTGCAGACATTTTTTATTGCAAAAATTTTTTACATTGTGATATTACTTTATTTTAATGAGGCAGCTCAGACAACTTGGGATATATGTTTAGATAAAGGTTAGGAAGAGACGCAGTGTCTTCAAATAAATAAGAAATATTAGGTACAAAAGAAGATTCAAAGATGTCCCTAGAAAACCAGTCTGACTTTTTTTTCCTTTTTGCTGGGGGAAAGTCAGTGTAAATACATTTTATAGGTAATGAACAACTGTTCTTTGCTTAAGATAGATGGGACCCTGCTCTCCTGACATTGTGTGTTTTTACATTTTTAAGCGTTTTCCTTCTCTCGGGTCTTACAAATGATTGACACGAGTCTGGCAGAGTTGCAGACCCTGGTTTTAAAGGATCAAAGACTGAAATGGAGCTAATTTCTGACAATGATTCTACAGCCTGGAGAGTTAATTAAGTAGGAGAAGATGGCCTATCGCCATTTATTGAACTGATTAAAAATAAAAACAATAAAAAGCATATCTCAGAGCATGACACAAATTATTATTATTCTCTTTTGCCTTGAAAAATATTTAACCTGACTCTTCTCTTTTGAAGGTTAACCAAAGCTCAGTACATTTTGTTAATTGGTTCATTAACTTCTCAGATCCTGGGATAATTCATATTCAGACTTTCTTATGTAGGCTTACATTCATATCCTTGTGTAACCCATGGTCTCAGATTGGGTTTTCTTACTAAAAAGAAGAGAGTTGGTATTGGAAGAGAGCTTGAAAGGTTACCTGGTCTTGCCTTCAAGAAGCTGTATTCTAAGTCAATAAATGAAGACATGTAGCCTCCAGACTGGGAGGAGGTTGTAGACCATGGGCTGCCAGTGAGGTCATGATGGGGCAGGATCTCATTGCCTAACTTCACAATCCAGAAATCCGGCCTTCGTCTGCTTCAACGGTAATCATGCCGTGGGGAAGAGGGCATGGACCCATGACGCCATTTCCGTGAGAATGACAATGACAAGAACTGCATTAATCTGGACAGTGCTTTTTTTGTGTGTGTGTGGTACTCGGGGGGCCTCTCACTGCTATGGCCTCTCCCGTCGCGGAGCACAGGCTCCGGACGCGCAGGCTCAGCGGCCATGGCTCACGGGCCCAGCCGCTCCGCGGCATGTGGGATCTTCCCGGACCGGGGCACGAACCCGCGTCCCCTGCGTCGGCAGGCGGACCCCCAACCACTGCGCCACCAGGGAAGCCCTAGAGAGTGCATTTTTAACGACCTTTGATCATAAGCTCCTTCTCTACAACAGTTCTCCTTTGAGGTCTTGCAGGCCTTCGACTCACCTTTTACAGGAATTTTTAGAAGATGCTTGAGTTAGGAGATGCCCCAGCCGACCAGGTCTGTTAAAACCTCCTTATGTTCTGTCTCTCGACCTGTCTGAATGGCTTTATTGGTCGTGGTGAGTGTACGGCTTATGTAATGAAAGTGTCAGCCTTTGAATAAAGAGCCCTCTAATTCTAATTCAGTCAAGGTTCCTAAGTGGAACACTTTTTCATGAATATTTTTAGTTCTAATCAAGTACCCCTGGACTCAGAAGTGAGGTTTTCCTAAATATTTGTACAGGAGAGAAAAAACCCTGGGACAGATTTTATCTGGCTCACTGAATACTTTTGAAGTCTTGAGTAAGACGGGACATTTTGTAGGCCTTCCTTTCTGTGTCAGAGAAAGTTTCAACAAGGCAGGCAGCTAGATAAAAGAGAAATCCCGGCCTATTTGGAGATGAAAGTTTTCAAACTCGAGAATGCCAAATTCATCAGAGAATATCGCCTCAAAGGGAATGTTTGCTTTCCTTTGAAAATTCATTGTTATAAAGCTTATTGTGTCATTAGGCTAGACGTGTGATTATTGAGAAGCAACTAAAAATAATAAGGGGACACTTCATTAAAGGCATCCTTTTACTATAAGTATAAAATCACTAATGCTAGGTGACTTTTTTGTATTGAAATTGTGAGATGTGTATATTCTAGGTGTCTGCCTTCCCCATGAAAAGACAATCTGTACCCATCAGTATGTCTAACCAGGAAAACTCCCGTGTAACTACGGCGTGGAGAAAAGTTGAGGGCTTTGTTTTTCCTTTTAAAAAATTTTTGGAAACATGGAGAATATTTTACACGGGAACTTCAGAAGAAAGACCTATTCTTCTGCTCCATTTTTGGCCAGGTTGGTCCTGTCCTTTGATAAACGGCAAACTCACTTCGTTAACCAACCCTGAGCAGGTCCAGCCACTGACCCTGCTTGGGCTCCGCTCTGGGCAGGAAGCAGTTTTCCCCGAGGCCAGATCTCATTTTCAAGACTGAACCCTGTTGAGATATTGAGGCACTAAATCGCTAGCTGGTATTCAGTCAGCCCTGGAAAGAAGACAGTTATCAACAGGAGCTCGGGTGAAGGTGGGTGACAGCAGATGCAACTGGGGTTATTTTCCAAAGGACCAGAGGCCTCTGAAGTGTGACGCTGATTCTCTGACACACCCCAGATCTGCCTCCTCAAGTCTAGTTTTGTGTCAGGCTGGGCCTGTCCTCAGAATATGGTGAACGATTTTGTTCTTGAAACAAGAAAATGCGGAAATATTCACGTGTGTGGTCAAAATGCATATTAAGCCAAAAATAGTTGCCTACATTAAGAGGGAAAAACACTCAGCTCAGGAAGACATGACGACCTTTGATCATAAGCTCCTTCTCTACAACAGTTCTCCTTTGAGGTCTTGCAGGCAATGGACCTGATGAGCAATGGACCATCTCTGACCAGTCATGGCTTTCTTCAAGTAATGTGTTCCCCCTTCTCCCCGTCCCCCATAGCCTACAATGTAAAACGAGGAAGTCAAACATGGACATGGAGTTTTTAAAACATAGAAAGGATCCTTTGATAAAACATGCAAAGGAAGGCATTGTCCTGATAAGAATAAGGGATTGAAAATGAAAAGACCATTTCCTCCAAGAAGTCTTCTTGGATTTGGCAAGAATAGTATTGGATTTCCCCCTTACCACCACGTGTCTTCCACTTAATGCTGAAAGTTATAACAAAGCCTAAGTAAATACATTATATGGGCCTTGATTTCAAAGCTCCGGGAAGCCCATATCCTAAAATAGCAGAGGCAGGAGAATAGAAGCATTTTTAAAAGTCAGATAACGATCAGACCCAACATATCTACATGTGCGATCAAATTTCCCTACGAAAAAGAGGCTAAGGTTTTTCTTTCCCCTGTACAGAAATACTTTTCCGAATGTAACAGAAAAATTTGCAAAAAAGTTGTATGTAAATCAAGTCTTTGTAAATAATTGCAATCACATTTTAAACGGTTTTGCTTTTTAAAAAGAATTCTGATAGCACAGGGAACTATATTCAGTAACTTCTAATAACCTATAATGGAAAAGAATCTTAAAAAGAATATATATATATGCACATATATATATATATATATATATGAATCACTGTGCTGTATACCAGAAACTAACACAACGTTGTCAATCAACTACAATTAAAAAAAAAAAAAGGAATTCTGTGATAACTCCTTCCTACAGAGAATACTTACTTTAAAATATGGAAATCTACCTTTAAAATATATAAGTATTGGGGGTTTTATGTTCAAAAAAAGTCTCCTCTGTACCAAAGCTTTACCAAATGGGTAACTGTCTCTCTGACATGTGGTAATTATTTTCTGTTAAGTCCTTTCATTTAACTTAATGCTGGTTTCAGTTTTGATTGTGTTTAAGGCTCATCTATGCTGTGGAGGTGAGACGGTGGAGGCCCTCTTCACGTATAGATCTCTACCTGTCTGTGACAGATTCACACCTCTTTAGGAACCAAAGTTTAATCTAGAAACTATTATTGAAGAAAAGAGCCACACACATGACACATATAGGTTTCTATCTGTCTGTGACAGATTCACACCCCTTTAGGGACCAAAGTTTAATCTAGAAACTATTATGGAAGGAAAGAGCCACACACATGATTCAATCATCAGATCAAATGTATCCGGGTGAATTAATCGCGTTTGGACTGATAACCCTAGTGCTACGTACTTTGGAGATCAGGATAATTAGTTCAAAAGCTAGTGAATCTCAGATCACTGGGAGCCAGAAGACATCTGTGCATATTTCTCAAGCCTACAATTAAAACTTGCAGCTTGGTAAAGGGCTCTTGGAAACATTTCCTTTAAAAGCCGGTGGACTGTCTTTCCCCAAATGTACTAGGACAAAGGTGGGGAGAACAGAAAGCAGGGCCTTCTCCGCTTTGGAGACTCTGATGCCAGTGCCAGGGATCCAGGACACTGGGGTCTCCGGGATGAAACACACACCACCCACTCCCCGCCACACACACTGAGCCTCCCAAGTGCGTGAGCCATGGAAGCTCCGGGTCTGGGGCCAAGACCCCAGAGTCCTGACACGGTGGAGTCCATAAGTGGGAGCCATTGTCCTTTCCTCCCTGCATACTCACAACTGAAACAGAGGGGAGTTTGTCCTTTCAAGGGGTTCTGGGTAGAATGCATTCTGTTCAGTGGGATCTTAAAAAAAAAAATCAAGATCCCTGTGGTAGCTATCAGTCATTGGTTTCCAGTTACTCAAGTTTTTATAAGTCTTAAGGATCCTATAAACTTTGAGAGTTGTAGTAAAATATTTATAGAGCAAGTCAAAGAAAAGCATAAAACAGTGTCTAGGTGAAATTCTGACGTGACCAAAATTCCTTCCTACCTCTCTTGCTTTTTGATTCGTGAGGGTCTAGGTACCCAGCTTGGTGAAACATCAACTCGTTTCACCCCGTGCACCTGGACTGGTGTGATTTCCACAGCTGCTATATTATTTCATTTCTTTTCTTCCAGGTCTTAAGAAATCCAAGAGATGATTTTGATGAGGAAGCATGGCCCAAACTCACACCAGTGCCATAGCTGAAATCTCTCAGGGCACTACCCTTCTGAATTTTCCTAGGAAAGGGCTTTGGAGTCACTTTTCCCCTGTGTACGAGAAACCCTAGGGTAGTCACTGGTGTTTCAGGTTTTTAGGCAGGTATAAAACAGAGGCCACCCAATGCCTCCAGATGCTCTTTTGTGAAGCTGTCGTCAGATCCTGGTGCAGCTCTATCTGGAAGAGTCACATTGTGCCTTAGTACCTTTACATTCCCCACCAATACTTAGGTCCTTCCATCCCTGGTTGGGGCCCGGGGCCTTTAGTGACAGGGTGCTGTCCCTCAGCTGTGGCCCTGCCATTGGGCAGTGGGGACGGGTGTTCGGCAAAGTGACACAGGGTCCATAAACATGCACGGGGCAGGAAAGTTCTATCGCATATAAATGTGTGCAATATTATTCCAGGAAAAACGTGAATGTTTTGGAAGTCATCAGGGATTTCCTAAATGACTGTGGTACACAGCAGCCAACAGGGTTTTGCTCAAAGAAAGCTCTGGATCATAACTGAACGTGTGTTTAGGAGGCAAGGGAAGGTCAAGAACCACAGGCAAAAGCCATACCATAACTCTGGGGCTGCAATGAAGTTCATGACCCTGTATGCAAAAGTGTGATTATACAGTAGTGGGGTGGGTGCCTCAAAGGATATATATGAATGAATACATCTAAATAAACGTGACCTTCAAATTAGCCATGGTAAAAACTCTAATTACTACGATATGTGTTTGCTTAAACTGTTTTTTTTCTTATATCTTTTTTGAAATTCTTTACTCAACCCTTCTTATCCCATAGAATGTTTATTTTTTTTATTTAAAACATTTTTTTCCCTCTAGATTGTGATATGCACTCCTCCTCTGAGCCTCTTGGGGTTTTGCATACATTACTAGTGTAACGATTCCCATTTAACACTGTAATTAGTTATTTTCTGGGTTTGTGCCCAATAAAGGAATGTATCCTGACACAGAGTAAAAATGTAAAAAAAAAAAAGTGTGTGGAGTGGATGGCCTTCTTGCCTAATATTTCAGGGTAAACATTTTGTTTTACACCAAAGCAGCGTTACCCAAATTGATCACAGAAAAATCTGTTTTCAAGTGATTTTTGGTTGATTTTTAAGAATCAATGCACCTTCTTGGTATCAAGATTTATAACCATTGAGGTGATTTTAAAAGAATGTGCTCCTGGCTCTGAAGGCAATTCCAAAGGAGGAATTTCCAAAATATTTCTGAGCCGTGACTGCGTTACTGTGTAGTAATGCCCCAGCGGAAAAATATTTTTTTAAAGCAGTAGAACCGTTCTTTAAAAGTGACTAAGAGTTACTGGAGGCTGAGAGATCAACTCACTATTGTGGCAAACTTCCTTTGCTTTGGGAAAAATCAGCAGAATTTCAGTTTGTCCAAGAACGTTCATTTGTGTCAAGAAAGTCATCATCCATCTGACTCTAGACATTGTAAGCTGAGATGTGATGTGTTCTATTTAATATAAGTCAAGCCTAGTTTTAGGGGACATTGTCCTTGCAGCCTCTTTGAGTATGGATTTAGATTTTAGTGATTGTCTCTGAAACAGGTCTAGGGAGACGTGTGTATCTGTGTGTGTAGGTGTATGTGCATGTTTAAACAAACATTTCATCAACCTTTTCATGTAAGGATATTGCAAAACCCAGAAGGTAGCCTGGCTGTCTCTTCACTTCAAATTGGGGGAAGGACCAGGAAGATAAAAGGACCAGGTTTGGCCCAGTGCCGTCTAGGTTAGAGCCCCAGGCAGGGCGTGATGAAGACCAGTAGACGGAAATGAACCACTGATTATTGGGGTTGGTGTCTGGGGCCATGGAGGCTGCATGGAAGCTGGTGGTGGTTTGAGGGTCCCTCTTGTAGGAAGGGGAAGATCCTTTTCCCAGTCATCTCAGGGAGGAAGAAGCAGGCCTGGCCCTGAAGCTGGGGGCTGTGTGCCTAGAGCTGTCTGCAGGGCAGGCGTGGGAAGGCGCCTGCAGACACATTGAGAGTAGGCTGAGCTGGCTAGGTCACGTTCAAGTGAGCCAAGAGCGATGGACAAGGCCTGAGGTTGGCTTTTGGAGCTGTGAACCTCCAAAAGCATCTACTAGAGCATCTACTTTAATAGGCATGTAAGTTTCTTTCTAAGTTGCGTCAACCCCAAGCCTTCCGTAAAATTTTATTAAACCATCTGACTGTTCCTCGCTGTGCTTTGTGGAATTAAAGGCAGTGCTGGGGTCTGTAGGCGGGGTGCCTTGCTGTGGGGAGGGGAGAGTGGCCCAGGAAGGGAGGCCAGTTTCCAGCCCACGCCAGGTGACCTGCAGAGCTTGGAGTCAGGGCGGCTGGAGGGATAACCAGTGGCCCCTGGGAGGGATGCGGGGACCAGCCACCAGTGCTCAGCCACCCTCCAAAATGGCCCCGGGGGAGAACAAGGGAGAAGACAGCTCTGGGGTCTCGAGGGGATTGGGCTTCAAAGTCACAGCAATTTGGGTAATTAAGGAAACATGATCGTTTTGGCAATTACAGGTGGGCGAGGTCTGGAACATACCGACTCTCCTTGGAAGAAGTGTACAGCCGGATGAGGGGGTTGCTTTGAAGGGGCCGGCATTACTGGCTCACTGTCTATAAGATACCTGTTATCTAATGGAAAAGGTACACGGAGACAATGAAATCCCATATTTTACCTGCATTTAGAGATTCTCACTATGTAGGTGAAATAGGTGAAAACCGAACATTAACCGAAATGTTGAGTTTTCAGTGGGCTGTTGGGTGCTCTCTGCCCTAACCCTCTTCGTCTGCCCGTTTCTCACTCCTCCACCTCCAGAGCCCCCCAGCAAGTCTTTCCTGTGCCACAGAGGTCCCAGAGCTGCCCCTTCTCCCACCTCTGTTTCCATCTCTCCAGCCTGTGTCACCACCCTCTCCTTGGCCTCTTGGCAACACGGTCCTCGAAGGCAGCAGCGAGATCTTTTTAAAATGCGAGGCAGATCATGACATTTCCTGCTGAGAGCTCCCCAAACAAGCCACATCCTTCCACTTCCAGAAGGTTCTCTGGAACCCCGTCTCCCAGGCCTCCCCTTTGCTCCCGCCTGACAGCCACGCAGGCCTTTGGGACGCTAGCCTCTGCTCTCTCCCCTCGGGGCCTTGTGCTCTCTCAGGCTTCTGGTGTGAGCCGTTCCTCCTCAATCAGATGTCACCCAGTGTCACCTCCTCAGAGAGGTCTCCCCCGGGCGGTGTCCCACCCCCCCGCTACCACATCTGCTTATTCAGAGAAGCTGGTAGACCCTCAGCTCACTCATGTCTTTTGCATCCGCCTGTCTGTCTCCTCCTTGTAAGTTCCGTGTGTGTCCTGCGCCCCGCGGCACCCCCAGCGCCCAGCACGCGGCGGGGCGATCAGATCAGCGCTGAAGAGGTGAACGGAGAATGTGCGCCGGACACCGGGCAGCGGCAGAGCCCGCGACAAAGCAAAAGTCCTCCCGAGCAAGTGTATACACTTCGGACGAAGGGCGAGCGGAACAGGGAGCCCAGAAGGACACACACACACTCCCTCACTCCCAGCTCTTCGCCTCGGGCTCAACGTGTCCCCCGCAGTCCATTCAGCGTCCCCCTTGGTGGCTCCCTTCCCTGAGCCGACACGTCCACGAACAGCGTGGCCCTCCTCTGCTTCCTGGGCCGGTCAGGGAGCCCGTCCAGGGTCCCCGTGGTCCTCCAGCGCTCAGCCCTCTGGTCCCCCGGCGCCCGGCCCACCATGCACACCGCCTCCCCGCCTCCCTGATGGGGCAGCGCGCAGCTCCAGGGCCGGTGGAAAGGGGTGAAGGGCCCGCTCTCCAGCCTGGGCTGCGTCTCTTCCCATGGCCTCGGGCTTTTCCAGCTGCCAAGGATGCCTGCCTTCCAGGGGCACTCTCGAGCGTGACAGCACTCAGAGTTTCTTTCTTCGACCTGAAGTGGTCTTACAACAGACCCCCTCGGGCCACCGTCCCGAGGGAAAAAAGCATCCTCCCCCCCGTCCCCTGCACTGACATAAACGCAGAAGCCTCTCAAAGATGGTACCTGCTTCCTCACTTCAAAAAAATCTACATAAACATGGCCCGCTCACACGGGGCTTCAAAAATCTTACCCGACCCGGTTAGTTTCTCTGTCTCTCCAGGTTGCCTGGAAGCGCGGAGCGGGCTTTGCGCCGGGCAGCTTCCCTCTCCCCTGAGCCCCAGGCAACCGGCTTGCCACAGTCAGGGTGTGTTTTTGGTAGAACTGAGCGCGGGTGTTGTCAGCGATTTTCTAGCGAATAGACCCCCAAACAGGGAGCAGTTTATGGCCATCTTACTAGTCTGACTGCAGTGCCAAGTCAGAAAAGCGTTCAACCCGTGTATGCTGATTATTTAAAAATAATAGACGATCCGAGCACATTTCAAATTTGCAAGACAGTCTTTGAGAAAACTGTGTCCTGGGGAGGGATGAGAAAGCAGGTCTGGAGCGATGCCAGTTTGCTGTCAGCCAGCCGGTCCCTGAAGTCCCTGGAGGAACCACCTCGAGGAGCCAGCATGTCCCACGTCTGGGGTGAGGTGGGCGGAGGGCCTTGCTACTGGTGACGTCACACTCCTGCCCTCTTATGTATCTTGTGTCCTCAGTCCCAGGAACACCAGCTTCATAAAAATATTTCTCTCACTGAAACTGCCCATTAACCTTTCTAAGTTGGCTAATGATTAATGTCACTAGCTTCTGGATGGGACCACAGTTCCCCGAGAAGGTACGGTGTCCACAAAAGGGTGGGTTGTAAGGACTCTGCAAACCTAGCCTGCTGTCCTCGGTCTGTCTGGTTGTGGCGCTAATGGTTTTACCCGCTCCATCGTCCCTTTTATTGCAGTCATAATTATGCATCTGGTCGGTCAGCACCTGCCCTACTGCTGGGGAGAGAGAACCCAGATAACAATGTCAAGTTTACCAGACCTACACGATGTGGACGTCACCAATTATGCGGCAATGTTGTATCTGGAAACCAAAGTCTCCTGGGGCTGGGGAACAGCCCAGCCATGGTTTCTTATGGTCTGCTCTGATTTCCTTTACCCTTGGCATGGTTCTATCAGATTGAACTTGTTTGAGATTCCCATTTCAGGGGTGAAAAATTGGCTGAATATCAGCAATTTCATGGGGTTCAACCCACCATATTTTGTTCTCAATTCTTCTAGAGCAGGGATGTCAGTCACAGGTCAAAGGTAACAGGCAAGGAGAATAAACTCAAGTGAGAGGAACGTCAGCGTTAGGGGCAGCACGTGTTCAATTCTAAATTGCCCCAGTTGTATGCTTTTGCATTAATATTATATGCATGTGTCTTCCGAAGAGTTTCCACTTCTTGGGTTGAGGTATTCAACGTAATGAGTGCATAAATGTTCATGTCATTATGGTGCCTAAAAACAGTTTTCATGGTATTTTCATTAAGTTACGAAGGGCGAGGAGGTTGTATTTACAAAAGGAATGACTGTAGTCTTGGAGGTCATGTGGGAAACGGCAAGTAACAAAGTGCTGTGAACAAGGTCAGGAAGTTTTGTCGGAATTAACGGCAGGTGAACTTGGAAACAGCGGAAGTCACTGCTTGTCCCAGGTGTTGAGGAGAGCTTTATCACTTGCTTACCCGCCACGTGACATGTCTTTACATGTATTTTATCTTTCCATCCTCCCAAAAATCCACCGGGACAGGCATTATTATCACCATAGGTGATGGATGCTCTGACGTTCCTACATAAAGTGTTAAGGTCCGTATTGCTAGACATTGGCAGAGTCAGAATTTACACCCAGGTTCATGTTAGTCAAAGCCTTGCCATTTCCTTACACCTGGGAAACCTGGAGGACCTGTTCTTGAGATGGTCCGGGGCTACGCCCTTGGTGCCGGCACACTCAGAAGTGTCCCAGCGTGGGACTGTGCACGCGGCTGGAACTTTCCTATCTACTGGCCCACTCCGCAGGTAATTGAGCAGGTCTCCCCCCAGTACAAAGCACATGGTTTGGGTTGCACTAACATTTGCCTCTAGACACTGCTGCTCCTGGGGTCGTTGCTACTCCTGGGAGAGCTTGGAACGCCATGGTCGATGAAGACGTTCTTTTAGTAGTGTCTCTGATGGCCTTCTTAGCTGCATTTTCTCGTCAGGAATCCAGGGTTAAAAGGAGTTCTAAATCACCTTTGTGCAAGACAAAATGGAGCACTGTTTGAACCTTAAACCACCAAATTCTTTTCCAGTCACGTGGTTGCTGTAGGTCGATGAGCCATTAAATCAAGTAACAATTATGCCAGGTACTTGAGGGGGAGGTCCGGAGAGGGAATACATACTTTCGATGCTGCTGTGTGGATTCTCAGAGTGATTCTGCTTTAATCATCTCTCATGGTAAGGGTCATGGATAAATACTGCTTTCACATGTACACGCAAGTACTGGACTTGGAAATAATGGGGATAAAGGCAGTAATTTAATACATATCAACTTGTTTGCTGATTTATTCTGCATCTGTCACAGCCTGTAAACCCCAGCAACCTCGTAACTGCTAATTCTGCCCCGTCGCTGACATGCAACAGAGACAAATGCCAAAGAGAAAGCGTGGAAGCTCAGCTGGGCCTCAGATGGGAAGTGGGCCCATTACTGTTGACGGTGGAATGTCCCCTGGAAACCGAGCCGGACCTTGTGGGGCTCCCGGGTACAAATCCTTTCTGTGTCCCCGTTTCTTGTTTGGTAGGAAATAGGCATCATTCAGCCTCCTAGACCTTCCTTGAGTACCAAAGGGCCGATTCAAACAATTACTAATCAGCGGAGGAAAGGGGTGCAGGAACGAAAGAAGAACGATAGTGGGTCAAGGAACAATAGCCAAGTAACAACAGTCTAGGAACTATAGTGGGTCCTGGTTCCTCCTCAAAGGATACACAGAACGATACCTTTGAGTTTCTTCTGCAGGAATTATGGCCCGCACCCAGGGGGAGGACGGTAACTTCAGGCTGAACAAGAGTCCTGGAGCCCCGCCCTGTTACCTCACCACCGGCCAGTCTGAAGAAGGATGCACACCCTGCAACCCTCATCCCAAGTTTTGCCCATAAAACCTTCTCTCTGAAAACCACCCAGGAGTTCAGGTTTCTGCAGCAGGAGCCCCCCGCTCTCCTCGGCCCTGCAGTAAACCTGTCTCTGCTCCAAACTAAGACATTTGGGTTTGCTTGGCCTCCCTGTGCGTCAGACACATAAACTTGTGTTTGGTAACACCCTCATTTCTACTTGCGATCGAGTCAGCAGTGTGCCCAGAATTTCCTCAGGAAGGGAAAACAGACACATATAAAGTAGCATTCAGTCTACATTTTTGACCCTTTGCTCACTGAATGACTAGCTGTCACAGCCCCAGTGGCTCCGTTCACTTCAGCCACTGGGTAGGGTGCTTGGAATAGTACGAGTTTACATAACATTTGACCGATAGACGTTTGCTGGGTTCCTACCCCTGTATTAGTGACAGAGAAGCGTAGGCACTTACATTGTCTCTGTGGAGGTGATGGACAGCGGTGAAGCGATCAGACCTGAGGCGTTTACAAAGCAAAACTAGGAAGGTTAAGAAGAGTAGATTGAAGTTAAGCAAGAACCCAGTTAATTACTACAGACCCCAAATGGCTGAACTTCTGGGGGGACATGTTGCATGGATCTGAGCTGAGGGGCAGAAATGGCGTGGACAGTTACGCGTTCAGTGGCTCAGCATGTGGCCTTCCTGCTGTTCCCAAGGCTAACTGCAGCTACCTCGCAGAGGTTGTAGAGGTTAGCGATGAGGTTAGCAAGGCCACGTGGGGTGCCTGGCACAAAGCGGAAGCCAACACACGGCAGCCGCCTTGGTCACCGTGGAAGAGGCAGGACGTGAAATGGAGCTCAGAGAGTGACCAGAGTTTCAGCAAGTGGTGGGAAGAGAGAAAGGCACCCTCCATGCTGCTGTGTGGAGCCCTCACCCCTTTACTCTCACAGTTGTGTAGCTTTTCCATTACACGAATAGCCTGCAGTTTATTTAAGTTAGTTCCACCTCCGGCTACTATGTGTTAGTGTCCTAGTGCAGCCGTAACAAACGATGCAGATTGCATGGCTTTAGACAACAGAAATGTATTCTCTCGCGGTTCTAGAGGCTAGTCCAAAATCAAGGTGCCGGCAGGGCTGAGCTGCCTCCGAAGACTCTTAGGGGAGACTGTTCCCCGCCTTTCTCTCTGCTTTTGGTGTTGCCCGCCATCCTCTGCATGCCTTGCTTGTGTCTGTCTCTGTCTTCACACAGACTTCTCCTGTGTGGAGCTCTTCTCCTCTGCTTATAAGGACACCAGTCATCTCAGACCAAGGGCCCACTCTAATCCAGTGGGACCCCATCTTCACTTAAATAACTACATCTGCAGCTACATTATTTCCAAATAAGGTCACCTTCTGAGGCTTTGTGGGAGGACATGGATTTTAGGGGGCACCGTTAGACCCAGTCCACATGGCTGTGAACATTCTTGCACCTGCCTGCTGGGGCTCCTGTGCGCGGTGCCTGTGAGCCAGGCATCCACGTGAACGTCCTTCCACTGGGATCCCCGGGTCCTAACGTCCGTGAGTCCTCCGCTTTCACGGGATTAAGCCAGATTGCTTTCCTGGTTAGTTATGCCAAATCACACTCCCACAAGTAGTGTGTAAGAGCTCCTGTGACTGTCAGCTCAAGAAAATTTTGCCAACCTACTGTTTGTCAAGTGGTACATTTTTTCTTTTTTTGGGTCATGCTGTGGGGCATGTGGCATCTCAGTTCCCCTGTCAAGTGGTACATTTGTATGGCTTAATTTGCGTTTCCCTAATTCATATTCCTCATTTATTTTCTCCTTTGTAAAATACCTATTAATGTCTCCTGCCTGCTTGCTTGTTGGGTTGCTTGTTTTATCCTTAACTTTTTGGAGGAATTCTCTGTCAGTTATATAAATTGCAAACATTTTCTTCCAGTCTGTGGCTTGCGTTTTCAACTTTCTTCAAGGGATCTTTTGATGAAGAGAAGTCCATGATTTCAATGAAGCGAAACTTAGTACTTTTCTTTAAGTTTGGGAATTTTTGGTGTCTCAAGAAAATCCCTCCTGCTACTCTGAAGCCATAAAGATATTTCTCTTTATTTTCTTTTAAGATTGTAAAGTTCTGTCTTTCACATTCGAGTCTATAGGCCACCAGGAAGTGTTTTGTTATGAATGGTGTGAGGTTGAGATCCAGTTTCATTTTATTCCACTAGGGGTAAACAGTGATATCTGTATCACTTTACCTTTCCCCACTGATAGTCAATGTCAGCCCTGTCATCTTAAACAAATATCCATGTGATTAAATCTGTTCAGGCTCTCTGGTCATTTGTCATCTGGCTGGTCATTTGAGTTGTTTTTCAAATGTTTGCTATTATCAATGATTGTGTGAACGACAATTTTGCATGTCTATATTCGGTACGTCTCTGCTGTTCATTTCCTTAAACTTCTGGATGCAATTTTGCGTGTCAAAGAGTAAAGGCATTTTGTTTTTATTAGTTTCTCCTCGTGTTAGGGACCCTCCCTCAGACTGCTGCCCTGTTCAGCACGTGGACAGCTCCCCCACCCCTGCAGACTCCCCAGGGTGAACCGAGGGAAGCTCTGTGGGCAGGGGTCCACCTTGTTCATTGCTGTATGCTTAGCATAGTCACTGGTACATAGTAGATGCTCAATAAGGCTTTATTGAATGAATAACTGTGCTTCTCATTTTTTCACCAGCTAGTTTTACCACTAAAAAAAAAAAAAAATCCACTTTGTGAATTTCTAAAGGCCACTGTGGGACGGAGCCCAGGGTGTGTGAAGACTCTGGGGTGCCTACAAACCCTTCCCTTCAGTCACGCCTTCCTACAGCCCAGCACAGAGCTCTGTGAGCTGAATTTCCACAGTGATTTCCAGCATCTCAAGCCAAATAGAGTCCGTCTTCATGGGTTTTCTGCTTCCTAAGTGGAATGTAACACCAAATTGTGCCCTGCATGCAACTGGTTATACAATTATACAACCAGGAACATATCGTCTTTATACCGTTGGGTGAGGACTTGAGCTGCAGAATCTAACAGACCTGGGTTACACGTTAGCTCTGCTATTTGGTAGCTAAGGAAACTTGGGAAGTTTTATCTCCTCGTTTGTGAAATGTGGACAAGAATACCTCGCTCTGGGTGTTCTTGGGAGGGTTAGACGAGAGATCATGTATGTAAAGTTCTTAGTACAATGCCCGGCCCATCAGAGTAAAGGCTACAGATGTTAGGCGTTAATAATGGTGAGCGTGGCAGAGAGCTTAGAAGGCCTGTGTGCATCAAACTGCTTTATAACTCAGTGGAAATGGAAACGCACTTCCAGGAGTGAGGAAGGGGAAAAAACCTTTATTTTTAATCTGTTTTAACAAACTGGCTTTTTAAATTGTTGTGGCTGTTACTATGAGCTTTGATCCCTATACATTTCTTCTGCCTGGTCTAGGAGTAGAGTACCAGGGGGCCAGTAATGACTCCTTAAAGACAAGTGTTAGGATGGGGGGCAAAGAGCTGAGAGACTAACAAGCTTGCCCCAGGCAGGCCGCCCCCTACAAAGCCCCAGATCACCCCCTGTCCATCTCCCCCTCTCTGTGGTTTTGTCTTTGAGCACACTTCATCAAAAGCCACATCCTGGACTTCCTGACACAGAGCTAAATGATAATAAGGTCTGGAGAGCTTAAGCCAAGTCAAAGACATCACTTATGGAAGCTGAGAAGTAGCATAAGAAGAAATAAACCCAATAAACGGTCTCCTCGGATAGTAAAATGGACGCTATAAGAAGTTATAAGAGATTTTGTGAGCCGTAATATCCTTAGGACGAATAAAATTAAAACGTTTTTGTTTTGTTTTGTTTCGTCTTTACAATCTTTCATCTCTAACCAAAAGAAATAAAAATCCTCCTTCAACGTGACCCATGCCGATGGGCAAATCACTAGCGATGCCACCTTTTTCAGTCTCGAAGTAAACAGAGGGAGAGGAAAATTTGTTTTTCATTAGTAGAAAAGTGATATGACTTCCAGGAATTGTTGGGTAGCTGTTGCCTTGAAGGCTTGCAGGACTAAAAAATCACTTTGCTCATGAAAGTCTCATTTGGCTTTTCCTCCACAGCTGTGACGAGGATCCCCATGAGTTCCCAGAAGTGTGAACGTGAGCACGACGATACCTGGTACCACGTTAGTCTCTAAGCTTCCCAAAGGATCTTCAGGACTAACAGTGCCTGGAACTCTCCTCACACTCGGCTGTGGGTAGATTTCACTGAGGTTTGGAAGGAAAGATGCAGGCAGGGCGTTCTCAGTGCTCTTCCCAGGTCTTCCCCCGCAGGCCCCCTCCGGGCTGCCTGTCAGCTGGGTCTGCAAGCCCCCTGCCCTGGGCGCTTCACTCCGCGCGCTGTACGATGCACAGCGATTCGGTGCTCTTCTAACCAGAACGCTCAGGTTTGACTCAGGGTCCAGGCGGGAGGCACACCTGTGGTTCTAACGAAGAGAAATGAATTACAAGGAATTGGTGACTAGAATAGGTTATGAACGAGTTAGCTGAAATGGCAGAGGGTATGTGAAGCCATCCCAGAGGTAGCAGTTGCAGGGGGCAGCTACCACCCCGAGGACTCTGGGAGAGCAAAGGGAAGGACATGGAATTAGGAAAACGTAGAAGCTTGAAGGCGGGCCTTGGAGAGCTGGTGTCTTTGAGGCCGGGACGTGATGAAGCTGGCTCCACCAGTGCTGGAAAGATCGCCCACGGGGCTCAGCCGCTTCTCCGGGAAGGAGCTGCCGTGGCTGCAGGGAAGTCGCGGTACTAGGGTGAAGCCCGCAGAAGCAGGAAACAGACAGGAAGGGATGAGCCCCTCCTCCCCAGTCCTGCCGGCTCCCTCCTGAATGCCCTCCGGGTGGAAGCTAACACAAAGCAGATGGCCCGGCAGAGAGGGGTTTTGCAGCATCCGACCCCGCGTCCTGGAGCAGGGCACAGAGGAGCATTTGGAGCTGAGACACGACAGTTTGGGGACTGTTGCGCAGACCCAAAGCCATTAGGATGCTCTGCAAAATCACAGGGTCAGGGTAGGGTTAGGGGCACCTTTAACTAAAAAAATAAGTACAAAAATAATTCAAAGTTACCCCATCATTTTAGAGAAACAAACTTTTACAGTTTAGCAGTTCCATTTGGTTGCACCTAGGAACTCCCTTCTCTCCTGTCCATCCATCTTGCTTACTATAATTCTATTTAGCGTCCATAAACACTGATTTCATCATGTCACTGCCCAGTACTTATAACTCAAGTCTAAATTCTACAGACGATTGTATAATCCACACTTACCTCACGCTTTCTACTCTCCGTCCCCACCCTCCCCTGCGGTCCCACCTCAGACCCGCACTCATCATTACATACTTTGTAACAGGAATACTCTGTCCCTTCCAAGGATTCCTCCCTCTTCTCCCCAGCCCCCCCAGTTTTCCTTTATTTTTGTAATTCATTCATTCTTTAATTAATCTGGGTACAGGAAGTGCATAAAAGATAGAAACCTTCTTCCCAGAGAGAGACATACAGGCACTACATTTGCATGTAATGCTGCAAATTCTGCTAGTAGACAGCCTGCGGATCCTTGCCATGGAACCTCTGAGGGTCCGTCATTCTCAGATTAGGGTCTCCTTTCAGAAAGTCTACACCAGGAAAAGTCCCCTCGTCCACTGAGCCAGCCTCAACTGCCAGCTACTCAGACCTTCTTTGATTCTGCTCCGTATCACACATTTTGCCCCTTTATTATACCAGTATATAACAGGTGGATTTAATTGACTAACACTTTATGATTGATGTTCCAGCTCCTCAACTAACATAATCTTTCGTGCTCAGGGACCCTCCCTCCCACCCTCCCGGCTCCCTCCTCTGCATCACACTGTATTTGCTTTTACAATAAGAAGCAACAAGTAACACGATTTATGGACGTGATATGGTTTTAGTGCCTTTCTTGCAAGTGATAAAACATTTCTTTAAAAGTATTCCGCAATATCTACCTCTTTGCTAATCAGACAGGCGCCTCTCCTACTGCACAGGGACTTAACGGGTTTTGCAGTATTTCAGAGAAGCGCAAAGTGGTGCTTATTCCGTCTCCATGTAAGAGGTATCTTTTTCTCAGTCCTCAAACCATAAATGGGAAGTTTGTTTCTGAGTCAAGAGGCCAGCACCCCAGAGGCCCAGCAAACCCTTGCTGTGCTTGGTGGGGCTCTGCCTCCCGTCTGGGCCTTTTCCCCATGCAGGGCTGGGCTCTATCCCCGGCCTCATGCGTGGTCAGAAGCCCTGCTGGGGGTCTGCGCCCACGGGGCTCCGCCCATCAGTCCTTCTTGCATCCCTCCCCCGACTACGGAGCTCTTGCTGCCTCTGCAGCCCCTCAGCTACCCAGCACGTGGCCCTTGTGCCCCAGGGGGGCTCCTGTGTCAGGCTCGCCTCTTTCCCGTGGGAGGGAAGACAGCATCTTTGAACCGAGCGCCTTATCAGGCGGAGACTGCCTGGAAGGATCAAAGGGTGGAAGGGAGGGAGGGGATCGGCCCGTTGCAGTCATGGGTGCAGTTCCAGTGCAGCCCCAGCGAAGATGCAGCTCTTTATCTTTCATCCCCTCTGGCACCCGCAGTCCTTCCCTGGCCCAGGACTGTGGAGGAACTGGCCGTGTGAAGGGGAGGGGAAAGCGGGGGAGGAAGGGGGTCTTTCAGGTGCGTCTCCTCTGTCCACCGAGCCAGATCCTCAGGTCTGTGTGATCTCGCCCTTCTGAGAGCTCTTGAAATGCCCTGAGCCTTATGGAGAAGCCCAGCAGAGCCATTTTCACTGTAGCTGGGAAACACCTGGTTTCAGCTTCCTCACCACCCACGTGCAGCTGTGTTGGCTGCCCTTGACCCCAGTTCTTCCGCCTGCTCCTTTGATATCAACATTTGTTGGGAATTGTGACTAGGGCTGACCATGATTAACGATAGACGTCCAAGTCTCTAACCATCAGTGTTTCTAAATGTTCTTTTCTTTCAGGACGTTAGTCAGTGGCCAGTAAACTCATCGGGTGTGAGTAAAACATTAGCCTTGTAAATCCTACTCTTGAACTTCCAGGGCAAAGTCATTGCTCTCAGGCTTGGGGGGAGTAGAACCTGCATTTGTGAGCATGGACTTTGGAGTCAGATAAACCTGAGTTCAAGTCCTGTTTCTACTGCTAATAGCTGTGTGACTTGGGGAAAGTCACTTGACCTGTCTGAGCCTAAATTTCCTTATCTATGAAATGGAGATTATAACGCTTAGCTGGGTCCTGTCTACTGGAGAGTGCTCTGTCTGGTTGTGATTCCTCGCAGCCTGGCCCTCTGAAGATACGGGTATAGAAACAAGCCAAGAACTCAGGTTCCTGATGACGTTGTTGAATAAACCAACCTTGAAGCCACTCAACTTCCAGACTTCTTGATGTAGCCAGTTGAATGGGGGTTACTTGCAGCGGAAAGCTTCCTAACTAATAAAACCCAAAATAGAATAACTTCACCTTAAATGAAGTCTAAAACCGTTCCACAACCACAACCACAAACTATGTAGAAGACGTTGCTAAATACAGCAATTTGGGCGAAATCCAGGGAGGATGCGTAGGTGCGTCCTAGGTTACACTTAGGAGAGAACAATTGAAGGGCATCTCAAAGGATGCCCTTCCAAGGGAGGGACCACAAAGGCAGCTGTCTTCACACTGGTTTCAGGAAATCCTTAAAAGGTCTGGATCAGGAGAATGCCACGTTTGGAAGTTTTTAGAGTGTTTTGCTCCTGAATTGTGCGAGTGGGAAGAATCGTCTGAAGTGAACGAAGATATTCCCATCTGGCACGCTTCCCCAAATTCCGTTGCAATAACCCAGTGAGAGCTGATGTGGCTTTGAACAACTTTCTACCAGTGGGGACACAGGGGAAGGAGATTGGAAGGTTTGGTGCATTGCACGAGGTGTCATCGAAGTTTTAAAAATGAAGAGCAGGAAATAAGGTATCACAGAAGCCACAGGAGAGAAGAGTGTCTAGAAGGAAGCTGTGATTACCACCATCACCACCACCATTAATGAAATCAGTGACCCAGTAGTGAGAACTGGCCTTGTGCCCCGGTGCTGCCGGATGGCTGACGTATTCTATTTAATCCTCACCAGGAGCCCACATATTGCCCCCCGCCTTCTGATAAGGGGACCTAGGTGTCATAGTTCACGTCCGACTGCTCATAACTGTGGACCCAGGATTCAGGGTCTGATGCTCCTAGAGCCTATTTCTTTAGCCGCAGGCTAATCCCGTGATAGGCGGCGATGCAGAGAATCTAGCCGGAAAGGAAGCTGTTGGAGTTGGTAATTAGGAAGTCACTGGTGAGAGACGTTTCAGGTAAAGGTTGTGCTGAAGTGTGAGTGCGGGCAGTCGGTAAATGGACCAGCCTTTGAAGAAGCTCAGGCCTGGAACTGGAGGGCGACAGCCCAGGGGGCAGATGAGGTCATAAAACGGTATTTTTTTTCCATTGGGTGTCATGAGAAAGGGCTCCAGTGCTATTAGTCATAATTATGGTGGACTGGGAAACACAAGTAGAAAGAGTTCACCCTGATGTCACTTAGAAATCCAAATGTTTTGAACCCCCCAAGCCAATTTTTCTCTCATTTCATACTGAATCGTCGTAAGAGATTCAGCAATTCTACGTCTGTTAGGCTGGGAAGTCAGGACAGCTGCTGGTCAGTGGAACTTGGAAGGAGAGCTTCCACCTCCCTGTAGATGTTGAGGGACCGGCCTCCAGTTAACCAGACGATTGTCTAGTCAAATTGATAATATCGGATTCAAACTGAGGGTCCCTCTAACACGAGCCCCGTGATGTGAGGTTACTGTTGTGAGTGCACTGTTTTTTGGCAACACTTTCTCGTTGAACCTGACTCAGTGTTTATTAGAAAAGCATTCTGGCTGGCTTGCTGGCCCCGCGAGCCGATCACCAATGCCAAAACTGCTGTGGTGTGAATGCCAGCGCTCTTCCGGGGCTTCTGGAAACTTCCAATCCTCTTGGTCCTTCCAGCTCTGCCCCTGACCCTCAGGAGACTGTCCAGTCGGTAACGGGAAAAGGGGGAAGGCTGCTCACTTTCCCGCTTCCTAAGGATGAGATGAATGAGGGAGACTGGAGACTGACTTATTAGGACAGCTTGTTTGCAGAGCGTTGATTGAATCTGACGATCCGGAGTTTTCCTTTTTCTCTGGCGTGGCTACCAGTGATACTCAAGCTGGTGGCTGCTTTATCTACCTGGACCCCTGAATGTTTATGAAGAATAGCCTCCGAGCCTGACTCCGCAGGCCTCCTGCTAACTCTCAGTGGACGTGTGGCATGAATGAGAAGTAAACTTTGGTACCTTTAAGCCACCAATAATTTGGAATTGTTTGTTGCTATAGCAGAATCCTGACTCATACAATGTAAGACCTAACCTATCTTTCGAGGATATATTACACCTGTATTATTTAATGCACTCTTAGGGCCACTAAGCTATAAGCACCTAAGGCAGACATGGCATGGTGCCCATTTTGTATTTCTGGCACCTGGAAGGGGTATATACTGTCTCTTAATGAAAGTTATTGTATGACTCCTTGGCTACCTGAAGGGAGGGAGAAGCATCTAAAAAATGAGTAACCAAAGTCCAATGTTTCTCCTAAATGTTATTTAAAATAACAGGTTCAGCTTCTCCTCTTCCCAGTGTCCTAAAAACAACAGCTTTCAAGACTACGATTTCACCAAATACATACCCTGCAGAGTCTCTGGTGAAATCATAGTAAATCGTAGAAAAATAATCTTTGCTCGCGAGAAAAGAGAGAGAAGAACTGGTTACTGCAAGGCTGAGAAGTAGTTATGTTCAAATTAAAAAATGGTGTTGCTATTATCTTCTTCAGACAACAGGAAAGTTTCAAGGTCCGTTCTGGAGACAGAATTGATCTCGTCTTATGGACGGTGGCTTCAAATATTTCATTTCAAGTATTCACCCCTCACAGCCAATAACTTGTATAATTCATTTTTTCCGTATTTCAATCAGATTGAGTTTATCAGGACCACGAATTTGATCGATTAGAAGAGTGAGATAACCAGTAATGCCATATCAAATGGCTCTATTTCTAGCCCAAGGCCGAGTCACTTTAGTTAACTTCTGCAGGCAGAATGCAGTTTCTGTTGAGCTTTCTGGAATATTAGAGGTAACGTGAAGCTTCTCCAGGACTCCCTTGGAGTATTAGCCTAGAAATGGCTGCGACCATTCCCTCACTTCATTCAAGCCCCCGACTGTGCTACCTGGCCTAGCCGTAAGCTCACCCCCTGGGCATGCCCCCTTTATTGTTCCTACAGAATTGATGACCCGAAATCGTGCCATCTGGTTTACTTGGCTATTGTCCGCTAGAGTGTAAGCTGTATGAGGGCAGGAGCGTCATCTCTCCTGTTCACTGCTTTAACTCCAGTACCTGGACCCGTGTCTGGCACGCACTCACTACTCAATACCTGCTTGTCCCATGACGGAACAAATGAATGAGCAAATGAATCCATCCATCGATGAGTTTCTTGAGTTACAGAGTTCCTAGATTGGTAGAAGCGGAAGGAAACCTAGAGTTCTCCAGTCCGAAGCTGTACAGAGCGGCACCCTGGGGGTCGTGCCTAGGATTGTACCCAGTCCGTGGTCAAGCCAGGACCGGGACGCACAGCCCAGGGTTATTTCCGTTGGAGGCCATTTGGAGGGTGGCGGGGTGGGAGGAAGGTGGAAACACCTGGGATGGATGAGGGAAATGTTGGCAAGAGAGGCTACCAGTGCCCTGAGCCTGTCCCATCTTCCCACTGCTGCCCGACCGCCCAGTCGCGTAGGTGGTGACAGAAGGTGCGGGAGCTCTGGAGGGGACGGGAAGACAAGGTGTGGGGCGGCCACCAAATGCAGAGGGGGGTTAAGAAAGAAGCTGCGCTTTTCTTTTTTCTTCCTTTTTTTGTTTCCATCACAAACTTAGCATGCCTTTCCCTCTCTTTGTGATCTCTTTCTAAAACTATGAGCCACTGAGTATTTCAAATAGGCTTTCTGTCATGTTGTAAATATTCAGACCGGGGATGGTAATTGTTCCCTGTGATTAATTCTGCTTAGCCAGGCAAGTTGTGCAAGGTCTTCACTGGAGGGTATGTCTTTCATGTTTTAATGTGCCTCGTGTATAATGCAATTTGTCCTTAACTGCAGTCGAGACAGTGGAGTTCGGTTAAGGACTTTGGGGGAGGGGGAGGTCTTTTTCCTGATGGCAATGTTTGGAAGCACTTAAATTGGATGGTTTGTGTTACCCCTCCCTGAGCTGAGATGAAGGTAATTGACAGGGCTGAGGGCCAGAGGCTCCTACTGGCTGTCCCAGTTGTTTTGGTCTGGGGTTAATGGAGAAAAGCGCCATGTTGAAGGTTACAGCATTTCCTTTGCTTCCATTTTAATGATATTTGCCTGCCAGTATTTCCTCTTTGAAGAGCAATTTAATAAACAATCACTGGCGTTTCATGTTGAGGGTAAGATTGTGATAGCATTCATCTCCCCGGGAGTTCTGCCTCGGCGTGTGATTGGATCAAGCCCTTTGCAATGAATACGGGTGAAGCGCTGGTAGCTCCCAATGCATCATGGGTCCCCCCTGCACGGGATGAAAATGGGCTGGGGGTCCGAGGGCACGGGGACGATGTTCAGGATGATTCTGCACACTGCTTAATTTTCTCTTACTTGAAACTCATTTTCCAAGGAAGTCAAACCTGAGCCTGGAATTACCTGAGGACCCTGAAGGGGAGGGCCGAGGGGGCAGAGGGCGCACAGAGCTCTGGAATGTGATCTTCAACCGGCTTTGCACTTGGGGACAAGAGGAAGCTCCACGGTCAATGTCTTCATTGTTGAAAAAAGACAGCAGTGGAAGGTCTAAGGCTTGACAAGGAAGGTGATCATCACATGAGGCTTATTAAGGGCCCACATGGGAAGACACTGCTCTGGGTGCCATGCTGAGCAAGCCCAGACGAGGAGCCGGGCGGTGTGCATCTAATTTTTGATTAAAATCACATGTAAATGTACACAGCTAATTAGGGTAGGCCTCAGGCTCTAGCGAAGGTGCTAGGGCTGAGGTGCTAGGGTGCAGGGGCATTTACACTAAGAAGTGGGAGCTCGACAACCTTCCAGCTTCTCCTGGTCTGCAATTCACAACAGCAGCGGTGCTCCAGGAAAGCGCGACGGAGACGCGGCACCCCCGAGGGAGACTGCAGCACGACACGGGACTGTGCGTGGAAAGGACAGGGGCCACTCATCTATGAGTAGAGCCACTCCGTGTGAGGCCAGAGGGACCCACACAGCTTGTCTCAAAGACCACGGCAATGACAGTTTCTGTAGCATCACTGGTTGGCCGGTTTCCTTATTCTTTGTTTCGGCATGACAGGATCAGAGAGAAAGTGTAAGCAGACATCCCTGTTTCGGGTCCTTTTGAGAGCGGGGATGTGACTTTTAGTAGTGGGGGAGGGCTGGCTGTGGCCAGCACACACGTGCTTCAGGGAAGGGGTGGAGATGGGCACACTGCCGTAGTTAGTCACCCCCTCGGTCAACAGTGGCCGTTCCTGTGGTTGTGGACATGCAGGCTATAAGCTTCTACATCCTGTTTATCTTAAAAGAACTGTCACAACAACAAAAAGATATTCTAAGCTTTAGCCCGTGATATGCTTATTATAAGTAATACTATAAAACGGATAAGAGGGTGACTGCAGAATAATTAGCATGGCCCCTCGGAGATGCTGGCCATGAGTTTTGACTTGTGGGTGTGACAGCAGACGTGGCCAGTGCGTGTTGGGGACGGGTGGGAACTGCCCATCATTTCCTGAAATAGCTTTCGAGTAGGCTTGGAGGTTGTGTAGACAACCCGGCTCTGCCCCGGCCGCCACAGAACCTGGAGGCTGGCACCCGGCTCTGCCCCGGCCGCCACAGAACCTGGAGGCTGGCACCCGGCTCTGCCCCGGCCGCCACAGAACCTGGAGGCTGGCACATTCTCTGGCTTCGCCAGACACAAAATTAGATGTAGAATAAGGAATCAGGACAACCCAACCTTCGCCCTTTCTCCAACCTCCATCCACTCACTCATTTTTCTGCCTAAAAATATGCGTTGAGATTGTCCTCCAAGATTCCAGTTAAGTGGAAGAAGAAGAATGATTTTCCCTCTCTGTTTTTCTGGGGAAGAATCAATTCAAACTTGGGTGGATTCTTCTACAGCAATCTTGTGTGCCAAGTTCACGAGACACCTGTGACACCTGGATGGCAAGGTCATTGAATGAGGACGTTCTTAGTGGGGTCATAAAAGGCTGAGTGTTCAGGGCAAACGTGGCAGTACCAGGCCCAGTGTAGTGTAGTGGCTGAGAGATGGTTCTAGAATTATTCTCCTGGGTTCCAACCCCAGCTCCACCATTTACTGGCCGTGTGACCTTAAACAAAGTGCTGGGCTTCCTCATGCCTCCGTTTCTGCATCTGTGGAATGGGCACGATATTAGAATTTACCATAGATTGTGGTGAGAACTTAGTTATTGAAAGGATTAAACGAGTTTAATATTACAAAAAACACTGGCACAGTACCTGGCGCGTGTAAATACTTGATAAATGCTACTATTATTCCTTCTTAATCCAGAACCTCAAATAAGTATACTTCCCTCTCACCCCTATTGGCTGAAGTCAACTCTAATTGTATTGGGCCCTAATTAATTCTTCCTGAAAAAGTAGCACTTACTGGGTTTATTAACAAAACAATCAGTACAAAACCTTATGCCCTTCATAAAAAACAAACAAGCCACCAAATACACACAGGTCTGATGAGAAGCCCTGTGGATGTCCTCTTCCCCCAGGACAGGGAAGTCCTACTGCAGATCAGGGTAATAAAGGTAATGGGGAAAGAATGCAGATCTCCATGTTTGTCTAGTGAATTGGAAAAGGCGTGAGTTATTCAGATTTATCCAATGAACTAGCGGCTCTTAAAGATAGTTTGTGCATCGCAGCAAGCAGGGAAACCATGAAAATACCAGTATCTGGGGACCACGCCAGAGCGCGTCTGCAATCTGGCCTGGATCTGTATGTCTAAGAAGTTCTCCAGATGATCCTGAGGCACAACCAGGTAAGACCGACTGACGTGAACAATTGCACACTTAGCGAACGGGTACGCGGCCCAACTAGGTTAGTTAAGTAGACCTGTGGGTGGTACCGTGAAAGGAACTTTTTTCACATGGAAATAAGTTCTTCCTGTTAGTCCCTCTCATTGTACAATTAACGCTTTTCCTTTGTCTCTGGAGAGGACTATTTGGCAAAAGGCATTGGAAAGAATTCAGGTATTAAGGGGTTATGGAAGGAAATCTACGCGTCTCAGGTGTTAGGCACATGACTCTTGTTATGGATCTGGCTTCTCACTCATTACGTTAGCAGTGAGGTTCTAATGTAAAAAAAGCATCTCAGCAAAATGCAACACACTTGATACATATTCACCTTAGCTCTGGGCCTCCAGGAGCACTTTTCCACGGGGTGCTAGGCCTCCCTTTGCACCGCTGCAGGCGCTGTTTGCACGGTGTAGAGCGGGAGCTGTCTTGATGGACAGTGGTGCTGACCCTTGACCCTGCAAGGAACCCTCCCAGGATCACGTCCCAGATCTGCACATCCGCCCTGGAGCCCGAGGTCCAGCCCGGCTGTCCACTGTCCCTCACTCACCCCCTTCCCTCCACCCTCCTTCCCGTCCCCTGGCCTCACGGACTTCAGTAGAAAACAAATCTGTACTGTACCCTGGCCCCTTTTCAGAGTCCCAAATTCATGGACGCCCAGAGTTATTAAAGAAGTTCAGTAAATTGAAAGATAATTCCTTGGCCCCAGAGAGGAATTAGGATAATTCTATGCCATTAAACCCAACAACTAAGTGGCTCTTTATGAGAAGAGCATCTCACGCCTGGGCCCACGTGAGAGTCTTGGCTCCTGGAAAGGTCTTCCGGCGTCTTCCAGGCCATTCGTCCTGGTTAGTCGGAGGCCACCACCCTCATTAGGTCATGTTTACTGAAGGTGCTTGTTTTCTGTCTCTCCATTCAGTTGGTTGCAGGACGGCTACAGGACAGAGTGTGTTGTAACTGACCACCAGTGGCGCTGGCTCCCTTCGGGGATTACGGTTGCCTTGGTGACCAGCTTTGCTGAACTCCCCACAGCAAACACGCAATGAACGGCTGGGTCAACACCCAGGTAAAACGGGGGTTATGCAACTGTTTGCCGAGGCTTTGGGAGGATTTTTTTTTTTTCCTGGACATTTCCCAGAATAGCCGCATATTCACAAATTCCAAATGAAGAATTCTAATTTCAACCCATAACAAGTATTTCCATTGTTTGTGGAAAAGAGCTGTTGCTTTTGGAAGTATAAATTCAGGTCTGTAGATCTGAACTGGGTGTTGCATCCGTTTCAGTAACGGCTAGAAAGCATATTTAATGATAAGCTTTCCCTAGACAGGAAACCAGAGGCTGCTCATGTATTTCTAATGATCTACATAAATAATTTCATCTACTTAGATTCCCAGCTTCAGTCATTAAATGGTTTTACTCTCATCTCAGCTAAATAGAGTCTTGAAAATGAATTTTAAAATGCAGAAATAAGCTTTTGAAAAAAAATTTCAGAGACAGGACGGAGCCTCTCTTTGTGGAAAAGCAAATTGGCAAACAGGACAATTTATTTGAGACAGAGAGTACAAAGGAGCAAGGTTCTGGGATCTCCTAATTCCTCAAACCATTTAATTCTGTGCAGACAATTAAATCGTAATATAAACCAGGTTTCCAGAGTAGTTTATGTTTATTTCTGTCTCTAATGGGAAGGAAAATCTCTCACAGGGTAAGAGCACACCAGTAGTCGTGACTTGTGCATACGTGGCTGAGGGACACGGTTTTCATCCTGATCTTTCTTTCTCTGTACTGTACCCATTTGTGAATTTCTCATACTCTCTGAGTGCTGACTCCCGAGGATTTTCTTCTCAGTTTCCTCCTCTCACCCTTTCTTTTTTCCCCAGCTGAATTTGGTCTGGTGTTTTACACGAGGCAGGCACTAAGAGCTGGGTGCTGTCTTCTTAAGCAGCTCGTGTCCGAGGGCTGAGGTGAGGTCTCTCTTCCTTTCCTCCTGTTTGCTCCCAAGGCCCAGGTGACATCTCCGAAGGCACTGGGCCCATGTCTTTAAACTCAGGTGGTACCTTCCTCCACAGAAGTCACTTTGTTTTGTCTTTCACATCCACCAGGAAGAGGGGAACCAATGAAATATCTCGACAACTTCTTTCATTTTGACTTTGTTTTTTTCTTGCTCATGGCCCAGATAAATTGTTTTGGACTAAGTGATAGTTAGGTGTAGGAAGTAATTATTGGTAATCAAATAATTTCAAGATGTCTTCCTTTTTATTGTGCTCTTATTTCTCATGTGTATCCTAGATACAGTCTGTTTTTGTTTTTTTCTTCTGGAAAGTTCTGGAAAAAATAATGAATGTAAGTGTAAAAGAAGATGTGTTTTACCTAAGCATATCTTTTAAACAGCACTTACTATTATTTTTAACTTTTTATTTTGCATTAATTATAGATTCACAGGAAATTCCAAAGCAATATACAGGTAGGTTTTGTACCCCTTCCCCCAATCTCCCTGAAGGTTAACATCTTGCATGACTAAGAGTATAATAGCAAAACCAGGAAATTGACATCGGTACAGTCCAGAGTTTATGCAAATGTCACCAATTATACATGCACTCGTGTGTGTGTGTGTGTGTGTGTGTGTGTGTGTATAGCTGTATGCAATTATGTCACATATGTAGCTTTGTACAACTACCACCACAAACAGGATACATAAGTGTCACATTGCCACAAGACCCCATCCTGGTACCTTTTCATAGTCACACCTAATCCCTCTCCACCCCTGGACAAACACTAATCTGTTCTCCATCTCTATAATTATATGATTTCACTAACGTATGAATGGAATCATGCAGTATGTATCCTTTAGAGATTGTTCAGTTTGTTCAGCCATTCATCTACTGAAGGAAATTTAGATTATTTCCACTTTTTTGGCTGTTATGAATAAAGCTCCTATAAATCTTGTACACATTTCTATGTGAAAATAAGTTTTTATTTCTCTGGGGAAAATGTCCAAGTGTGCAACTCCTGGGTTGTATGGTAATTCCATTTTTAGTTTTAAAGGAAACTGAACACTATTTTCCAGAGAGCTTGTGCCATTTACATTTATACATCAATGTATGGGTAATCCAGGTTTTCCACATCCTTGCCAGCATTTGGTGTTATAACTTTTTAAAAATTTTTTATCAATTTTCATAAGCATATAGTGATATATCATTGTGATTTTAATTTGTTTCCTTAATGGCTAATGATATTTAATATCTTTTTATATGCCTGGCAATCTATATATTTTTTTCAGTGAAAAATCTGTGCATGTCTTTTGCCCATTTACTAATTAGATTTTTTTTTCAATGTTGAGTTTTGAGAATTCTTTACATATTATAGACATGAGTCCTCTGTTGTATATGTGATTTTCAAATATTTTTTCCAGGTCTGTAATTGTCTTTTCATCTTCTTAACAGGGTCATTCACAGAGTAAAGCTTTCAAATTTTGATGAGGTTCAATACATAAATTCTTCCTTTTATGGATTGTACTTTTGGCATCAAGTCTAAGAAATTTTTGTCTATTTCTAGGTCCTAAAGTTTTCTCCTATTTTTTTCCTAAAAGTTTTATATTTTTATGATTTATATTTAAGTCCATGATACATTTTGAATTTTTTTTTTGTATAAGGAATAAGATTTAGGTTGAGAGTGTCTTCCTCTGTGGATGCCAATTTTCCAGTACTATTTTTTAAAAGAAAGACTGTGTTTCTTTTATTTGGTTTTGCTCCTTTGTCAAAAATTAAATGGACATATTTGTAGGGGTCTATTTCTGGGTTCTGTATTCTGATCTATGTAACTGTCAGTTCATCAGTACTGTGCTGTCTTGATTATTGTAGCTGTACAGTAAACCCTAATATCAGGAAGAGTGATTCCTCCTCGTTTTCAAAATTGTTTTGGCTATTTTAGGACCTTTCCCTTTCCATATAAGTTTAAGAATAATCTTGTCTGTTTATAAAACATTTCTTCTCTAAGATTTTGACAGGAACTGCATTATACTTATAGATCAATTTGGGAAGAATTAAAAACTTTATAATGTTGAGTCTTCCAATCTGTTAACACTGTATATCTCTCCAATTATTCAGGGCTTATATGATTTAAAAAAATGAACATTTTGTAATTTTTAGCATATAGATTCTTTACATGTTTTGTTAGATTTATGCTGAAGTATTTTCTTTGGAGTAATTGCAAATGATCTTGCACTTTGTATTTCAGTCTGAACTTGTTTGTTGTTGGTATATAGAAATAAAATTGACTTTTGTGTGTTGATCTTGTATCCTGTGACCTTACTGGACTCATTTGTGTGTTCTAGAAGTTTTTGGTAGATTTTTGGGGTTTTCCATTTAGACACTCATCTCATCTGCAAATAGAGACAATTTTTCTAGTACAATTTTTCTTTTTCTTGCCTTATTGCAATGGCTGGATCTTCCATTACTATATTGAATAAGACTGGTGAGAACAGATATCTTTGCCTTGTTCTTGATCTTAGAGGGAAAGCATTGTCTTTCACCATTAAGCATGATTTTTGTAGATACTCATTATGAAGTTGACAAAGTTTCCCTGTATTCCTAGTTTGTTAAGAGTTTAAAAAAAATCATAACCAGGTGTTGAATTTTGTCAAATGCTCTTTTTGTATCAATTGATATGATCATGTGATTTTTTTCTTCTTTAATTTGTTAATATGTTGAATCACATTGATTACTTTTCAAATATTGAACCAACCTTGCATACCTGAAAGAAATCCCACTTGGTTGTAATATACTGTTCTTTTTAGACATTGCAGATTTCATTTGCTAAAATTTTGTGGAGGATTGATTTTGTATTTAAACTTGTGAGATATATTGATCTGTAGTTTTCCTTTTTGATACTTCCTGCATTTGTCTGCTTTTGATATCAGGGTAATACTGACTTCATAAAATGAATGGGGAAGTGTTCCCTCCTCTTCAGTTTTCTGGAAAAGATACTGTAAAATTGGTGTGAATTCTTTGCTTGGTAAAAGTCTCCAGTGAAACTATGTTTCAGGAGTTTTGAAATTACAAATTCAATTCCTTTTATTGTTATAGGGCGATCCAAATTATCTACTTCATCTGGGCTGAGTTATGATAGTTTGTGGTTTTAGAGGAATTGGTCTATTTCTTCTAAATTGAAGAATTTACCATCATAAAGTTGTTCATGGCATTCCTTTATTATTCTTTTAATGGTTGTGCTTTCCTCTGTTTCATTACTGATATTGGTGATTTGTTTCTTCTCTCTTTTTATCTTTGTCTGTCTCACTAGAAATTAGACTTTCACCAAAGGTCCAGCTTTTTTATTTCATTAATTTTCTCAGTTGTCTTCCTGTTTTAAATTACATTTATTTCTGCTCTGATTTTTACCATTTCCTTTCTTCTGCTTGCTTTGGGTTTATTTTGCTTTTTTTTTTTCTAGTTTTTTGAGAGAAGAATTTATAATATCGATTTAGACCTTTTGGCTTTTCTAATGTAAGCATTTAGGATTATAAATTTCCCTTTCAGCACTGTTTTAGATGCATCTCCAAAATTTTGATATGTTGTATTTTTATTTTCATTCAATTCTATGTACTTAAAAATTTTTCCTTTGAGAAGTTTTCTTTGAGCCATTGATTATTTAGATGTGCTGTGTAATTTACATGTGTTTGAAGATTTTCCTGTTGTCTTTCTGTTATTGATTTAATTAAAGTTTAATTCCACTATGGTCAAGGGATATACTCTTTATGATTTCAATTCTTTTGCTTCTTAAAATTTATTTTATAAATCATAATACAGTCTATCTTGGTGAATGTTTCATGGACTTTAAAAAATAGCTTGTATTCTGCTATTGTTGGGTGGAATGTTGTGTTCATGTCAATTACACCTGGCTGGTTGATTATATTATCGAGTTCTGTATCCTTACTGATGTTCTGTCTAGCAGCTGTATCAACTGGTGAGAGTGGGCTGTTGAAGTCTCTGACTAAAACTGAGGATTTGTCTAGTTCTCCTTTCAGATCTATTAGTGTTTCTTTCATGTATTTTTTTTTTTTTTGCGGTACGTGAGCCTCTCACTGTTGTGGCCTCTCCCGCTGTGGAGCACAGGCTCCGGACATGCAGGGTCAGCGGCCATGGCTCACGGGCCCAGCCGCTCTGTGGCATGTGGGATCTTCCTGGACCAGGGCATGAACCTGTGTCCCCTGCATCGGCAGGTGGACTCTCAACCACTGCACCACCAGGGAAGCCCCTTTCATGTATTTTGAAGTTCTGTTGTTTGGTGAGAATTTAGGATTGCTGTATAATCTTGGTGGATTGATTCTTTTATCATTATGTAATATGCTTCTTTGTCCCTAGTACTTTTCTTTGCTCTGAAGGCTACTTTATTTGAGGTTAATATAGCTACTTCTATTTTTTGATTAATGCTTATATATATATATATATATATATATATATATTTCCATCCCTTTACTTTCAACATACACATGCTGTGTACATTTCCTATATATAGTATGTTGTTGTTTGTCTTCTTTTTTAAATACTCTCTGCCAATCACTATTTTTTAATTGGTGTGTTTTGATGATTTACATTTAAAGTGATTATTGATATTAGGACTTAAGTCTGCCATTTTACTTTTTATTTTGTCTCTTCTCTCTCTTCTTTCTTTCTTTTTTTCCTTTTTTTGTCTTATTTTGGACTACTTGAACATTTTTTAGAATTTTACTTTGATTTATTTATAATGTTTTGAATATCCCATTTGTGTAATTTTCTTACTAGTATCACACTATATTCATATAATTTATCACAGCCTACTGGTATTGATGATTTGCCACTTAGAGTGTAGTGTTGAAACCGTACTTCCATTTAGGCCCCTTAACTCTCCTCACTTTCTAACATATATTTTAAAACATAATTATCTTCAGCATTTGCTCTGCATACAATAAACACCACATAAGACAGAGATGTGTCACAATATTTGCTTTAACATAAAATGTAATCTAAGAGTATCATGAGGTAAAAAATGGTCTATTATGTTTACTCCTAAATTTTACCCACTTGGATATTCTTCTTTTTGCCTTATGAAGGTCCCAGCCTTCTTCTCTTATCATTTTTTTTTTTTTTTAATTTTTGGCTGCATTGGGTCTTTGTTGCTGCGCACGGCTTTCTCTAGTTGTGTCGAGCGGGGGCTACTCTTTTTTGCAGTGTGCAGCCTTCTCATTGCAGTGGTTTCTCTTGTTGCAGAGCACGGGCTCTAGGCATGCAGGCTCAGTAGTTGTGGCACATGGGCTCAGTAGTTGTGGAGCACGGGCTGGTGTTCACGCTGGTGTTCCTCTAGAGGTAAGTCATCACATCTCTGAATGTTATTAAGATTTTTTCTTTGTCTTTTGTTTTCAGAAGTTTAATTGTGTTCTGGTGGCAATTTCTTTGAGGTTATGCTATTTGGATTTGCTCAACTTCTTGGGTCTGTTGGTTTAAGTCTTTCACCAAATTTGGGAAGTTTTCAACCATCATTTCTTCATATACCTTTCCAGTCCCACACTCTTTCCTCTTGTTCTGGCACTTCCATGATGCAAATTTTTAAACTTTTATTTTTGTCCCATAAGTTCTAAGGCTCTAATAATTAAACTTTTTTTTTGGTAGTTTGTCTCCTTTTTGAATAAACTCTATTGATCTGTCTTCACCTTCACTGATTCTATCTTTTTATCTTCACTTACCATTGAGTCCATCTGATGAGTTTTTGTTTCAGCTGTTGTATTATTCAGTTCTATAATTTCCATTTGGTTCTTTTAAAAAACTTACATTTCTTTGCTAAGCTTTTCTATTTTTCAAAAGTTCCAAGAAAACTTAGAGTTGTTTGTATATATATATATATATATATATATATATCTGAATCACTTTGCTGTACACCTGAAACTAACACAACATTGTTAATCAACTATACTCCAGTAAAGTTTTAAAAAATAAAATAAATAAATAAAAGAGCATTTGCCAGAGATAGGAGAAAGGTGAATGAGGGGAAATTAATGTTTTCTGAGCACCTAGGAGGTGCCAGGTACTATGAATTGCTCTGTCACTCAGTTGTCAAAACAACCCTCAGACTCAGCTACTTACTCACCAGTCCATTGTACAGATGAAGAAACAGAGGTTTCAAGAAGCGTGGTGATTTCTGAAAGTTCCTTAGCTAATAAGTCCTAGGGAGAGGATCTCTGGAATTTATATCTTTCTTTCCACAATATAAACCACTTGCTGAAGGTCTCAGGGGGAAAACAGATTGGATTCTGGAAATGAAGAACAGCTATTTAAATCCTTAGAGTATAAATCTACCAGAAGGCTCTCCTCAGTTGCAGTCTAATCAGCCCACCTTCAAAACACATGCAGGTTGGAAATTTGAGTCTTAGTGTCCTGGGAGCACAGCAACCTGGGACTTGTTGGGTTTGTTGCAAGACTCAGGGCTAATGTGCTTCTAAATCCCTCAAAGGCACATTAGTGGGTAATTACAACAAATAAAGGCTAATGGGAAAACCACATCTGTTTTGTTGGTTTGGCTTAGAGAAGAATTCTGGGTTAGGAGATTTAGTCAAATTGCTTGACCCTCTTTAGCCACCCCTTGCCCCAATCCCAAGCATACCTGCAAAGGGCCCATTGTCTAGTGGGAAGATCTCTTGACCTCATGTGTGCAGAGGAAAAGCTCAAGAAGCCACATCCTGATTCCCATACTGTTTCTGACCCAGTGACCTGGCTGATGACCATAGACGGACCACGCCTTTCCCTGACCCTGGAAAGGACTAGAGTGTGCCTAGGAGGAAGAATGTCATGAATAGATTTTTATCTTTGCTGTCTCCAAAGGGACTCAAAGTGTTTTCCAAATGAACTGGCAAAAAAAAATGCATTTAAAAGAGAGATTTCTCTGCTTTCATTGCTCCCAAGGTATGTGTAGTCCAGGTGTTAATGGAGTGAAACATTCCAGATGGTCAAGCCTTTACTTTTTCAAGAAGCTGGTGTAACAAAACTTTCACTTGGGACACAGAGAACCATTATTAATTTTTAATGCATGGAGTAATTGAAAAACTTGGTCTTATAGGCTTTCTCTGTTTTACAATGAAATTCAATCTCTGTGGAAAAGACAGTGATACTCGTTCACTAAATTCCATTTACTCTTTCTCTTCCTGAGCATGTAGGGCGACTACATTTCCTAGCCTCCCTTCCAGTTAGATTGAACTGTCTGGTTCTCATCAGTGGGGTGTAGGCATGAGAGTTGTAACCCATTCCCAGAGCTGATCTTACAAATCTTACATCTAAACATTCAGCCTGCTCTTCCCCTGACACAGGAACTGTAGACTTCACCTCATTAAATGTTGACTTCACCTCATTAAAAGGTGGAGACAGCCTGAATCCCTGAGTTACCAGATGGAGGAGAGATGCCCTGCAGAATCATCTTCCCTATCAGACTTCATGTGAATGAGAATCAAACCTTTTCTTGTGTGTTAAGTCACTGAGAATTCTGGATTTATTGATAACCATGGGATAGCCAAGTCTATTCTGAATAATACATTCTCCTTTTCATATGTGCTATACTTTGTGTTTCAAATGGAGTCTCATGGAATCTTGGCTTTTTATGTAGCACTAAAAGTCCTCGGTCCAATTACCCATTGGATACTTGACTCTCCTGTACCAGATCCTTCTCAAGGGGAATTCATCTCCTCCTATAACAGCCATTTAGAGCAGCACTGACTTTTAAATATTCTCTTTACATTGAGCTATACATCAAATAGCATCTACTATACAGTAAATGTACACGTGGGCCATGAAACCAGGCTTCTAACCAACATTTCCCTCATCCCCAACTAACCACATCTCAACCAGCCCACAGAAGAAAACTACAAGGGCTAAGGCTATTATAAGTGTTTGAACAGGATTCCTAACTTAATATCACTGTGTTTGGGCTTGTCTTCTTCACCAGTGCCCCCAGACGTTGTTAGCATTAAAGTGTCTGCTCTCTACTTCTCCTCATTCTACTCTTTGCTCACCATCCTGGACCTTGGCACTCTGGCATTGCTTTTGTTCTTTCCTCTGATGGAAGAATCTTCTATTGTCTCAGGAGAGAATCCTACCTTAACTTCCAACTTGATAGACTCACCCCACTGCTGGCCTCTCTGTACTGCCCTGGTCAGTCCAGCTGTGCCCTTTTCAGCCTCCCTAACGAGAAGGTGGAACAATTTAAGATTAGAACAGGCAACTCATTTTACACAGTGCCCAAAAGTCAAGTTCAGTAAAAGAGACCTGTCAGGCTAGAATGTTTAGAGCTAGCAGAGGCCCCTCTGTCCTGAGAAATCCTTTTAAAAGAACTTTATGAAATTTCGGTTATGTTCTCAGAGGCCACCTCAATCAAGAGAACTTCCATGACCATCTTTTCTGTCCCATCCCTCATCATATTTTATCTCTTTTCCACATGTTATTTTCCTTCATAACACTTTCTACTACTTGATGCATATTTGTTTATTTTTCAGCTCCCATCAACAGAAATTAGGCTTCTTGAAGGCAGTCACTTTATTTGCTCACTGCTGTATCCCCATGCCCAGGACAGGACCTAGCACACACTAGGTGCTCAATAAATATTTGCTCAATGTTGAATAAACAGCAGAAGAAAGGCACTTAAAGAGCTGTAAAATTCAGTTGAGGAATTTTCCAAGAGCGTAGCACAAAAAAATCACAAAGAGATGGAAAAATGAAGGAAAAATGAAGAGATAAGGAGGATAGTTTCAGAAGTTCCAAATATATCATGTAAGAAATGTTTAACAAAGACCTAGAAGAATTAAAGAACAAACACCTAGAAGAACTAAAGAACAAACAAACAGAGATGAACAATACAATAACTGAAATGAAAAATGCACTAGAAAGAATCAATAGCAGAATAACTGAGGTAGGAGAACGGATAACTGCCCTGGAAGACAGAATGGTGGAATTCACTGCCACAGAACAGAATAAAGAAAAAAGGATGAAAGGAAATGAAGACAGCCTAAGAGACCTCTGGGACAACATTTAAGGCACCAACATTTGCATTACAGGGGTCCCAGAAGGAGAACAGAGAGAGGAATGACCCAAGAAAATATTGGAAGAGATTATAATCCAAAACTTCCCTAACATGGGAAAGGAAATAGCCACCCAAGTCCATGAGGCACAGAGAGTCCCATACAGGATAAACCCAAGGAGAAACCACCAAGACACATAGTAATCAAATTGGCAAAAATTAAAATCAAAGAAAAATTATTAAAAGGAACAAGGGAAAAATGACAAATAACATTCAAGGGAACTCCCATAAGGTTAACAGCTGATTTCTCAGCAGAAACTCTACAAGCCAGAAGGGACTGGCAGGATATATTTAAAGTGATGAAAGGGAAGAACCTACAACCAAGATTACTCTACCTGGCAAGGATCTCATTCAGATTCGACAGAGAAATCAAAAGCTTTACAGACAAGCAGAAGCTAAGAGATTTCAGCATCACCAAACCAGCTCTACAACAAACGCTAAAGGATCTTCTCTAAGTGGGAAACACAAGAGAAGAAAAGGACCTACAAAAACAAACCCAAAACAATTAAGAAAATGGTAATAGGAACATATATATTGCCGAATGGATACAAAAACAAGACCCATATATATACTGTCTACAGGAGACCCACTTCAGAACTAGGGACACATACAGACTGAAAGTGAGGGGATGGAAAAAGATATTCCATGCAAATTGAAATCAAAAGAAAGATGGAATAGCAATACTCATATCAGATAAATTAGACTTTAAAATAAAGAATGTTACAAGAGACAAGGAGGACACTACATAATAATCAAGGGGTCAATCCAGGAAGAAGACATAACAATTATAAATATATATGCACCCAACATAGGAGCGCTTCAATACACAAGGCAAATGCTAACAGCTATAAAAGAGGAAATCGACAGTAACACAATAATAGCGGGGGACGTTAACACCTCACTTACACCAATGGACAGATCATCCAGACAGAAAATTAATAAGGAAACACAAGCTTTAAATGGCACTATAGACCAGATAGGTTTAATTGGTATTTATAGGACATCCCATCTGAAAACAGCAGATTACACTTTCTTCTCAAGTGCACATGGAACATTCTCCAGGATAGATCACATCTTGGGTCACATATGAAGCCTCAGTAAATTTAAGAGAATTTAAATCATATTAAGCATCTTTTCCGACCACAACACTATAAGATTAGAAATAAATTACAGGGAAAAAAAACATAAAAAACACACACACATGAAGGCTAAACAATACGTTACTAAATAACCAAGAAATCACTGAAGAAGTCAAAGAGGAAATTAAAAAATACCTAGACACAAATGACAACAAAAACACGATGATCCAAAACCTATGGGATGCAGCAAAAGCAGTTCTAAGAGGGGAGTTTATAGCAATACAATCCTACCTCAAGAAACAACAAAAAAATCTCAAACAAACAATCTAACCTTACACCTAAAGGAACTAGAGAAAGAAGAACAAACAAAACCCAAAGTTAGGAGAAGGAAAGAAATCATAAAGATCAGAGCAGAAATAAATGAAACAGAAAGAAAGAAAACAATAGCAAAGATCAATCAAACTAAAAGCTGGTTCTCTGAGAAGATAAACGAAATGGATAAACCTTTAGCCAGACTCATCAAGAAAAAGAGGGAGAGGACTCAAATCAATAAAATTACAAATGAAAAAGAAGAAGTTACAATGGACACCACAGAAATACAAAGCATCATAAAAGACTACTACAAGCAACTCTATGCCAATAAAATGGACAACCTGGAAGAAATGGACAAATTCTTAGAAAGGTATAACCTTCCAAGACTGAACCAGGAAGAAATAGAAAATATGAACAGACCAATCACAAGTAATGAAATTGAAACTGTGATTAAAAATCTTCCAGCAGGGGGCTTCCCTGGTGACGCAGTGGTTGAGAGTCCACCCGCCGATGCAGGGGACACGGGTTCATGCCCCGGTCTGGGAAGATCCCACATGCCATGGAGCTGCTAGGCCCGTGAGCCATGGCCACTGAGCCTGCGCATCTGGAACCTGTGCTCCACACGGGAGAGGCCGCGGCAGTGAGAGGCCCACGTACTGCAAAAAAAAAAAAAAAAAAAAAAAAAAATCTTCCAACAAATAAAAGTCCAGGACCAGATGGCTTCACAGGTGAATTCTATCAAACGTTTAGAGAAGAGCTAACACCCCTCCTTCTCAAACTCTTCCAAAAAATTGCAGAGGAAGGGTCACTCCCAAACTCATTCTATGAGGCCACCATCACCCTGATACCAAAATCAGACAAAGATACTACAAAAAAAGAAAATTACAGATCAATATCACTGATGAATATAGATGCAAAAATCCTCAACAAAATACTAGCAAACAGAATCCAACAGCACATTAAAAGGATATTCCATGCAAATGGAAACCAAAGAGAGCAGAGGTAGCTATACTTAATAAGGTCATTATATAATGATAAAAAGATCATTTCATCAAGAGAATATAACAATTGTAAATATATACACCCAATGCTGGAACTCCTAAATATATTAAACAGTTATTAACGTATGCAGAAATAGACAGCAATGACATAATATTAGAGGACTTCAAGACCCTAGTTTCAGCAATAGATAAATCATACAGACAGACGTTCAGTAAGGAAATAACAAATTTGAACTACACTGTGGACCAAATGAACCTAACAGACATATACAGGATATTCCATCCAACAGCAGCAGAATACATTCTTGGCAAGCATTCATGGAACATTCTTCAGGATAGATCATATTTTGGCCACAAAACAAGTCTTAACAAATCTAACAAGATTGAAATCATATCAAGTATCAATTTTGACCACAATGATAAAAAGTAGAAATTGATAACAGGAGGAAAGCTGGAAAATTCAAAATAGGCAGAAATTAAACAACAGACTTCTGAACAACCAAAGAATCAAAGAAGAAATTAAAAAAGAAATCAATAGAACTTGAGAAAAACAAAATGTAAATACAATATACTTATGGGATATGCAAAAGCGATTCTAAGAGGGAAGTTTATAGTGATAAATGTTTTCTTTAAGAAAAAAGAAAGATCTCAGACAAAAAACCTAAACTCACACAAGGAACTAGAAAAAGAAGAACTAAGTAAACTCAAAGTTAGCAGAATCAAGAAAATCATAATGATTAGAGCAGAAATAAATAAAATAGAGACTAGAACAATATTAGAAAAGATCAATGAAAATAAGGGTTGGTTTCTTGAAAAGAAACAAAAATTGACAAATCTTTAGCTAGACTAAGAAAAAAAAGGGATCTGATTCAAATAAATAAAATTATAAATGAAAGAGAAGTCCTTACAATGGATACAACAAATATGCAAACAACCCAACAGTTGGGGAACAAAGAGTCCAGGCATCACCCCCAGCATCTGGGGGCAGAGGCCACTGTTCTGTTTGTCTTACAGGAGGAATGAGGAGCACGAGGTTTGTTTCTCGAATCAATCAAACAGGCTGGCTGGGAATTTTCCCAGCGTTTGCTGATATTACAGCCAGTCCCAGGAGGGCCCGAATCAGCAACATTACTTCTCACCAGCAGTGTGATCACTGGTAAGGAAGAGTTGGCGTAAGAGCCATCTCGTAGGGTCTCTCCACAGTCTGGCAGCTTCAGAGCACAGGAGCGCAGCCCAGGGACAAGCACACATTCAGGGGTAAATGAGGAAGGAGGGCTGCGGGGCTTCCACGCGGGCCTTGAGTCCTGGAGGAGGATCAATGGGGAAGCGTGGAGCCAGGTGGATTACAGAGCAGATTTACCAACTCGACGGCATGCGAGGCAGAAGTGGAACAGGATATGTGGTTTTGGTTATTGCTTGTTTTACTAAATTATTTATTTATTTCTAGTTATTTCATTTAAAAAAATTGAAGTAGAGATGCTGTACAATGTTATATAAGTTACAGGTATACGATACAGTGATTCACAATTTTTAAAGATTATACTCTATTTATAGTTATTATAAAATATTGGCTCTATTCCCCGAGTTCTACAATATATCCTTGTAGCTTATTTTATACCTAATAGTTTGTACTTCTTTTTTTTTTTTTTTTTTTGTGGTACGTGGGCCTCTCACTGTCGTGGCCTCTCCCATTGCAGAGCACAGGCTCCGGACGCGCAGGCTCAGCGGCCATGGCTCAGGAGCCTAGCCGCTCCGCGGCATGTGGGATCCTCCCGGACCAGGGCACGAACCCATGTCCCCTGCATCGGCAGGCGGACTGTCAACCACTGCGCCACCAGGGAAGCCCTAGTTTGTACTTCTTAATCCCCTACCTCTATCTCCCCTCTCCCCACTTCCCTGTCCCCACTGGTAACGACTAGTTTGTTCTCTGTATCTGTGGGTCTGCTTCTTTTTGTTATATTCAGTAGTTTGTTGCATTTTTTAGATTCCACATATAAGTGATAACATACAGTATTTGTCTTTCTCTGTCTGGCTCATTTCACTTAACATAATGCCCTCCAAGTCCATCCATGTTGCCGCGAATGGCAGAATTTCATTCTTTTTTATGGCTGAGTAATATTCCATTGTGTATACTTACCACATCCTCTTTATCCATTCGTCTGTTGATGGACACTTAGGTTGTTTCCATGTTTTGCCTGTTCTGAATAGTGCTACTAGTTACTTATTTTGATGATATAGCTGGACACTTGTGAAGCCCCTGCCCATCACCTGTGACTTCCGTCTCCCTGTGCCCTCCTCCTGTCTCCCGCCCCCATCAGGTGTAGCCAGCAATCTGGGTCTAGTTAGTCATTCCCCTAACTTGATTTTCTTTGTCTTAAATAGGTGTATGCCTATACTTTTTCTTAATGAAAGTTAAAAAAAACCACAAAAACCTTTTCTACTACTTGTCCTGTTGTGCCTGTGCTGAACGTCTGAAGCAGGGATGGTCCAGGGATCCATAGAAGCCTGTACACAGTCTCATTATCCAAGTGAGGCCACTTGTTTTCCAGGGAGTAAGAAAAGGCCAATGTCTCCCAGAGAAATTATAACTAACTAACTTCATTTCCATTTGATTTAAGGAATCCATTATCTTTTTCACTTATCTTTAGTTTCTTTTGGTCACACCAAGGGTTTAAACCCAGTGGCTACACTGCACTGTGGATGGACTGGGAGAAGGGAAGTCGTTGTATTGGACACAGCCTTTGGAGCAGAGGAAACACTTCCTGTTGGGGGCGTGGTGACTGTCCTTCACTTGATAGAGAGGGAGACCACACAGTTGATTATTCTAGAGCATCTCAACAAACTAAGGAAAGTTTTCCAACACAAATCTGGCTATATCTCAAATAGATGAGCTTACTTCGTTAAATAAATGATTAAAGAAAACAATGTAAGTGATACCAGCTAGCTTTACTTAACATTTTGTGAAGTGGATTCGAAGAACTATAAAATTGGGCAGAAGGCAGGAAGCTTTTACAGGATAAAAAGCAAAGAACAAGGAAGAGGAAAATAGAAAATATTTGATTGGCTGGGGTCAATTGTTTGGGGTGAGAAGGTCCAGAGTTGGCTTCGTGTTTGGGGACTGGCTGGCTGGGTATCCTGCATTTCTGGTCAACAGCAGCATTTACAGGGACATGAAAGTTGCCTAAGTGGCTCCCCAGGCAAGTGTGGCTCCATCTTGGGGCTAGAAATTTATTTCAATGGGACTCTCTACATTTCCCTCTTTCTTAGAGGGAGACACCTGCACTCCTCCCATACATGCTTAGTTGCTTATTCTACGGGTGGCTCTGAGACCAGGTTAAGATCGCTGAAGCTCTTCCTAGTGTCCTGTTAAGACAGCCAGTGCTACTTTCAGTTTGGAATGGAGGAGAAGATGAGGAAGCTTCAGTGCCCAGCTTGAGGTCCTGGAGCTTCGGCCCCAGTACCTGGCCTGACGGGAGTTGGTGTGTCAGTTGGTCTGCGGGAGTCTGAGTTTTTTTGCACCACGAAAACTCTAAGGCAGACTAGTGCCATTCAGATGCCCAGAGTCGGGCTGTCACTGCTTACAGAGCTGACTCCCCAGCTTAGATCAGCATGGTGGAGAGAAATGCTTACCTGGAATGAGTCAGCGGGGACTGCTGATAAACCGAGAACACTCAGTGTGAATAGTTCTAGGAGGAGAATGTCAGCTCGCCTGGTAAACAATTGTCAAAGGAATAGCTCTTCCACTTGTGACCCATCTATGCACCCAACTGGTTGATTTCTACGCCAGGCACTGGTCTGGATACAAGGGTGGGATTGATAAATAAGACATTGTCTCTTCACCAGAAACCTACAATTTCAATCTAGAAGGGCAGGATCCAACACACCAATGAGAGTGATCCAGATTAAGTGGGGTAAGTATCTCAAGAGACACACACGAAGGGCTGCAAGGGTTTCAAGGAGAAAGCAACGGTGCTCACCGAGCACCTATTGTGTGCTGGACCTGTGCCGACACACCGCTTTTGGACCTTGACCCTTGTCCGGCTCTGATGGCACCTTTTAGGACCCTTATCACCACTTACACAGCAAACAGAGGGCACAGGATGAGCTCTGGTTTTCCTTTAGTTCTGTCCCGTGGTTAGGCCCTTCTGTCACTTTTCAGGGGACTGAATTTGAACTTTGAGATATATTCTAAAACGTCCCCATACATTTTTGTACTTATGGCCTTTTAGGTTTTATTGTTGATGACTTTCACATGTGTATTTAACAAGATGCCAAAAAAACCTTTGGCAATGAGGGAATAACAGTAGGTGAACAAAAACCCCTTTGATTAGAATTTTTTCTTTTCATTTTTTGGTAACTTTGCTGCTGAGGATTTAGACAAGTCTGAACCATGATGCTGGCTTCTTATGAATGATATGGAGTTTTCCAGTGCCTTCTGGGGTGGCTGTTGGGGTCAATGATGTAACTCTGATACTAAAACTTTTAGGACCAACTGAAAGGAGAACTTTTCATAATCAGCTGGATGAGAGCGGAGGTTCTATAAGTGTCTCCACCTTGGCTGCTTCAAAGAGACGCAGGTGCCTCTGGCCATACCTCTAGCCAACTAGATTAACATCTGTCATGGTGGGATCCAGCCTTCCCTATCGTTTAAAGCTCCAGGTGATTCTAGTGTGTGGTCAAGTGCAAGGAATACCACTAGACAAGTGATATTTAAAGTCTAATCTGCACTTGAATCCCCCGGATGTTGTTAAAATGCAGGGTCTGATTCAGCGGGGTTGGGAGGGGGATAAGGCCTGAGATTCTGTATTTCTCACAAACTCCAAGGAGATACTAGTGCCGTTGGCCTATCTCCTTCGAGTAGACACAGGGTCTTTGAGTAGGCAGGGACCACACTTTGAGTAGACAGGGTCTAAGTGAAATATTTCTCAGAGTGAGGTGCAGACCCCTGAGTCAGAATCACTGGGGTGGGAGCCAAGGGGGTGCTTGCTGAAAAGCAGATTCCTGGGCCCTACCCTCGACCCCCTCAATTAGAATCTCTAGGGGTGGGCTAACATCAACTTGGGTCCTTTTTAAAAAGTGCTTTAAAAAACTCTACAAATAACAAATGCTGGAGAGGAGCATTTGAAGTGGACAAAAGGGAACCCTCCTGCACTGTTGGTGGGAAAGTAAGCTGGTGCAGCCACTGTGGAGAACAGCATGGAGGTGAACTACCATATGATCCAGCAATCCCACTCCTGGGTATATAGCTGGAGGAAACTATAATTCAAAAAGATATAGGCATCCCTCTGTTCACAGCAGCACTATTCACAATAGCCAGGACTTGGCAACAACCTAAATGTCCATCGACAGATGAATGGATAAAGAAGATGTCACACACACACACACACACACACACACACACACACACACACACACACACTGGAATACTACTCAGCCATAAAAAAGAACACAATAATTCTATTTACAGCCACATGGATGGACCCAGAGGTTATCATACTAAGTGCAATAAGTCAGAAAGAGAAAGACAAGTACCATATGATATCACTTACATGTGGAATCTAAAATATGACACAAACGAACTTATTTATGAAACAGAAACAGACTCACAGACATAGAGCACAGACTTGCGGTCACCAAGATGGAGAGGGTGTGGGGGAAGGATGGAGTGAGAGGTTGGGGTTAGTAGATGTAAACTATTATGTACAGGATGGATAAACAACAAGGTCCTACTGTAGAGCACAGGGAACTATATTCAATATCCTATGATAAACCATAATGGAAAATAATATAAAAGAAAGAATGTATGTACATATATACATATAATTGAATCACTTTGCCATACAGCAGAAATTAACATTATAAATCAACTATACTTTAGTAAAAAAAATTTTTTTACAAATAAAGAAAAAACGCTTTTAAAAAACACTTATGCTCATGTCCAGTCATCCCATCTTCCATCTTTCCAGATTGTAACTTAACTGGTCGAGGCTGGGGCCCAGGCACTGCCACCTCGTCCAGGTGATTCAGTTGTGCAGGCAAGCTGAGAAGCTTGGGTTAGGGCAGTGGTTCCCAAATTCTTCTAAACATTGGAAGCCCCTGGAAAACTTCAAGAACTCCCAGTGCCTTTGTGCCACTCTCAGAGGCTGGGATTTCATGGGTCTGGGGTGTGACCCAGGTACTTGAAAAGTTCCCCAGGTGATTCTACTGTGCAGACATGCTTGGCAACCCTGGGTGAGGGTATCTGTGTCTGAGCACATCGCCGAGGCAATTCTCCTGCGTGTTAAGGCGTGAGAGCCTGTGTTCTGGAAGGAAAGTCCTCGTTCGTTAGTGTAAGGAACACTTCCTGCTAGGGTTTCAGTTATAATTCTATGAGCAGCCTTGTAACTGTGACTAACGCTTCAAACATGTGTGTGATTCACCGGCTGTGGGAGGACCAGATCAGCAACAGGAAGGCAGGGTAGAAGGAAAAATAATACATGTGCTCTAACCCTTTACTCCAGTGTTTTTGGCCAGTACAGCTGGTGGATTGCTAGGAGTTTTTGATATGATAGAAAGTTAATTCAGAAAGTATCTGATTGTAAGTTGGTGCTTTTATTCATTTTCGAGTTACCTTTTCAATCATCAGATTGGAAGGTAATGATATTCAGAGGTTACATATATTTGTTTTAGTGACAAATCTACATCGACTGCTTCTGACGGTCCAGCAAACCCTGTGTACTTCTGGAAAAACACTCCTTTTTTAGAACCAATTATTTTGCTTGGGGCTTAAAAGCTTGTGAGTAGTGTTCCCAGGCTTGTGTCACAGAACCTGAACTCATTTCCTTAACGCCAGACCTAGATAGGCTATTCAGAGGCATTCTCTAGGATTTCTCAAACCAGAGCTGGTTTCTCTTAGGTCATAAAGTGACACGGCATGGCCATCTCCTGTGGTGGGTGGGGACCTGCCCGCAGCCGGAGAGGATCGGGCCAACTCAATGAGAGAAGCAAGGTAAGCCTGGGAGGGGAGACGCCCTGCTTCTCACCCCTGAGGTCCCTGCACACACCTGGTTATGCTCAGGGTTACCTTCAGTTCTGTGAGCCATCCTAGTTCCACTCCAATAAATCACCTATTTTTTGCTTAAGAGGCTTTGCGTAAGGTTTCTGTCACGTGCAACCCATAGAGTAGTGCCACTCCAACATGGATGGCGCCCTTGCCTGGGTGCATCACTCCAGATGTGCAGGGGGGGTGCCTGCCTCCACAGTGAGCCCTGGACGACTGGCGAGTCTTGACTACTGAAAATATGAAGCCAGGTCATTGCAGGGCATAGGAAAAAAATTTCCATCAGTAATGGAAAAGGGGCAAGTGGCTAGAAGCAAAGGAGAGACTCTCAAAATACGAGAAAGGAGAAAAAACCCTTTTGTGGGTACCAACAGGGAGAAGTAAGCCTGGGCTTCCCCTGGCGCTGACCAAACGGACCAGAATTATTCAGCAAGGGCCACCTGTGCAGCTTGCCACATGCTGGGTTTTGGTGGGATTTTAAGGCAATAAGCACCAATATTTATGTTACACTTTACAATTTACAAAGTGTTCTCAGAGACATTATGTCATCTTCCAGGTAAGGAAAATTGCTCAGAAAGAGATTAGGTTTCCCCAAGATCCCATCTCCGAGGGATTGGAGCCGAGACTCCCATCCAGGACCTTCAAAGTCCAATCCTGTGGTCTTCATCAGCTCACCGCTGTGTCTGCCCCCAAGGAACAGATGACCTCACTGGGGAGACAGCTCAAACCTACTAGGGAGACATTTCCAGGAAAACATATGGATTCCTGCTACTAAGTGACAGATGTGTGTGAGACAGCAGAAGTGGGCCGTGACTGGGGTAGGGTCTCCCAGTGAGTGTTTGCTCATCTGTTCACCCGAATCGTGTAAGGTCAGTGGGTGGCTTTACGACAACAGAGACCACAAAACAAGGACATTGGGAATCCGGGTCCTAATCCCGTGTCATCACGGGCTGCTGGTCTACGCCACAGGCAGGCCTCGTAACCTTCCTGGGCCTCAGTTTCTTCAGCTGTAAAATGAAAGGGTTGGACGAGATGATTTCCAAGGCCTCTTCCAGGCCTATAATTCTATGTCACTTACTAGAATGCTCGTGGCAAGGATGCTACCCCGTGGTTTACAGTGAATTCGCTATAATTACTGGGTTCAGAACGCAAGAACGCTGGATCCTAAATCTGTTCAACGTCTAAGTCCTGTTCAGTCATGTCAGGCCAGATTGTTTTTATATCCATGAAATTTACGGCACTGCCCTTTTAGAGGAGGAGGTGAGGAAACTGCAGGTAACCTGTCCAGGTGAAGAAGGCCAGAAAGCTATAAATAATAGTGAGAGTAAGAACGAGCCTTCTACTTCTCCAGGCAAGCTCACAGTGAGATAGGTGAGACAGTGGTTGCTTCTTTTTGTTTTTAAATTGCCTTTTGTCGGATGAGAAAAGTGAGGCACAGGCAAGTTTGTATGTTTGGACCAAGGTCTCCTTATAACAGAGCCAGGACTAAGACCCAGATTGTGACTCTGATTCCAGTATTCCTTCCAACAGCCATGAAGAGTGTGTTTCCTTTGGGGAGTCCTACATCATTATAGTCTCATTAGCAAAATGTTCCTTTCTGATGGCTAGGAAGAGGATTCGGCAAGTGTCACTCTTGTTGACAGGTGTTGGAGAGAGATATATCATAAGGTGCAGAGGCCACTTTTGAATCTCCTTTTAAATTTTTTCAATATTTCCAGAGGCCAGAGATATATGTATCTTAGGGTCTTCATCCCAGGAGCTGAAATAAAAAGAGAACTTGGTTGGCTTTAGATAGACCTATATCATTATTTCAAATTGCATCTGGCCGAAAAGCAATGGGGTTTTGCGAATGTTGTCATCTGTTCTTCCCTTCATTACAAGGCTTGGTTGCAAGTCCTGCTGGCTTTTATCTTAGCACACTTGCAGTTTCGATTGACATGACTCATCTTAAACTTTATTATCATGTTCATCGTAATAAAGCTGGCTGCCAACACTTTAAATAGCTGGTTTTCCATGATACGAGGTAATTAATTTTTATGTTGCATCTTTAATACAAAGTATTGAGACAGTCTTTAAATATTAAACCAAAGAGGTAATGGTTTTGGTGGGGGGTGGGGTACAAGAATTGGATCCAGACAATATCAGAAAAGTTGAAATGTAGAAATAATGGAGAGACAGATCAGGAGGGACATCGTCAAGCACTGGAATGGGATCTTAAGTAAGGCTGCCCAAGTATTTCTTTCTAGAAGCTTTGAAATGTTGAATGGTCTGGTGGTTTTTATGACGAGGGAATCACTGTATCCGAGGTTTATTTCCCCTTCTATTTTTCGGGAAAGAGGATCTTAAAATGACATGACCTAGCTTACAGGGATATTAATAAAAGGGGCCCATAAAAGGAAAAGAGTGGTGGTTATAAATCATCCCGGGCGCAGGAGGAGTAAAAAAAGAAAAAAAGATGTGAAAGCCCCAAATCCAGAGAGAGCCGGGCTCTCCTTGCCTCAGGCAGCTTTGGTGGTGGTGCAGGGCTCACTGCGAGCCTGGGGTGGATGGAAGATAGAGGTCTACACGGGTAATTACACCAGACAGACTGAAAGGCGTGTTTGCTAACCTAAGAGCTTCCTAAAAAGGAAGCAGAGAAGTGAGGACATTTGGATAAGGAGGAGATTTCACCCCAGACTCTAGGACCTGCGTTAGAAGAGATTCCTTGTCTCAACAATGCCCTCCTGCTGCTGAGCTGGGTCAGGACACACTGTGGCAGAAGCTTTTCAACTATGTCCCCACTCCACGACTGACTGCTCGGAGGTCCTCACCCTTCTCCCTTCAAACTCCTGCCGCCCGGCAATTTTCTTTGATCAAAGATGATCCCATGAGTTCTACAGTTTCATTCCAAGATGTGATTTGAACTCCCTCTAGTTTTCCCATCTGCTTCCGGGAGAGCATTCGTTCATCAGCCACTTTAATTTTAAATGTAAAATAAATGTGAAAGAATGTGTTCTCTGACTCCGGGGTAGTAGCGCTTTCAGTTCACGGTGGTTAGAGATGGCTTTGCTTTGTCCTTGCGACCTCGGAGCCCCTTTAATGATGCAGCTCAGATGACGACCTTTTCCACTTGGTGAAGAAGAGCTCTGTCACACAGCTCAGCCACTTAAAGCTGCTGTACCTGCATCCTCCAGCCGTGTCAGCTGCCCTGGTACACGCTCTCTGCTTGAGGACAAAGCCCCGGTCCCCCACCTACCCAGCCTCACACCTGGCTGTGTCCTCACCTGGACTGTCCTAAACTCTTCCGACGTTGATGTGGCCCCTTCTTGTGACTCTGTCCTTGCCCTGCCTGTGTGGCCTCCCCCCGAGATCTTCCTGGCCAGGACACAGTCTTCCTCTAAGACTCTTTTGCCTCCCCATCGTGGCAGAAGCTTCTAGCCAGCCTGTGACAATGTCCCCTCCCTGCTAGCAGCCACCCTGATGCCAGGGCAATGCCCAGATGGCAGAGGAATAGGTGGGTCCCAGCCTGTTTCATCAGAGCAGTTCCATGAACCTTGGTCCATTTGTGGCCCAGAGCTGTGGTGTTCAGAAGATTCTCTGAGCCATAGAATCCTCTCTTCAAATGAAATCTGGTGTGAAAGACTTCATTTGTGGTAGAAAGTGCTGGTCGGCGATACTTAAAACAGGGAGCTGGAGTCTCACCTGCTCACCCCTCCCCTCTCCCTCCCTCCCCCTACAGCTGTGAGAAGCATGCCTGGTGGGCTGTCAGCCCTTTTATCACATTGCACTCTGTCCTTACCCAGTCCCACGCACACCTGTGCATCAGCTGCCCGCTGATGCTAAAACACCATCTCCTCACCTTCTCCTGCCTTCCCTTTGTACATTTCCAGTCCCCTGCTAGAGTTTACAGGAAGTCTGGAACTTCTTATCCTCCCGGCCATGTCCACCCTGCCCCCGTTTACCTCTTCTATTTCTTACTTCCTGTGTATATTGATGAGATTTCAAGCAAGTTTGGAATTACCTGAGTCCTTCTGTAATAACTCCTGCATAGCTCCCCAGCCACCGTTCCTATGATTGCACCTCTGAAATCTCTCTTGGATCTGTAACCTATTCTCTATCCCACTGCCACTGCTGGTTGGGCTTTTGTCACCTTGGGTAGGGATCGTGGCATCGATACCTGCCCTGAGCTATTCCTGACCCTGCAACAAAGAGGAAGCCTACAAAGAAGTGAGACTTGGATCCCCCATTGAAGAATGGGTAGGGTATTTGTAGGACTTCCCTTGGTCAATAATCATGATCTTACAATATTCTGAGAGCACATTCTAAGAGTACGCAGCTCATTGGAGAAAGTTTCTCATGGAAATGTCCATTGAGGGAAACGCAAGTACAGTCCATTAAATGATCTGCCTTTTGCGTCTCCTCTTCTGTTAGAATGACTTTCTCCTTATGTGTAGCTGTAGTGTTGTCAAATAGCTGTTCCGATGAGTGAGGAATCCCAGGGGCATCTCATGCTAGCGCCCGTCACTTACAGAAGACAATCTTCCTGAGTCTCTCACTGCGCTTCACGGTTCCCCCGCTGTAAGAGAAAACTAACACACAGAGGTGATTGTTCTGTCTCGTGCAGGAAGGGTTCTTATTATGACAGAAAAGTTATTTTCTCTTCTGTGGTTTCTTAAGGGTTCTCTAATTGGGTAAACCCCCTGCTGACCCCTGGCTATGGTAGGTTCTATAGTGACATCTTTGTTTCACACCAAGGCCAGAACGAGTAATTCAAGCCAAGGCAGAGCATGAGATAATGGGGCTCCATAAACCACCGGTATTGAAAAGGCAGTGACCCCTAACATTCACTGGAGTTCTCGCCCATTAAGGATTTTTCTCACGTGCACCTAACAGACGGGGTGTGTGTTACAGCCCCACGTCTGGCCTGGAAGTGGGCTGAGTTGATCTGCCAGACTTCAAGGCCTTGAGCCTGGATGGCTTTGGAATTCATTCATGTTCTACCTACACTTGAATAATAACTCAAAATAAGCACAAAAATTTTAATTTTTTTTTGTTTTGTTTTGAGAAAAATTGAAACTATGGGAAAATATGAAAGCTAATGTAACAAAAACCTATACTCCTACCATCTAGGAGTATACTAACTTTTCAAAATTTGTCTTATTTGCTTGCAATGTTTTTTAAGGAAATAACACATTCAAGATAAAATTAAAATCCTCCTTAGCCCCCACTGTTGGCCCAGGTCCATTCCCAGCCCGCTCCCCAGAGGCACCCTCTTCACGAGATGGTGTGTATCCAGGCAACCCATTCATTTCTTTTATTTTCTTCTACCGATGTGGAATTTATGTATTGCATTTGTATTCTTTTAGTGGCAATACAATTTGAATGTACATAGTTTTATGTATATTTTCTCCCCAAACCCAAAATTTATCGATGTCTGTATCCTCCCTAACAAGGTAGGGCGAGAAGCAAACTCTGTGCTACCTTCAGACTTTCTCCTTCTCTCAGCACCATGTTACTGTCCACTTCTCAGGTCAAGTTTATTTTCATCATATTAGCATTTCTCTCCTTTCTTCTCTTCCTTCCTTTTTTCCTGTTCTGTCTTTCTATAACTTCTCTTGTATTATTTATTAAAATGTATCTCGTTAGGTTTTCTCATGATTGCTCTTTGCAATGTATCCCTTCATTATGGATTTAGTTTTCTTCTTGTGAAGGTATATGCTTCATTGGTTCTTTCGGAAAACACCTGAGAGAGTATATTTCCTATGTTCTTATGTCTATGGAAATGCTCTTATATTGTCCTCATTCTTAAAGGATAGTTAGTGTGGGCATAAAATTTCAAGTTCATAGTAATTTTACTTCAGTCCTTTTAAGATATTACTCAGTCTTCTTCTGGCATTTTCATGAGAAAATTGATAGCTCTTTTGTGGGCAATCAAATTTTTTTTATCTCATAGTTTCTAGTACTTTCTCCTCAAATTTCTGCAGTTTTAATATGTATATCCAGATATTTTAAGTTTATTAATCCCTAGTGGGTATTTTTATTCTGACTCACATCTTTCTTTTTTCCCAGAAATTTTCCCAGTTTTAAAATTTGCATATTTTCTCTCCTTTATTCTTTTGATATTTCCTTTTCTTTGGGGAAATCTATTAATTAAATTCTCATTCTATTTTCCATGTGTTTTAAATAATTTTTTTTTGTCATCCCCATGTCTTTACCTCCATGTGCTCTGTACTGGGACATTTTCTAAGATCTGAATTCTAACTCACTAATTGTTACTTTAGTTGTGTTTAGTTCATGAATTAATGTGTCTATATTTTTCCTACAAAGCAATGATTATTTCTTGCTTTTCTTATTTTTGAGTATAAAAGTTTTTCCTCTTCTTTGAAATAATTTAATATTTTTCTAAAACTTCAATACTTCTAGTATACGAGGCATTTCTATACATTAGGAACAGAAGGGAGGGGGTTTAGTATACACTCGATCCACCACCTTGATTGCTTTTTGGGATTATAGTAAATTTCATCCTTTCCTGAATTATTGCATCTAGTATCGTTGCAATGATCATATTTTCCAAACTAAATATCAAGTTTCATGACCTGAAAGGGGATTGTTTTATAAGTTGTCCATTTATTTAAATGAAAACTCTTAGAAATGCATACAAATGAATCACACTTAGCAATTTGTTGAAAATAATAAAGTAACACTAACCATGATCATCCCACCAAAAGCCAGACTGGAAAAGACACTACGAGTAGAGTAATCGTTTCTGGATCTATGTTTAAGACTCAAGCAGCTACAAGGCGTAGGAGATCTTTTCTGTGTGTTAGGTCGCTAGATGTAGGAAGTAGAGAGGAAATGAAGGTACGCTAAGTGCACGTATTGTAGAGGGTTTCCTTAAAGATCTCAGAGTAAACTGTTTTCTCATGATTTGCTTCTTTCTGAGCAAAGTAAGTTCTAGCAAAACATTCCAGTTATTTGAAATTACTCTCCTGACTGATGGCAATTATAATGGCAGATTTTGTTTGTGTCTGAGAACTGATCACATTTACAAACGTACAATTCATGTACGTGAAATTCATGTCCCTTCGTGTCGTCATCATTGCCTCAAAATCATTTTTATGTTGTTATCAAGGCTGGAACATAAATAGTTAACCAAAAGGGAAGGTAAACCTTTTTTTTTTTTTAAAATGGGGAAAGGGATCAGATTTTCTTGTTACTTTCAATACTTATGTTTGAAAAGTTTTGGTTATGAAGACAGGGAATTATGTTACACTTAAGAGCAAATATCATCTATAAATCTTCCTATGTCTTCTTGGTTATTAATTAATGTGCTAAATGATGCCCAGAAGTTTCTCAGCTGGAACTTGTGGTTTAAAGTAGCTGTTCTGGAAAAAAAAAAAAAAAAAAAACACAACCAACCTTGGCCAGATTCCCTTTATAGACCTAAAGAGTTTAGTACCTGCTATACAATGCATGATCTGTCCTCATTTTTGGAAAGCTAATGAGATTAGTAATATGTGACTCATGTCAGTTATGTTGAAGGAAATCACAACACAATCTATGTGTACCTTTTCAAAAGACAAATTGCAAAACTGCAGACCAACAGAACAGTGCCTGTAATACTTTCTTCCTGGGAAAACAAGCTGTCTCAAAATTAAAATTAGTTATTGTTTAGTGTTGTTACAAATGAGGCACCTGTCTGTTAAACGTGCTTCAACTGATGTATTAGAGTTATAACTGGCAAACTTCAATCCTGAATGTCCTAGGAGAGTCCTGGGAGGGCTCATAACACCCCCTGCCTCCCTGGAAGTAATGAGCTGGTTGCAGGTATTGATAAAACTCTCTAGCTGTCTCCTTGCAAAAAGGTGAGTGTAGGGTAGAAATATGCTTAGCCATTAGAAAAAAGAAAGAAAACCCACAAGCAGAGGGTGACATCGGTGTGGGGAAGGTCTAAATCTTTGTTCTTAACTACTTTTCAAGGTAGAGAATACATGGGTTGTAGAATGGTCCCTTTAAAAGAATTAAAGAAGGTGTTTTTGCTGACCTTGACAATCACCTAAATCACTAGGCGCTGGGATTTAACACTACGTCACACTGATCACTAACAGGGGTTGTTAGAGCCCTGCTGTCCTCTCACCAGAGCCCTTGAGTTTCTACACTGTGAACATCTATACGGATGCTCTTTTCTTTCCAGACTCCTGCCTGGGAATATTCAGGATAAACATCCAGGAATACACCATTTCTGCTGGTATGTTGGTATTTTCCTTGTATCCGAAGATAAAAGTTAAATGAAAGTAAGCTAAACATTTATAAACCTTGAGCCAAAAAACAATGCCTTGAAATACACAGAGTAACAATCCTTGAAGACTATTTAGTGTTTTCTGTCCATAACTCTACACACTCTTGCAAAATTTCTTGACCTTGAAAAAAGAAATTTCAATTCTTCTGCACTCATGGAAGGAAGCAGAAGTTTCTAGAAAAGAAACGATTTCTAAGAGAGATAACAGAAGTCATAGAAAGAGCTAGATATTGAAATAGAGTTTCAAACCCTCTGCAGCCAGGAGAAACAAAGCTGGGAAAAGAGATCCTAGGGGGAAAAGATAGCAGTGAAAATGTTATTTGCCGAATCTGAAAGCAGATGAAATTCAAGGGTGTTTGGTGTGAAAAGTAGTCACACAGAACATTAAAATCTCTTGTAGGAAAAGAAAGTTACAAAAGATTACTGGAGTTGCCTCACACAGCCTTGCCCATTATGTGCGTACCAAAACTCCTGACGTGAATTTTATAGCATTTTTCATCTAAATGGAATTTCCCTCACTTCACTGTAAAACCAGATTTAAACTTCCTAGATGCATATTTTTTAATGTTTTTGAAAACACGGGGTTGGTGTAAACTGATAGCTCTGTGCTGCCAATCCCGGGCACAGCTGAGTAACCAAGGGACCACTTCTACCTCCCCTTCCTTAACCTGTCACTCTAGGCGTTGAGAGAAGACCAGCAGCCTTAGGGTTTGACCCAACACTCTCCCCTTTCAGGGCCTCTGGGTCCCCAAGTCCTGCAGCATAATACCTTCATTTATTAAATACGTGCCTGGAAAGTTTCCCCATGAGCCACATTCACTTCTGTCCACATTTTATAGTGGTGGGTTAGAGGGATGGAGAGGAATACGCCAGAGACCCACCTGAAGGAGGACTTTGAAAAGCATCCCCAGTCTTACGTCTCATTTTTAAACGCAGATTTCGGGAATGAGGGTGAAGAATTAGGAAATGAACAGGATGAACTAAATTCACTGCTCTCTTGTTCCTTGTTCTTATAACACTTAAGGGTGCTTTGTCTCATTAAGAAGCTGGCTGAGCCCTCTATCCCAACAGCCCCGTGTTCCCGACAGGAGTCACGTGTTCTATTTAAGTTTTTGGCTCATTTGTTTAGAATGTTTCTTCAGCAACACAAGAGTGAGCATCCAATCGCCTCCGCTGAGGAATGAGGGAACTGGCTTACGGAGAAGTTGTGCTGGGACCACCTCTGTTGTCAGTGTGTAAACGGCCGGAGATCCCGCCATATGTGAATCCCTGTGCTGCGTTGCACAGCCCTGTCCAGGTTGTATCAGTATTGCCTGTGTCCGTCCCCTTCTGCTGCGTTAGCCTGTAGCAATCAGCCAAGGACAGCACAGCAAACAAAGAAGCCTAACACTGAAGTGCAGAACTCCTTCTCAGACAACAGGGAAGACAGGGGCATCGGGTGTGTGGCCAGAGGAAGCAGGAGAGGGACCCTGGACTTTAGAGGTTGGGTTTCACACATCCCGCCGCCCGGTTCTGTTCAACGAGCTTTGGGTTCCTTTGGTCCTGGGAAGGGGATTTATGCTTATTCCTCTGACCAGGTTAACTATCTCTAAATACAGTGGAATAATTCAGCGACCCTGCTATTTCAAAGGCCTCAGTATATGCGGGGGAGAACGTAAGGAAGAAAAGAGGGACCCGCGACCCAAAGCCTTACCGTGTCCTGTAAGAAAGCTGTAAACTGTGCCTTGCAGGAGCCGGAGGCCAGATCTCCAGACTAAGAAGGACTTGCTTGTCCCCAGAGTGTCCCAGGGGAAACGGCTGGGGGCCCGCCAGCACGAGCTCATGTCACCGCCATCGCTGCTTCTACGTTCCCAGACATCTGTGCTAGTTTCCCAGGGCTGCTGCAAGCGACCACACACAACGGCTTAAAAGAACACGAATGTATTTTCTCATGGCTCTGGAGGCCAGAAGTCCAAGATCAGTTTAAATCGGCCTAAATCGAGGTGCTGGCAGGGCCGTGCTCGCTCCAGAAGGTCTAGGGGAGAATCTGCAGCCGTCGTCGCCAGCGTCTGCCGCTGCTGGCACTCCTTTGCTTGTTTTAAATTGATTTTTATAGGTGTATGCTTGATTTAAAATGTTATGTTCGTTTCTGCCGTACAGCAAAGTGAGCCAGTTTTACATATCTATATGTCCACTCTTTTTAATCTATTTATTTATTTTATTTTTTGGCCGCACCAGGCGGCACACGCAATTTTTGCTCCCTGACCAGGGATCGAACCCAGGCCCCCTGCACTGGGAGCACGGAGTCTTAACCACTGGACCACCCGGGAAGTCCCTACCCACTCTTTTTTAGATTCTTTTCCCACATAGGTCATCACAGAGTATTGAGTAGAGTTCCCTGTGCTCTATAGTAGGTCCTTATTAGTTACCTATCTTATCTATAGTAGTGTGTCTATGTCAATCCGCATCTCCCAATTTATCCCTCCCCCACTTCCCACCGTGGTAACCGTAAGTTTGTTTTCTATGTCTGTGAGTCTATTTCTGTTTTGTGAATAAGTTCATTTGTACCATTTTCTTAGGTTCCACATATAAGCAATATCGTATATTTGTCCTTCTCTGACTTGCTTCACTCAGTATGACGATCTCGAGGTCCATCCATGTCACTGCAGATGGCATTGTTTGGCTCTGTTTTATGGCATTCCTTGACTTGTGGTCGCGTCACTGCAATCTCTGCCTTCGTGGTCGCGTGCCTCTCCTCTTCTGTCCGAAATCTCCCTCGGCCTCCCTCTTACAACACTTGTGCTCCCATTTAGGGCCCAGTCAGATATTCCAGAATAAACTCTCCACTTTGAGACCCTTAAGTTGATCGCATCAGCCAAATCTTCGCCATATAAACTAACACTCACAAGTTCCAGGGGTCGGGAGGCCTTTATGCAGCCAATTATCACACCCATTGTTTCTCTGGCCCTCAGCTTTCAGGGAAGCGGACTTTCCATCATTTCTCTGGAGAAGAGCTCAATTCCAAATAATGACGAGCCCAGTTCAGCAGCTGTGGTTCTCAGCCAGATCGAGGGATTGCACTTTGTGATGATCTATACTAGGATTTCTAAGACTAGGATTTGATATGGACAGAGTGTGTTCATTACACTTACTTAACGCCTCCTTCTAATTGCCTGGGAGTGCAGCAGGACATGGTGTACCTTGAAGGACTCAGAGTTATAGGTTGTTTCTTACTATCTGGAACTCAGGCTGCCCCTGGTGCTAAAATGTGTGCGTGAGACAGGATCCCCAATCTGGCAAGAGGAGGGTAGAGGACAGGCAAGTGACAAGTGGAAACTGGGAGGTGGAAACAATAAGAGGTGGCATTTGGGCAGGGGTCGGAATGATGGGCATCTTTCAGGAAACCGTTCATGACCGTTTCTCCCACCCAAGACTGACTCAGAGGCTCCCTGCCATATGCTTCAGCGTCCAGCTTTGCTTTTCCATCTTAACACTTAGCACATCCTTTCTGACAGTCCGTTTACCTGGCTGTCTCCCTAATTGGGCTGAGGACGAAGGTTTATCTGGTTTGCCCACATGGAGATCCCCAGCACGTAGCATGGTGCCCGGCACCTAGTAGGAGCTCAGTAACCATGTTGGCTTGACTGAATGGAGAGGAGAAAGCAGAACATTCTGGGCCGAAGGCTGGCACAAGAAAATGCTCGGGGGCAGGGCAAACTCCTCCAAGTCGGTGAAAATCACATGGAGGAAGACGGGGCCGCGTGACTAACCTGGCTCGTGGTTGGTTCAGGGGAATGGAGGTGAGGACGTGACCGCTCTGTTCTCGGGTCCTGCGGCTGTTCCTGGCAAGAGTGAAGGAGGTAGCGGGCATTCCTGGAGCATCACACCCTGCTGATGGGACAGGTAGGGTGGCAGAGAGGATGAGAGTGTGGGCCCTGCATCTCAAGTCCTCGCTCTGCCAGCTGCGTGAACTGGGGCACGTCACTGAGACCCCCTAAGCCGTGGTTTTCTCGACTGTAAGATGAGGACACCGCCACCAGCTCTGACCCATGGGAGAATAACACAGGTCAGGTGAACAGCACAGCACAGGGCCTGGGATGAAGGTGGGGCCACTGTGACCGTGAGCCTGAATCTCATCTGGGAGGCTCCTCGCTGGATCCTGGTCACACTGTGTGGTCAGCAGTTCTGACTGGCGCCGGCATCTGCCTTCCCCGAGCAGCTAGTGACTTATGGGGCTGTCGGGTCCCAGAGCGGCCGCGATGAGAAATCGAGGGACGCTGGAGGGCAAAGTCTGACATCTCCAAGGCCTCTGTGCAGGCGTGAGCAGCAGTCGGGCCGTGTCTGAGGTCTAAGTGCTGGCCCTGGGTCCACAGTCGAACCCCAGCCTGCAAAGCGTGCACGTTGCAGCCTTGAGAAGCTGAGGGAAGAGGCCCTGGGAGCTTTGAAGCCTCCTAGCTCAAAAACAGGGCCAACTGAGGCGAGCTTTGGTGCCAGAGCTGACTTTCAAGCCTGACTACATCTTTGGACCTACCTTTCAAGGAGATTAGACCAGGGGTCAGAGCCAGTGGGACCCTTTCCAGTGTTAATTGGAATTAACTATAAATAACAACACAGAAGCCCCTCCCCGTTGTTCCTCCTGGTGTCTGTCCTACACACTCAAGTACCGCACTTGAATACAACTTTTGGAGAAATGCTGGTTGTTTCAAAGGGTTTCCACCTCATGGCGAGGGGTCCTTAGTGGGTTTCCCCCTCCTCTGGAGGGTGGAAGGTCAGAAGGAGCCGTGCATTTCAAATGACCCGATGCACTCCCGGTAAAACCCATTTACCAGTTGGAATATTTTTGAATAGATGAGGCGCTCACCAGAGTTCTAATTAAAAATCAATGTGATATATAATTAAATTCTAGTGATCACATATGCACCAGCCCGTCTCTTTAGCTTTTAGCCTGAGGCAGAGGAAGAATGCGGTTATTGATCAAGTCAGGGGCCCTCTGAGTTTGTGGATACGAGATGTCTCCGCGTGGCTGCTCAGAGCCTGAAGGGCATGTTCTGTTGCTTTAAGGGCTTTGTCCGGAGGGCGGGACCCAGCCTGCAGTCCATGCCTCCGGGCTGTGAGCGCCGAAGGGGAGGCTCTAGAAAGAGAGAGGGTGCTGATGTACAGACTCACGCTGCCTCTTCAGCTGCCTTCCCTGTGCCCCGTCCCCCATGGGCAAGATCCCTTCCATAAGGTCTGCCAGGGACAAGCGTGGCAGCGGGGTCAGAAGACCACCTGGGTTACAACCTTCTCTTAGGAGCTGACGGCCCCAGTTCAGCCCAGCCCTGGGACCCAGCCCACCTTTTCTGTAGAAAAGTATTACTGATATTTTCAATTTCTTTAGAAACAAAGATGTCGGGGTTGCTTTGCAGGCACTCAGGGCCACCTATCAATTTCCCAGCAGAGGCTCACATGTGTAAAGTGTATCGTCCTTCTCAAAAGACCTCACCTTTTGACTGTGTCCCCGCATCTGGTCCTGTCACAAGACGGCCCTTTGAGGCCCGAAGTGCTGTTTTCATGCCCACTTTACACGTGGGCGCTTCCTTGTTCAGGGGTCTCTGCAGGTCCATCCAGCCTCACAGGCTTCTGAAGTGGAGGGCAGGGGTCCTCGCCCTCCTGCCCCTCACACCCCGCCCATCCCAACTACCCCGCTCCTCCCCCGGCCCCCCGCCAGGGCCGCCAGCTCTCCAGAAGTTTCTCTGTTTTTGTCTCTCCTGTTTTAAGCTGAATTTAGTCAGTATATTTTTTATTTATGATTCTTCCCCCATTTTCTCTTTAGATTTTTATTATATAAATAGGAATATATTTTTGTTATAAAAGATTTGTTATGAGTGAGAATGTAGGGTGAAACATGAAAGGGCCCGTCCATGGCTTGGAGCCCCTTTACCGCCAGCGCCCCTCCCCCTCCTGCCCCTCCCCCTCTGCCCTGTTCCTCCTTCTCCTCCTTTTTTTCCTGCCTATCCCTCCCCAAGCCCCTCTCTCTTCGTCTCTCTCTCCCTCTCTGCATATTTAAATAAAACAAAGATACTATTTTGCACAAAGAAAACGATAGTTTTAGAAGCCCCGCTTGGTGGAAAGCAAGAATTTTGTCAAATTCTTTGGTTTATATAAAGGAAAATCGCTGAAGGCCTTTGATCTCAGATTCTCCCACAGAAGAGAGGGCAGGGCTGGAGCTGCAGCTGGGAAGGAGGCGAGTGTGACACGGATGAAGAGAGAAGTGTGAGGGTCACCAGCCCAGGCCTTGTGTGGAGACGTGGGAACCCAAAATAGAGCCCCCGAGTCACCTCAGATTTCTCTCTTTCTCCCCTATCCCTTATGCAGTCCCCCAGCAAACCTCAGCTCTACCTTCATAATATATCCAAGATCTGACCCTTCTGACCACCGCCCTGCGAACACCCTGGTCCCAAGCTATGAGCATCTCTCCCCTGGGTTCCTGCAACAGCCTCAGCGGTAAATCACAAGAGCTGATTACATTTCCACGGAACTTGGCAACGTTCTGTTAAATACAGAGTTGGCTAAAAATTAAATGCTGTCCATTGGTCGATGAATGGATAAAGCAAATATGATCCATCTATATCCACATGCACAGCAGAATATCATTCAGCCATAAAACAGGGACTCCTGCCATTGCAACACCATGGAGGGTATTGTGCCGAGTGAAATAAATCAGACAGAGAAAGGCAAATGCTGGATGACCTCACTTATACGTGGAATCTAAAAACACTGAACTCGTAGAAACAGAGAGTAGACTGGTGGTTGCCAGAGAGAGGCTGGGGTGTATCAAAGGGTACAAACTTGCATTTCTGAGGGGAATAGGTCTGGGATCCGATGTACAGCATGGAGACTACAGTTAACAATATTGTGTTGTATACGCTACTTGGAAGTTACTAAGAGAGGAGATCTTAAATGTTCTCACCACAATGACAGCAACGAAGTGGTAATTATGTGAGATGAAAGGTGCGTTAACTAATTTATTGTGGTAACCATTTTGCAATACATACATGTATCCAATTATCACGTTGTACATCTCAAATGTACACCATGTTCTATGTCAATAAAGCTGGAAAAAATAATGTAAACTTATTAATAAATTATAAAACCCAAGGGGACACATAGTCAGAAGCCATCACTTCCTACCTTTACCCCATTTTGCTATCATCTACGCCCTTTGAGGCTGTTGGCATCAGCTGTGATTATACGGCGGCAATACTGCACGATGGTGACCTTCCAGCGTCTCTCCACAACTCCAATCTCAGTTGTATCAGTAGGTTGAAACCAGCTATGGGGAGAGTACAGACACCATGGAAATCGACAAATGCTGCAAATCAGTGGAGGTCAACGCTTCATGAACACTTAACTGTGATGTTTCCCTCTGAATGAACCAAAGTCCTCACCTTCTGATGAAAGAACTCATCAGACTGGAGGTTTCTCCACAATTGCCAACATCTCCCCCTTCTCTAATCTGACTCAGTTTATCCTAGTTCAATACCACTCTTACACGCCCAGCTGACCTCCCCCTTTCCAAACTCTCTTCCTTCCAGAGACTGGTACGGTCGTAACACTAACCGGTTCCTATGTCTCTGATGGTTCTGTAAGTCCTTGGGGTGGGGTCGGTACACGTTAGGTGCTCGATAAGGACCTATCAGTTGACTCAGGACGAGGGACCTGGCCCAGGAGAAGAAAGTGTTGCCAACAGTAGTCGAAATAGTTGTTAAATAACATTATTATCATACTTACTTTTATTATCTGATGGAGCTAATATTTCCACACGCTTCATCCTTCATTTCACTCTTCCCATCATGATCCGTGAGGTGAGGAGTATCAGGTCCACTTTACAGACAAGGAAGTCGGGAAATTTGCCCAGACTCAGACAGCTGATAGGAAGCAGAGCTGGGCTTAAACTGTCCTCTTCCCAAAGGGAAGACGTTTCAGCAGACATCATTGGAGGAAAATGTCTGAGGTCTCCGCGGAGAGTTGACTTTTCTTGGGGACTGCTACCGGGAAATGTTCACTGTGGTACCACAGAGGGCCCACAATGGAACATCCTTGCTTTCCAGATAAAGACACTGTGACAGGAAGTAGAGCCACAGGGTCCCTACAGGGCGTTCTGTGCCGCAGACCTTTGTAACGCGGGGGTAAGCGCGGTCCTGTTGGGCTGGCCCATTGGAAGCGATGTGCCTTGGCTTCTGGTGGGGGGCGGCTCAGGTCAGGGCCAAACGACGCCAGGGTAATCACAGCCCTTCGTGCCATGGGGGGCTGTGACGAGAGAGGCTGTGTCACACCCCTCCACTGCTGGAACAGGGATTCCTGGGGTCTCCAGGGCTGTTGACTAGAACGTGGGCTCAGCTGGCCCTCATCTCCTGGGCCTGCGTGAGTTAGGCCGTGGCCCTTGTGCTGGCCTCAAAACCAAGTAATACACGTCAACCCAGATCCACCTCAGCTCACTTGATCTTAAAATTAGCACCTCTTCTGATAAATCTGGATCATGTATTAGCAGAGCAGCCAAGGCCCTGGCTGTCGAGATTACACGGATTTACCTTTTGCCCTTGGCTTCGGCTCTTGTCTGTTATCGTCCTGGGGCCTCGGTTTCTTCTTTTGCCCGGTGGGGATAAAGCTAGGAGTGCGTGAGGTGCTGACCCTGGCGCCTGGATCGTGGTCAGAGGAGTCAGGCTTCGGTTTTCTTCCAGAAACGCAGGTCAGGGCCCCTCAGCAGGGCTTTGCTGGCCTCACCTCGTGCCATTCTTCCCACCAGTTTCAAGCTGGGCTGCCGGCCCGTGGCCAGAGGGCGTGTACCAAAGCTTCCTGTTTGCCCGCGGGCCCGGGGCCGCCGTGAGGCTGGGTTCCTTCCCTGGAGCCCGCGTGTGTGACAGGGTGTGCCCAGCTCTTAAACTGCTTTGACGAACATGCCTTTGTGCTGAAAGCTCTATAAATACAAGGAGCAGACCTGGGCGTGGTGTTTCCGGAACACGCCCAACCTCAGCCGTCAAAAAGGCTCAGGTCAGAGAGAAGCTGGAAATGGAGGCCGTTGGCCTCTTCAGTGATTCTCCAGAGCAGAGATGGCTTTCCTTTCCAGCTTCCACGTCTTGACTCACTTGGCTGGATGGCGCGAGGCCCCTCTGGCCTTTCTTGTGTTTCCAGGGCTACGCAAACCTGATTCAAGCATCGTTTAGAAGAACTGCCAGTTACCTATGCTGACTCTCTGCCCACATCTGTCCGCCCCACCCAACCCACCCATCGTCCGACGCCACCGAGCCGCGCCCCCTGGTGGCAAGCGGGGAGCTCCTGTGACCCCCATGCTGCCGCCGTCTGTGTCCCTCAGGAGGAACACACGCTTCGTTCTTTCATTGAAGCACTTTTCACGGGTTAACTGCTCTGCCCCTGGCACCGACACTGGAGACACCAATATGAACAGAAATGTCCCTGCCCTCAAGGCGTCACACCTCGGTCACCACTCAGTGAGGGACACATAGACAAATAAGCCGATAGAGTTTTAACGCGATCGGGCCAGGGAAGGAGCCATAGCATGTTTATTCTGAAGCTGAGGAAGTTACAGCTTCGGGGCCTGTCACCTGCACGGGGTCCTGACGACGTGTTCCTATGGCCGTATATTTTTATAAAATTTACAGAAGTAAGCTGTTTTAAAGGAACCAGTCAAAACTACTTTTCTTCTCCATTGGCCTCTTTTCTGTCACGTTTCTCCTTGTATTAGGTGATGTGAAAACAGCCAAGGGCATTTTTGGAACTGGCTAAGGGACTGTTGAGTTTGGGATTCGTGAGATGTTTTTCTGCGGTTACAGTTATTCTTAGCCCTCCTCACGCAGGAATGGCTTCCAAAGAGCCCCCCCTCACCCATGGCTGTGACTCACCCGCCCTGTGATGTAAAGCTTCACAGTCAGAAGTTATATCACAATTTACCACATCCCCTAGCTCCTGGCACCAGAAATCTGCGAGTACTGGGGGAGAGACGTGCGTTAAAGGGTCAGGAGCTGGTCTGAGATGTTCTTCAGGTTATCAGACTGTCTGTTGTATTGTAAGCAGAGGATCTGGTTACAGAAGAACTTGGGAGACGTTGCCCAGATTTGAAAGCAATCTTAGAATTTTATAGGACATCCTCAATACGGAGCTGTGAGGCTGGAAGAAATGTTTTCAAACCATCCACAGTATGAACCAAATTACCATCAACTACGTTAGAGGAAAGAGACTGGATCTTTCTATTCTCTGTACGGAAAGTGGAAGATAGAAGAAGTGTCTTTTCATAGAGAACAGACTTGTGGTTTGTCATGGGAGAGGTGGGAGAGGGATGGACTGGGAGTTTGGGATGAGAAGATGCAAACTCTTATACATAGAATGGATAAAGCACAAGGTCCTGCTGTACAGCACAGGGAATTATATTCAATATCCTGTGATAAACCATCATGGAAAAGAAGATGAAAAAGAATGTATATATGTATAACTGAGTCACTTTGCTGTCAGCAGAAATTAACACAACATTGTAAGTCAACCATACTTGAATAAAATAAAATTTTTAAAAAGTCTTTTAAAGATCAGAGTAGGCAGCTAAAAAGCGGAGGGAAGAAAAGTATTGTAGAGGTATTACGAAAATAGTGTCATATTTGTGGCATTTGTCTGACATTGTAGGTACATAATCTACTATGATCGTTTTTCTCATTCTAAATGAAATTTTCTTTTCATGTCTGATTTTTTTTTTTTTTTTGTGGTACGCGGGCCTCTCACCGCTGTGACCTCTCCCATTGCAGAGCACAGGCTCCGCGGCCATGGCTCAAGGGCCCAGCCGCTCCGCGGCATGTGGGATCCTCCCGGACCGGGGCACGAACCCGTGTCCCCTGCATCGGCAGGCGGACTCTCAACCACTGCGTCAGCAGGGAAGCCCTGATTTTCTTTTTAAATTTTATATTCTTTTCTGCAAAGAGGGCCTCCCATACTTTCTCCGTCTCAGATCCTACAGAACTTGGAGCAGACTTTGGGAAGAGACCCTAGGGTTTGCCCAGGGGAGAGCAGCGAGGGTTCCCGGGGCATCAGTGTGTGAGCTGGCTGGCTGGAGTGTGATGCGGGGACCTCTCAGGCAGAAGCCCAGAAGTGAGAGGCACGTGAGAGCATCTCTGCAGCAGAGTGGGACGTGGCGACTGTGGACACAGGACGTTAGGCAGGGAGAACCGCGGGAGGGTGTAGGCAGGGGATGGACGGAGCTGATTCGCAAGTCCTCTGGCTTGCCTCTGCCTTTGTGACCTGCAGCTTTTGGTTAGCTCCACCTTTCCCCATGTTTCTCATCTTTATGTATATATCCACTGTACTCTTCCTCGTTTCTCTTACTTTTGGCGAATTCAGGAACCTATTTCCTTTGTTTACCCTCCTCTCTATCATGTGCGGCAAACAAATGCTTCTGTATTTCTCTTCAATTCACTTGTGAAATAGGAATGACCATAATCATCAAAGGAAAACAACGTCGATCGGCACCCTCTGTCTTAGGCTGTTTGGGCTTCGTAACAAAATGCCGCAGACAGAGTAACTTAGAAACCACAGGAATTGATTTCTTACCGTCCAGGAGGCTGGAAGCCCGAGGTCAGGGTGCAGTGAAGGCCCTCTACCTAGTTATCGCTGGAACCGTCTCACTGGGTTCTCACGTGGTGGGTGGAGGGGCGAGGGCCTCCCTGGACCCTATTGTCCTATGGGACCAGCCCCTTCATGAGGGCTGCACCTCCCAAAGGCTCCACTTCCTTCTCACCTTTGCCGCGTGAGGATTTCAACCTATGAGTTTTGGGGGGACGTGAACATTCAGAAGAAAGCACCCACTCTGTAATAGTGCTGAGGTGAGGATGGGAACAGTAAAGACCCTCTGCCCTCAAGGAGCCTGTGGTCTAACGGGAAGTTCGTGTGAGCGAGCGACAATCCGATGTTTAATAAGCTCTGGAAGAGAAAACCATATACCACGATTTGTTTACCCATTCATCCTTTAACGGACATTTGGGCCCTTTCCACTTTTTGGCTCTGCTGAGGAGTGCTGCACAGACACGCGTGTACGGTATTTGTGTGGGACCGATCTTCAGCTCTTCTGGGTACTTACCTAGAACGGGCCTTGCTGGCCCCTGTGTTTTCAGCGCTTTGTTTCTCCATCTCTCTGGAATCTTGATTTATCATTTAGTCCCCTGGCTGCTTCAGTGTTTCCACTTCACTGCCCCCTTCTCGCCAGTGTCTAAGCACATTGAGAGAAACATTCAAATAGCTCGAAAGAAGTTATTCTGATTTGGGGGTACAGAGTACCTCAAGGTCCATCAGTTGTAAAAACCTTTACAAAAAGAATCTGAAAAGTATGATGGGATCTGAGGAGAAAGCAAACCTCAACAAATGCAGTTGTAGGAAGCTACTTCTCATCAGTGTCACTTCCAGAGTCATCAGTTCTGTGGTTGGCGGTTCCTATTTCTGTACTGCCTGGTTTTCATCATACAAACCAAGTTTCACACAGATGGAGACCAATTTCTCTACCGTTCCAGACGCTGGTTTTTTTCTTGGTTTAGTGGGTATGCAAGGACAGTCAGATCATTTTCCAGTGCTGCTCTATAAGATGGGGAGTCTGCAGCGGGGTAGGTAAGAGGTGATAAAGTGAGCACACTATCCCCTCCACGTGGCAGGAAGGATTTGGTCCGAGGCATCGCAGACTGTACTCCCGAGCAAATAACCAAAGGCATTCTGTACTCTGCAGAATTTGAAAATGTCTTTTTGACAATGCCTGAGTTGCTTTCTAAGATTTCTTTCCGCTTGAAAAGCCTAAGATTCTAAACATATTGCTGGGTTTGCCATGCGCTCGGATACAATAAGTGGCACCATTCCTATCAACATCTTGACTCTGAGTCTGAGCATCAGAGGTTTGTTGAAATATAAATTTGCTGATAAGTGTATTTCTCTTTCTTAAAAGTACATTCCCTTCCCTTCCCTTTGAACTTGTGAGTCGAACATATTTCACATGAAGTGTTTGGTAAAGAATGTCTCACAAGTGGGTCCTGGCTTTAGCGACTTGAGGAAATTCTGCAGTTGAAACTCCATGTAGTTTTTACCAGATACTTTTTCGAGTCCCTAAACAGAAAGAGTAAAATGTCTTTATAAAAATTTTTATGAAAGTCTCAAGAAACATTATTCTGTCAGGTACAACTGTACCATCTCATGCAATGACCACAAGCCTTGCATTCTCTTCTAATTTAATCTCAAAGATACTTGCCTTTCTATAAGTGAGTTTATATATATACTTTATACTTATATATTTACTTGTTATAATTTCTTTTACTTTTCCTTATTTGAATGGAGTGTCCATATCCATGATATTTTAAAGAAGCCTGCTCAAGGACTGGGATGCTTATTTTATTTGAGTAAGAGGTGAATATTTATGCATTTAGGCCTGTCCATGCTGCTGTGACACCTGCCAAGCCAGGTCCATTTTCCGAGAGCCTCTACCTGTGTTCTCTTATCTTCCCTGAAGTGTGTCGGTTGTGCTTTGTATCAGTCCGTCTGTGCAACCTGGCTGAGGTCGTCTGCACGCACTTTGTGATTCTTCCTTCCCACACCTGTGTCCTCTGTTTACACCCACTTGGAGACGCTGTGCATCATTGATTCTTTCTGACAGTGTTTCCATCACCTCTTTGCGTTCTGACTCTAAAAGGGACTTGCTCAAATCATGTCTCCGGGATGAATGGCATGAAGGCCTTAGTCACTTGAACATTTCCTGCCTGTGTGCATTTTCAAGCATCGACAATGGCCGCCCCATGGAGATACTGCTCTCGCTGGGTCAGTGGTTTAGCCACCTCCAGGGGTCATCTGGTCTACCAAGTAAGCCATGGAGATTTTTTTTTTAAAAACATGTATTTGCTTTTGATATTTCATTACATGAGAGCATAGGTTGAGCAACTTGAGTGCATTGATGTTAGAGTTGCAGTGGCTTCTTTTAAGAAGGATAGAAAAACTTACATTTTCTTCTTGTTTAATCCCAGTAAGATTGAAAAAAATAAAAAAGGCCAGTCTATAAGAAATGAGAACGGGCTCCTTAGGAACTGGGTGTCTTGGCTGCAGTGCAGCCCTGGATGGGTTTCTTCACCCCAGAAGAATCGGCAAGCACACGCTTCATTTGAAAGTATTTGCAATTTTTACCCCCCAATAATGTACATTGTCAAATGCTCCCTTCCTCAAGAATTTGTTTACTCAACAAATATTTATTGCTGGTCCACTCTGTTGGAAGTACTGTGCTTGCCTTGGACGCATAGACATCTACACCCAAGGTTTGTGTCCTCTGAAGAGCTTTCAAAGTTACCAAAGGGGAAAAAGAAAAGAAAAAAGTAATTGAGGGGCTATTTACAGACAGACACTAAGAAGCGTCCACTTGGGCAAATTTAATAATGGTGCCCCCAAGTTAATAGTAAACAACTTTCCAGCCCCAAAGGCTTTGTGCCCCTGCTGAGCCTGGATAAATGATTTTAGCACAAAATATTGGATTAGAAGAAATTCATTTATGGTTTACATGGGTTATAAGAAAAATGGGAGTGCCATTAGAATGTCTGGTCTAAACTCAGAAAAACTCTGAGCCTTTTCCCTTCAGTAAAGAAGTGAATGTTCTTTTAGCTGCTTTTTGGACCTTGAAAGACATGGACTAAGAGAAGCCAAGGTCTGCCTTGTTTGCCTCTGTGTCTGTCTTGAATCTTTTCAAGAAGCTGAGTAATAAGCCCTAGAAATAGAGATACAGTTCACAGTGAGAGGTAACTTGGCTCTTACATGGTTTTGTTTTGCAGACTACTGGGAAATACGGAGGTAATCTCATTGACCTTTAGATCAAAAATCACTAAGAGGAAGCTCACAGAAAAAAGAAAGAACCCCCCCCCCCCGCCGCCCCCGCTGCTCTCAGTTGATGGCTACATCTTCTCCGGGCAGAAATGCAGCTTCCTCTAGCGTTTGTGGGGTTTTCCTCTATTGTTTCCACCCACCACCACCCCCCGCCCCGTGCTTCTAAGAAGTGCAATGTGGATAGAAGTAAATGTGAGGCTGTAAATGGGAAGCAGTGACATGTATACCTCTTTTTAATAGTTTATTAATAATGTTAACATTTATAAGCCATAATGTTTGTACTGTTTAAGAGGAAAAATCGGAAAACGGTATTTATACAAATTAACTTTTTATGGGCCTTCACATCTTGAGGAATGATGCTAAGAAAAGCAATGCTACGGTCTCACGACATTAAATCTGACAGTCAATGCCTAGTTCGCGTGGCCTCAGGGGTGTTTTTCTAATTCTTTGAGCACTTGTTACAAAACAATAAATGGAATTGGTGAGGGTTTGTAGGGGATCATCATAAAATTGCCTGATCACTTCTACAAGGGTTTCCTTACTTCTTCTAACCCTACACGTCCCCAACATTACAATTAAAGGCATAGATGGAAATGCGATTTTCTACCCTTTTGCTTTCCGTGAAGGCAGAGCAGGTAAGATTTGGCAAGGTAGGTGTAATTCAACAGAGGGATGCCCTGCCCTTTCTAACCGACAGCACTGACCCACTGACTAGGCTGCTTTGAAAGGCAGTGAGCTTGATGGTGATGGGGCTGTGTGATGGGAGGTCAGAAAGAGGTGCTGATGGCTGGCGAAGGCTGGAAAAATCATCTCTCGTGTCCCTTCACGCCCCTGAGCCTTTTACATTCTTATGCACCTCAGTGGGACCAAAGAAGGTATTTCTGGGGTTTTTTTGCTTCAAATTTCTGGCCACTTCCATCACCAGGAGAAGCACATGAAGCAAGAAGATGAAGCTATTGTCTATGTTTGGCTTTTGCTCCAGTGACTTTTAAGCTTAGTTTCAGGTCGTGGGCTATGTGCAGACAGCACATGCTATGGTCTGAGTGTCTGTGCCCACTCAGAATTCATCTAGAAGTCCTAACTCCCTCTGTGATGGTATTAGAAGGTGGAGCCTTTGGGAGTGATGAGGTCATGAGGGTGGAGCCCTCATGAATGGGATTAGTGCCCTAATGAAAGAGGTCCCAGCAAGATCCCTGGCCCTTTTCACCATGTGAGGACACAGCTAGAAAGTGCAGGCTGTGAACCAGAAAGGGGGCCTTCAGCAGACACCACATCGGCTGGGGTCTCGATCCTGGACTTGAAGCCTCTGGGTCTTCGAGAAAAGAGCGTCTATGTTTTACAAGCCTCCCAGCATGTGGTGTTCTGTTAGAGCAGCCCAGACAGACCAAGACATCACCTAGCTGGCCTTTGAGAGCTGCTGTGTCCATGTCCACTTTCCAATTTAGCCATTTGGATTAACTGAGCCACCAGTCAGGCTAAGTAGGGGCTAAATGTTTGAGCATGTTCTCATGTGGAGAGACACCGTAAGTGTTAGAATCCAGACTGAATTTATGGTTTGGTGGGGAAAGGGGTATTGGTTGGGGAGAAAAACAGGAGAGCTCTCATATTAGGAGGGGATGGAAAAATTGTCAGTGTTTTTAGAAATGCAGTTACACTCATACTTCCAGGCTCTGGGCAAGTAAAAATCTAAAGTAACTTGGAGAGAACTCTCTCAGCTCTTTGAAATTCTGGGCCAGGACTAAGTGGACATGACACAGTCTGGACTCTGATGCTAAACACTAATGCTGTCTGAGCTCTTGATTTGGTAACACAGAAATCCATCTCATGAGTTTTAGCCTGGCTGCCTGAAGACACATCTTTCTAATGAGGCTTCTGCAGAGCAAGGAGGAGAATCTTCTAGAAGGCTGCTTCAGGGCCAGAGGTCACTGGTCTGCTCCAGGTTTTCTACACTTGTTCTTTTCTTGTAGAGGAGTCGAGAGAAGGTCAGCTGAGCTATCTCCACCCTTCCCTCTCCACACCTTGCTGTGTACATTTTTGTACATTTTGAGTACATTTTTCCTTCCCTGTCCCAGGACCTTTCACTCAACCCCCTGTATAATGCTCCTATAGCTAAATCAAGCCTAAAACATTTAGGGCCAGTCTCTAAAGGGGCACTTTTTATTACTGCCACACAGCAATGACTCAGAACTCGGTTCCCGGGTTTTGATCTTCCAGGACGTGACACTTTTATCTGCTTATTGACACAGATTGCTGAAAAAAATCTTTGCTTATCGTATGAAGAGTTACTCCTAATTAATATAAGAAAACTGAAAGAGAGGGCTACATTATTTCCTGTTTCCAAAACAAAAGCTTCCCTGAAGATTCACAAATGTAGTAAACACTTTCCATTTTAAACGTCAAAAACTTAAACATTTACCTTCGTTTCTTATCACCAAACAATATATGTTTATGATATTTCTGTACATTTCTATATTTTTCTACAATTACACAATTTATTAGCATATTTAATGAACATTTTCTGTGTCATTAAGTATTTTTCTATGATATTTTTAATGGCTTTATTGGATTTCATTTTTAATTTCTTATTGTCACACAATCATGCTGTTTCCAACTTCTCTTTTTTAGCAATACCACGATGATGTACACCTCTCCCCAAAATGTAGAATAGCACCCATTTCCGCCAAAACCATCTACAGAGGGTATAATCAGGTAAGCGATTTTAAAATCAATTTAATAGGCAAAGAAACATCTTATTGTTGCTTAAATTTGCATCTTTTTGATCACCTGTGGGGTTCCCCATATTTTCAAATGTTTATTGCTCATCTGTGCATTCTTGTGAATTTTCCCCTTTTAAATTTTTGCCTACCTGGGGAAGGTGAGTGAATTTTTTCCCCAATTAAGTATAAGCAGTTTTAAAATTTGACTACAGATGTTGCATGTTGCAAATATATTTAGTTAGGATTAGGTTTTTGTCATTTGTATATGTAAACCTATATTAGTTAGGTTTTTGCCCTTAAATTGTCTTTATAGTGTGGGGTGTTTTTGTTTTTGTTTTTTGTTTTTTTGACATATAGAAAACTTTAACTTTAGTGTTGTCTGAACTCTTCCAGTATCCTGGAAGAAATAAGATAATGTGTAAGTCACTTTCTCTATCTTGCAGTTACCTACAACCCAATTGTGGAAATAAGATGTGTGTGTGTAAACTAAAGACTACAGTGTTTAAAGCAGCAGTTGTCATGGAAAGGTGTGCAGTTACTAGAAGACAAGGCTGATGCTTGCTCAGAGTTTGGAAAAGCCCCTTAGGTGCCGCCGATTGACACCGTCCTGCTCCCAGGTTGATAAGCACAGATTTGCACGTCAGGCTGGACAAGGCTGGAGAGTGTTTCCAGGCAGAGAGTGACAAACTGCACGTGATGTGATCCTGCACTTGAGCTGACCCTCCTGCCAGGGCTGAGTTATTGTCTTTCCTCTGGGCAACCAACTGCATATTTGTGCCAGAACTTTGATAATATCAGTGATATAAACTGTGTGTCTTTCTGGTCTGTGAAAACCTAGAAAAGTGTCTGGAAGAAAATTTAGGGAGAATGACAAAGACCACCACTTTCACGATTCTCTTTTGGAAAATTTCAAGTGATATCGTGTCGTGGGTAAGAGCCAAGGAGTTGCTTGCGTTTGTGTCTCTTTTAGCACCATTCAGAGTACTCCGTGCGTTTGTCAGGAGCTGCAATGTGCTTTAAGGATTCCAAGCCAATGAGACCTCACTCTGTGGTGTGTATGTGGGTTGGGGGTGGGGGGGAGGGCACAGGGAGAGGAGAATAGGATGAAAAGAGCTGGTTGCAGA